>NC_047108.1:78669515-79022015 GCF_902500255.1 Thalassophryne amazonica
CAATGTGCTTAACCATGTCTGGCTTGACTTGCAGAGGTAGTCTGGGGCATGGTTCAGTTGGACAGGGGCACAGTATGCATGGAACTCAGAGGTCACCTCACCGTGGGCAGCTGTTCAGTTTGACGCTTACGAGTAATAGTATTATTACTACTTGGATAATACAGTCTCCACTCAACAACATTTGCATTAAAAATGGGTCTGGTTGCTCACCTTGATGAAAAGTGAGTGAACAAAGCCACATAGTATTCCCTCCTCATCTGATGCATCCATTGCAATGCATCCAGAAAATATTCACAGCTCTTCACTTTTTCCCCATTTTGTTATGTTACAGCCTTATTCCAAAATGGAGTAAATTCAATTTTTCCCTCAAATTCTACTCATAACACCCCATAATAGAAAGATGAAAATAGTTTTTTTTTTTTAAATTATTGTTATCTTTGGGAACTTTTTCCCATTCCTCTTTGAAGATCCTTCTCAAGCTCCATCAGGTTGGATGGAGAGCGTCAGTGCACAGACTTTTTCAGATCTCTCCGGAGATGTTTAATTAGATTCAGGGCTCTGGCTGGGTCTCTCAAGGAAATTCACAGAGTGGTCCTGAAGCCACTCCTTTAATATCTTGGCTGTGTGTTTAGGGTCATTGTTCTGCTGAAAGATGAATCATCACCCCAGTCTAAGGTCAAGAGCGCTCTGGAGCAGGTTTTCATCCAGAATGTCTCTGTGCATTGCTGCAATCCTTCCCTCAATCCTGACTAGTCTCCCAGTTCCTGCTGAAAAACATCCTGAAAAAACTGAGAAAAAAAAAAAAACTGAAAAACATCCCCACAGCATGATGCTGCCACCACCATGCTTCACTGTAGGGATGTTCCCTGGTTTTCTCCAAACATGATGCCTGGCATTCACGCCAAAGATTTCAATCTTTGTTTCAACAAATCAAAATCAATTTTATTTATATAGCGCCAAATCACAGCAAACAGTCACCCTAAGGCGCTTTATATTGTAAGACAAAAGCCATACAACAATTACAGAAAAACCCCAATGGTCAAAACGACCCCCTATGAGCAAGCACTTGGCGACAGTGGGAAGGAAAACTCCCTTTTAACAGGAAGAAACCTCCAGCAGAACCAGGCTCAGGGAGGGACAGTCTTCTGCTGGGACTGGTTGGGGCTGAGACATGCCGTGGAAGACAGCAGAGATCAGTCACCAATGGTTAAAAGCAGAGTGGTGCATACAGAGCAAAAAGAGGTGAATAAAAAGAAACACTGGGTGCATCATGGGAAACCCCCCAGCAGTCTAAGTCTATAGCAGCATAACTAATGGATGGTTCAGGGTCACCTGATCCAGCCCTAACTATAAGCTTTTTCAAAAAGGAAAGTTTTAAGCTTAATCTTAAAAGTAGAGAGGGTGTCTGTCTCCCTAATCTGAATTGGGAGCTGGTTCCACAGGAGAGGAGCCTGAAAGCTGAAGGCTCTGCCTCCCATTCTACTCTTACAAACCCTAGGAACTACAAGTAAGCCTGCAGTCTGAGAGCGAAGCGCTCTATTGGGGTGATATGGTACTATGAGGTCCCTAAGATAAGATGGGACCTGATTATTCAAAACCTTATAAGTAAGAAGAAGAATTTTAAATTCTATTCTGGAATTAACAGGGAGCCAATGAAGAGAAGCCAATATGGGTAAAATATGCTCTCTCCTTCTAGTCCCTGTCAGTACTGTAGCTGCAGCATTTTGAATTAACTGAAGGCTTTTCAGGGAACTTTTAGGACAACCTGATAATAATGAATTACAGTAGTCCAGCCTAGAAGAAATAAATGCATGAATTAGCTTTTCAGCATCACTCTGAGACAAGACCTTTCTAATTTTAGAGATATTGCGCAAATGCAAAAAAGCAGTCCTACATATTTGCTTAATATGCACATTGAAGGACATATCCTGATCAAAAATGACTCCAAAATTTCTCACAGTATTACTGGAGGTCAGGGTAATGCCATCCAGAGTAAGGATCTGGTTAGACATCATGTTTCTAAGATTTGTGTGGCCAAGTACAATAACTTCAGTTTTATCTGAATTTAAAAGCAGGAAATTAGAGATCATCCATGTCTTTATGTCTGAAAGACATTCCTGCAGTTTAACTAATTGGTGTGTCCTCTGGCTTCATGGATAGATAAAGCTGGGTATCATCTGCGTAACAATGAAAATTTAAGCAATGCTTTCTAATAATACTGCCTAAGGGAAGAATGTATAAAGTGAATAAAATCGGTCCTAGCACAGAACTTTGTGGAACTCCATAATTAACCTTAGTCTGTGAAGAAGACTCCCCATTTACATGAACAAATTGTAATCTATTAGATTAATATGATTCAAACCACTGCAGGGCAGTGCCTTTAATACCTATGGCATGCTCTAATCTCTGTAATAAAAATTTTATGGTCAACAGTACAGACAGAACAATCGGAGAGAAAGAGTCTAACCAAATACCAGCATTACTGAAAGCAGTCGAACATAAAGATATGTCTTTGGGATGGTTATGAATAATTTTTTTCTCTAATAGTTAAAATTTTATTTGCAAAGAAAGTCATGAAGTCATTACTAGTTAAAGTTAAAGGAATACTTGGCTCAATAAAGCTCTGACTCTTTGTCAGCCTGGCTACAGTGCTGAAAAGAAACCTGGGGTTGTTCTTATTTTCTTCAATTAGTGATGAATAGTAAGATGTCCTAGCTTTACGGAGGGCTTTTTTATAGAGCAACAGACTCTTTTTCCAGGCTAAATGAAGATCTTCTAAATTAGTGAGACGCCATTTCCTCTCCAGCTTACGGGTTATCTGCTTTAAGCTGCAAGTTTGTGGGTTAAACCACGGAGTCAGGCACTTCTGATTTAAGGCTCTCTTTTTCAGAGGAGCTACAGCATCCAAAGTTGTGCTCAATGAGGATGTAAAGCTATTGACGAGATAATCTATCTCACTCACAGAGTTTAGGTAGCTACTCTGCACTGTGTGGCATTGAAGAACATAACAAAGAAGGAATCATATCCATAAACCTAGTTACAGCGCTTTCAGAAAGACTTCTACAGTAATGAAACTTATTCCCCACTGCTGGGTAGTCCATTAAAGTAAATGTAAATGTTATTAAGAAATTATCAGACAAAAAGGGGTTTTCAGGGAATACTGTTAAGTCTTCAATTTCTATGCCATATGTCAGAACAAGATCTAAAGTGTGGCTAAGGTGGTGGGTGGGCTCATTTACATTTTGAGCGAAGCCAACTGAGTCTAATAATAGATTAAATGCAGTGTTGAGGCTGTCATTCTCAGCATCTATGTGGATGTTAAAATCACCCACTATAATTATCTTATCTGAGCTAAGCACTAAGTCAGACAAAAGGTCTGAAAAGAAACTCACAGTAACGACCAGGTGGACGATAGGTAATAACAAATAAAACTGTTTTTTGAGACTTCCAATTTGGATGGACAAGACTAAGAGTCAAGCTTTCAAATGAATTAAAGCTCTGTCTGGGTCTTTGATTAATTAATAAGCTGAAGTGGAAGATTGCTGCTACTCCTCCTCTTTGACCCGTGCTTCGAGCATTTTGACAATTAGTGTGACTCGGGGGTGTTGACTCATTTAAACTAACATATTCATCCTGCTGTAACCAGGTTTCTGTAAGGCAGAATAAATCAATATGTTGATCAATTATTATATCATTTACTAACAGGGACTTAGAAGAGAGAGACCTAATGTTTAATAGACCACATTTAACTGTTTTAGTCTGTGGTGCAGTTGAAGGTGCTATATTATTTTTTCTTTTTGAATTTTTATGCTTAAATAGATTTTTGCTGGTTATTGGTGGTCTGGGAGCAGGCACCGTCTCTACGGGGATGGGGTATTGGGGGGATGGCAGGGGGAGAGAAGCTGCAGAGAGGTGTGTAAGACTACAACTCTGCTCCCTGGTCCCAACCCTGGATTGTCACGATTTGGAGGGTTTAATAAAATTGGCCAGATTTCTAGAGATGAGAGCTGCTCCATCCAAAGTGGGATGGATGCCGTCTCTCCTAACAAGACCAGGTTTTCCCCAGAAGCTTTGCCAATTATCTATGAAGCCCACCTCAATTTTTGGACACCACTCAGACAGCCAGCAATTCAGGGAGAACATGCGGCTAAACATGTCACTCCCGGTCCGATTGGGGAGGGGCCCAGAGAAAACTACAGAGTCCGACATTGTTTTTGCAAAGTTACACACCGATTCAATATTAATTTTAGTGACCTCCGATTGGCGTAACCAGGTGTCATTACTGCCGACGTGAATTACAATCTTACCAAATTTACCCTTAGCCTTACAACAGACCAGAGAATTTTGTTTCTCATGGTCTGAGAGTCTTTCACATGCCTTTTGGCAAACTCAAGGCAGGCTGCCATGCACCTTTTACTAAGGAGTGGCCTGATTGGTGGATTGCTACAGAGATGGTTGTCCTTCTGGAAGGTTCTCCTCTCTCCATAGAGGAATGCTGGCGCTTTGACAAATTGACCATCAGGTTCTTGATCACCTCCCTGATTAAGGCCCTTCTCCTCCGATCACTCAGTTTAGACGGGTGGCCAGCTCTAGGAAGACCCCTGTTGGATCCGAACATCTTCCATTTATGTATGATGGAGGCCACTATACTCATTGAGACATTCAAAGCAGCAGAAATGTTTCTGTACCCTTCCCTAGATTAGTGCCTCAAGACAATCCTGTGTTGGAGGTCTTGGTGAAACTATTTCAGTTTCTGTATCAGTGCATTTTGAAAATTTTGAACATATTGTGACAGTAACACATTAATACAGATAAGCTGGATAATTTTGGTCATCATAATCATGAATTGTAATTTTCATGCCATTACATCTCTTGCCAACATCACAGTTATCACTGTTTATACAGCCCAGAGAACTAATGAAGGCCATGGATAAAAAATTCAACCAGAGGTATTTGAATGCTGTCTCTGAGCTACCCAGGACAACCCCACCCCCATTTATCATTTACCTCCGCTTTAGGTGAATGGAGGATGAAAGGATGATGAGAAGATGAGGATGTGGGAAGGACACAGATGTATTGGTGAAATGGGACGGCAGTTGATGAGGGATTTGGAGAGCAGATAAAGGGGAGAGCCAGTCATCACAATGTAGCATATAAAAAAATCAATGCCAAGGAAGAAGGCAGACAGGGACGCTTGAATTAAAAGAAGAAATGAAGCGTGAAAATGCAGCAAGGCAATTCATTGGAAAGTGGTGAATCAAGAAAGGAGAGAAATGTATGCAAGAGAGGGCATGGGGGAAAAATGAGGATGCTGGGGGTCAATGAAATAATGTCAATAAAAACAGTAATGCTCAAAGACATGACTCATCAGTCCAAGAAAAAACTAACTGCTCTCCATGAGGAATTCTTTTGTCAGGGCCTCTGTTTACCGTAAGTACCATCTAAGGCTCTATAGTGTTTCTCAAAACAATACTATATACACTATGTGTCAGATACTTGACAAGTACAGTACCACAATATCTATACATTTATGTGCTTAATACTACTGATATAAATTTTATTTAAAGGACACGTCGCATGTGTTTCAACATCCCAGTTAGCAACACAACATCAAAGTACTCATGATTGTAAATCTCTCTGCGCACATGCGCTCATAATTAGTGGTTTCTGATGTGTTTATTCCTCTCCCAAAGTGAGGAAACAGGTGCATTTCCAGAAAACGTCTCACTCGGCTATTCTCGGCATTTCTCTGCATGTGACGTAGTTAAGAGCAAAACAGAAACATCCCAGGCAGAGATAGACAGAGCAAAACGAATGTGGTTCTGTCTGATAATGAAGCTTTGGAGCTTTTCTTTGAAAACAGTAGCTCAGATTTACAGAGGAGACAACACACTTCAAAGAGAATTAATGTTGAATAATCCCTTAATTAAAACAACAGCTGACATGCGGGTTAAAACGGCTGTTACGCTGTTTTAACCCGCATGTCAGCTGTTTATTGACAATGGACATGTGATGACACATATATATATTTATTAGATTTTTTACAGTTATAAACAACACTTATAAGCGTTTTTTTACAGGCTGCGTTCATGACTAATTGCTGCAGGTGCACAAAACCTTCTCACAGCTGCTGCTTTTACCATGACTGCATCAAAATGAACAGTTATCACTTAAAAACGAATCATCACAACATAACATCATACTTGTGTAAACTTTGGAATTAATCTGTGCCTCAGCTCATTGAAGCGCATGCTGGGACACTTCTAGTAACTACGTCATCTGTCGGAAACACTCGGGTACGCATGAGTACTTTGTTTTCGAAAGTTTCTGTTGCTGTTTGCTGGGAATGCCGTATACTTTGAAACCGGTCACGGCAGTGCACAAAGTAATCCCGGTGTTGTGTGGGCCGCTGAAGAGGAGGTACTGCTGGCCCACCACCACCAGAGGGCGCCCTGCCTGGAGTGCGGGCTCCAGGCACCAGAGGGCATCGCCACCTGAGATGAGCAGCCAGGGTGACAGCTGTCACCCATTATTGGACACAGCTGTTTCTACTCGGCACCAAGGTATATCAGGAGGACGGTGTCTCCACCTCAGTGCCGAGATATCGCCTAAGACTGAGGTAGTATCTCTGCATTCTTATTCTGATTAACCAGCTAATCATTTGTTAAACCTTTTCAGGATTGTTGACTGCTAAAAGCTATATTGCTTGGATAAGTACTCACCTTCCTGTTGTGCATTGACAAGAGGTGGAGGCGGCTTCTCCCCTCTTCGTTACTGGGTGCTGTCGCATCACACCTGTGTGTTGTTGCTCTCTCCTGCCAGCAGTACCGGATCCGACGAGCGGAGGCAGTGGCCACCTGGGAATTCGGGACTTGGCGGTTCCAGTATTTCCAGGGTTCGGTGGCAGAGGAGATCGGGGTGGTTCCGGTTCGACTGAGACGGGCGTCTCCTACCTTCGAGCCTGCCCACACGACACCAGCAAATTCGACCCCAAATTGTGATTGTTGTACTTATTGTGCTTGTTTCACAATAGTAAACCTTGTTATTTATCTTCCTCCATTGTCCGTTCATTGCGCCCCCTGTTGTGGGTCCGTGTTCCTACACTTTCACAACACCCGGTGGATTGTCGGATGGCCACTTACATCCAAAATCTAAATTATTATGATTTCAGTGCAACATGTCCTATAAATGCATGCAGAAATTACAGTGTGTGGTGTTGCTGTGTAAACCATCTTTTTAATGCTTAAGCTGTGATGTTTAATGTGTAAAGAAGAAAAAAATAGCTTCACTTCCCACTTTAGTTATACAGAACAGTTCCGTAAAAGAAATATACTTTTATATGACTCATCCATTCCACCAAGTGCAGAATTGTAGTATAACTTGCTTTTAGCGTGTGACATTTGTCACAATCAGAAGAATTCAAGAATTAGAGGCTGAAACTAGAGACTCTGCTCTGAGATGGACTATATGCAATTTAATAACTGACTAACCAACCAACCAACTGAATAACCAAAGCAGGAAACCAGTAGACGGAGGTGAGTGGGATGCTGTGTGAAGCATGCAGCAATGCAAGACCTAGTTCACAGTTACTGTCGTGGTGGAATATAGTGTGTGAAGATGGATGGGGGGGCAAGAGGAGGGTGGTAGCTCATTTAATAACCTCAGTGCCTGCCGGTAGAGGCTGTTGACCAGTCTGGTGGTTCTGGCACGGATGGACCTGTATCTCCTCCTGGAGGGCAGCAGGTGGAAGAGGTGATGTGCAGAATGATGCAAATGTTTCTGTTTTTTCTTGAATTTTTGTAAAAACTTTATCACTGTTAGAATAGCCCAAGTACTGTGTCACCCCTCTGAGTCTGGTCTACTTGTGGTTTTCTCCTCAGAAATGCCAGAGGGAATTTTTTTTTTTTTCTTTCCACTGTTGCCTGTGTGCTTGCTCATGGGTTGGTAAGGTGAGACCTGACCCTTGTGAGGTGCCTCCAGGCAGTGTTGTTGTGTTTTGGTGCTATATAACTAAATTGAATTGAAATTGAATTCAACTAAGGCACAGAGTATTACTGATTAAACATTTGAATTGTTAAAAATATGATTATTAGTAGTAGTAGGAGTAATAGCAGTTTTGTCCATGCTTTTATGTCCATGCACAGCCAGATGACATGTACAGACTTTGAAAGAGAGCAAAGCGTAAATGTGTTTCTCAAACTCAATACAGGTGTGCTGCTCTGGTTCACTGCATTGCCACACAGTGAGACAATGCTGTTTTAAAGCACTCAGAGCTGCTGCACAAAGCAGCAGACAGCAGCTTGCCATATCCAGCACTGATATATGGGGATGAGAATAGTGAGTACTGAAAGTCTTATACCGGTGCTTCGATAATAACACAATAACATGCTTTTGGAGGGCGGTACGCATTTTCAGAGGCCCGATGTCTATGCCCAGTCGCCCAAAATGACAGATGTTTCTGTGTAGGCTCTCAGTTGTCCAGATGGTTTCCATAGCAGAGAAGCTTGAATCTTCAACTGGGCTGGGTTGCTTGACGCGAGGACATTACCTTCCTCAGCTAAAATACTTGCTCTGGTAGTCTGACTTCTCTCTGACCCTTGTCAAGAAGAACAAACAGAAGCCACAAAAGCTGTAGTTTTAAACCTAACCAGATGCCTCCTACCGAGAGGCAGACTGCTATTGGCTAGTGATTAACAATTGCTTTAATTAGCACCTGTTGTGATCTAGTTAGCACCCTCCTAATGACAGGGTAGCTGTCCCTCCTAACGATGGGACCATTGAGGACAAGGAAGTTAAAATCTTAGCCAGAGAGAAGAAATGGTTTGAGAAAGGGGTGAAGGAGGCATTCTATGTGAAACAGTTGAAAACCAGCCTTAACCGGGGAGGGGGTCTGAGACACGCTTTGTCCCCTGTTCACAATGGGGTACTCAGATCAAAGCAATTTCAGTCTTTTGTTTATGGTAATGAGTCATTCACATCATCAGGACAGGCGTTAGTCCCATCGTTAGGAGGGATCATACTTTGGGGGTACTCTTCTGCAAAGGGGACAGGACGACTGCACCGTATTGAAGGGAGGATGGATGGGGTCATGTATTGCAAGATTTTGGCAAACAACCTCCTTCCCTCAGTAAGAGCATTGAAGATGGGTCATGGCTGGGTCTTCCAGCATGACAATGACCCCAAACACACAGCCAGGGCAACTAAGGAGGGGCTCCGTAAGAAGCATTTCAAGGTCCTGTAGTGGCCTGGCCATTCTCCAGACCTGAACGCAATAGAAAATCTTTGGAGGGAGCTGAAACTCCAAACCTGAAAGATTTGGAGAAGATCTGTATGGAGGAGTGGACCAAAATCCTGCTGCAGTGTACAAACCTGGTGAAAAACTACAGGAAACATTTGACCTCTGTAATTGTAAACAAATACTATACCAAATATTAACATTGATTTTCACAGGTGTTGAAATACTTATTTGCAGCAGTAACATACAAATAAATTATTTAAAAAATAATACATTGTGATTTCCGGATTTTTTTTTTTTTTTTTTTGATTATGTCTCTCACAGTGGACATGCACCTAAGATGAAAATTTCAGACCCCTCCATGATTTGTAAGTGGGAGAACTTGCAAAATCGCAGGGTGTTCAAATATTTATTTTCCTCACTGTGTCCTACCGTTTAATTTTTTAAAAAAACTATATGGATTTGAATGACGTGCGATTACACCAATCATGCTTGAACCCTCGTGCGCATGCATGAGTTTTTTCACGTGTGTCGGTGAAGTCATTTCCCTGTGGGCAGGCCTTGAGTGAGATGTGGTCCCGCCCTCTCGGCTGAATTCCTTTGTTTCACACGCTGCTCGAGACAGCGCGCGTTGCTTTATCAAAATTTTTTCTGGACCTGTGAGGAATATCCGAGTGGACACTATTCGAGAAATTAAGCTGGTTTTCGGTGAAAAGTTTAACGGCTGATGAGAGATTATGGGGTGTTTCTGTCGCTGTAAGGACTTCCCACGGAGCGGGAAGTCGCGCAGCGCTTCCAGGTGCCGTCATCTGCCTGTTTCGACCTGAAAACATCCTAATTTAAGGCTTAATTCACCCAGGATGTCGTGAGAGAACAGAGAAGATTCAGAAGAGGCCGGCATGAGGACTTTCTGTGGACATTCGACTGTTTAAGGACATTTTGTAATGAAAGACGTGCACGCAAATTCTATGTGCGCCGCGACAGGAAAAATACCTCCGTGTTGAAAACCATTTGTAAAATTCAGGCGGCTTTTGATGGCTTTCAACAAGTGAGTAACGGAGAAATTGTTTAACAGCTTGGGCATGTTCCGACTTGCCCGTTAAGGTTTCCAGCGGAGGTGTTTTTCCTGTTGCGACTCCCCGCGGTCGGGTTCGGCCCGACATGCGACTCTGCCCGCACGTTCTTTCATTACAAAATGTCCGTTAACAATGGAATGTCCGAATAAACTCCTCATGCCGACTTCTTCTGAAAGTTCTCTGTTCTCTGACGACTTCCTGGGTCAACAGAGCCTGAAATGTGGAAGTTTTCAACTTGAAACCGCGAGACGCTGCTGCCTCGAAGCGCAGATCGCCGTCAGGCGCCGTGGGCCATCCTTACGGCGACACTACCAGACCAAAATCTCTCATCAGCCGTTAAAATTTTTTATCGAAAACCAGCTGAATTTATCGAATGGTGTCCACTCAGTTGTGCCTTACAGTTTTGAAAAAATTTTGATCAAACAAAGCAGCAGTCTCTGAGCCATTCCTAAACAATGAAAAAATCGACGAGAGGGTGGGCAACTCCTCACTCAAAGACTGCCCACAGGCGAATGACGTAAACGACAGGCGTGAAAAAACTCTTGCATGCCCATGAGGGTTCAAGCATGTCTGATGTAATCACACGTGATTCAAATCCATATGGTTTTTGAAAAAAATAATAAGGTCGGATACTTTTCTAATAGACCTCGTATATATATATATATATATATATATATATATATATATATATATATATATATATATATATATATATATATATATATATATATATATATATATATATATATATGTGTGTGTGTGTGTGTGTGTGTGTGTGTGTGTGTGTGTGTGTTTTGTAATGGTTTCAGGAGCTGCGCTGAAAACAGCAGCAGCAGCTCAGTTCAGCCCAGCAGCGCAGCTTAACAGTGCAGATCCATGTAACTTTCAACACTAATATTTTGAAATGTGTGGGTGTCTGAGTAAGTTTAATACTTTCCTGACATGATTTAATGTTAATTTTACTGGTTCGATATCCAGGTCAGAATGGCATTTTAACACATATTTTGCTAGTGTTTTTCTAAGTGTGTTCAGTCGCGAATCCCCCACTGAAAATGCATTAACATCCAGGAACTTCGTCAATACTTTGCCTGGTTAGGAGGCGTCATGTCGCTGTCCGTGAAGGGATGTTTGCGTTTAGCGGGCAGCATTGGGAGTCTAGACTCTAGTAGTCATATATAACCTCTTTGTTGGTGCCTCTGGCAGGGAATCTCAAAACGAGGCTCATCTTCCTCCCAAACCAGTGATGTTATACCCGCCTGACCTGCAAAAATGGTGCAGCTGTTGTGTGTTGGGGGGTTTGGCTGGATGTTTTTGTGTTGTTTTCTTTTCTTTGCTCTCCAGGTGGTATGCAAACTGGTTTTTGTCTGTGGAGAAGGTGCTGGCAGAAGAGTCCTTCACCCTCATCAGTATGATTTGCAGCACCTGTGGATGATGCTCACGTGCAAACTTAAAGACTTTCAGCTGAAGCAGATAATGAGATGGCATTCTGCATTTAAGCCATGAGTGATTCAAGCAGAATTGCCGGGAACTTGACCTTGTGACGTTCGTTTGTGAAATGCTGAGGACCGCGCCTGTGTTTGACACATCATGCCTGTGAAGGAGGACGGGTGAGGGACACATGCTGTCAGCACACATCAGAGGTGATTGATTGTCTGAATAAGTGTTAACAGTAATTTGGTATTTTGTTACGCAGTATATGTGAATATTGATGAGAGTTGTGCAGCTCAATTCTCACGGCGTGGCGTGCGGACAGATGATCCTCCACCTGTTGTGAGAAGCTGCTCATTTACATAAAGCTTAAATTCAGACCTGAATGTGTTGCTGATAGTGTGTGCCTTTGAAGGATATTAGTTGTAGCTGTTGACTTACCTCACCTCTTCTATCCTTCACAGAGTCAGTTTGTCGTGTCCACCTGGGGGGTGTTTGGCGGTGAATGTGAGTCCAGAAGCGCCGGGCTTTGATCCCTTTGGGCGCTGGAGAGCGCGCCGTCCTTCACTCCGCCAGACAAACGCACTTTATGTTGTACACCGAGTTTTGCACAAGAGGGGGATAATAAAATTGTTTTGTTTTTTGGAACCGCTTTCTGGTTATTTAGCGCTGGGTTCAGTCAGACGCAGGTCCGCTCCTCAACCCGCGTCGGCACATAACAGCAGCTGGTCGATGTCAAAGCCTCTCAGACCACGACTAAAACAAAGTTTTCTGTACATGTGTTATGGTCTTTATTGTTTCTTGAACCATCCAAAGAATGCATTTTTTGTGTGTTTATTCATGCTATAAATAATCGGGGGGGGGGGGGTTCTGTTCCCCTTTAATGCCGAATGCTCATACTGACACATCTCTAGTTTCAGTGGGTGAAACACAAGCAGCCCTTAGTTTTCCAAAGACATCTTCCAAAGAGGACCCCAATCTAAGTACCAATTAGGACCTACACCTGCTTGGCTTCTGAGATCTGACAGGATCAAACATTCACAGAGCAGCCTGGCTTCTAGGTTCAGAATCGAGGAATTAGACTAATACAAAAATCAGTGATACAGTAGGTTCACAGTGCACTTCACTTCAGTAACACTGACTATTAACCAGAGTGGGCTGTGGGTACCATCGCCAGGTGATCCCCCTGAAGTGTATTTGGGCAAGACAGTAACAACAACAACACACACATACACTCACACATCACCCCCAAAAGACATATGAAAAAACGTGTAAGAGGAAAAAGTCTGCCACTTCAGTCAATCAATTACTTCACCTAAAAGAGAAGAGGAAACTAGCAGCATGCAGCAACTGTGGGATAATGTGTTTGATCGACTGGCGTTCAGCTGCAGCCTAAACACACATCCTCCTCTTCTACATATCTCTCTCTTTCTCTCCTTCCCTTTGGCTCTCTGTCTCTCTGTTTTGACAAACATAGCAAGGCCAGATCACCACGTTATGACAGCCCAGGTGAAATCGGCCTCGGAGAAAACCGCCGTTTCTGCTCAGATGGGCTCCGTTATTGATTTCCAGTAAAACGGAGTTTCGGAGCATATATCTGCTGTGTCCGCATGTCTGATTAATTGCTGAATTATTATTTTTTTTCCAAATGAAGTTTGACGTTCTATTTGTGGGATGCAGAGATGCTGAGCAACCTTTGTTACATCTTCTGTTTTATATATGCAGTGTATTTCTTTCATGCCTCTCCATCCCTTTAACCTGTGAAAGGGTTTATTTCCACTCAAGTTTTTTGTTACGTGACATTAGACCACTGGGTCTTGTACACATTGTGAAGCTGAAGCATCTTGTCATATTAAGACTTGAGTCGTCATATGTAAATTAATGGATAGTGGCTTAATCATACTCCTGTGGTGGTAAACGATATACTCACTGCCTAATTAATTTGGTCCAAGTGCTCATTAAAGTCGGTCTGCTACTGGCCACAAACCATACATACACTCACACGGCCACTTTATTAGGTACACCTTGCTTGTACCTCCTTTTGCCTTCAGAACTGCCTTAATTCAACAAGGTATTGATAACATTCCTCAGAGATGTTGGTCCATATTGACATGATATCATCAACCAGTTGCCCATTCAACCAGTCTGCCCATTCTCCTCTGACCTCTGTTACCAACAAGGCATTTTCATTCACACAACTGCTGCTCAGAAGATATATTCTCTTTTTTGGACCATTCTCTGGTACCAAAGTCACATTCAAAGTCACTTAAATCCCCTTTCTTCCTCATTCTGATGCTTAGTTTGAACTTCAGCAAGTCGTCTTCACCACTAGATGCCTAAATGCATTGAGTTGCCATTATGTGATTGGCTGATTTGCTATTTGTGCTCAAATGCAATTGAATAGGTGTACCTAATAAAGTGGCCAGTGAGTTATATTGGCATGCGTGAATCAGCTCAAACATCAGCCAAACCTGCTACTACACATAAATCATCCATGTACCAGCTATCTGCGTCATGGATTTTCTCTGACCTACTGCATTGGAGTGTGCATATATATATATATATATATATATATATATATATATATATATATATATATATATATATATATATATATATATATATATACTGGCCAATTTGTAGCTACTCTTCACCCGGGTGAAAACCTCTGCTCGTCATTGCCATTACTCTAATTCTCAGTGCGTTATTGTAGAAGCAGTTGGACAGTGGCACCGCTGCAGCAGCACTGACAAGAAGCTTCTCACTGCAATGAGACATACTCCGGAGCTGTCCATGGTCCTGACACTGTCAGCTGGCCAGCTACAGCTCACCACTGCACCAGCACTCTGTGGCCCAGTGTGGCACACTTCATTAAACCCATTCACAGAACTTAACACCCCTGTCACACTCAGCCATGTTTCCATAATGTATGGAACAAATTGTAAATATGCAGTAAGAACGTAAGAAAGACGTAGTAACGCCTGACATGGTACACGTGTGTCACGGGCAGACTTTTGCAGCAGCTGTCAATCTATTTGGCTCTGCATAGGTTGTGAATGGCAACCTATGTGCCAGCCACTGTCCATGGTGCTGAAATTCAGCATGAACACAGACATTTTTAGCTGGAGAGCTGTTTTTCTGACTGACGTTTACGTGGACACAAGATAGAGTGCAAGACTGCATGATAAAGTGGAGTGTGTGACTCCGTATTGATAAGTATATGACAGACATAGTGAGAATGTGGTAAGCATGTGGCTGAGATGAGTGCTATGAGTAACAAAATCATAAGAGCAAACTGGATGTGCTCTAGTTTCCACTTTTTTTTTTCCCCCACGTCACCTCGAGACTATTCAAAATTTGCTTGCTGAAGAAAATGAGGATCTTACGGCCACCCTGGCCATTGTTCTGTATCACAGAAGAAGAAGGAGAAGAATGTGGACAAACCTAGGATGTCCAGAAAGGTGCATTATGGAAACTAGAGCACATCCAGTTTGCTCTTATGATTTTGTTACTCATAGCACTCATCTCAGCCACATGCTTACCACACACTCTTGTGCTGTCCCCCAAAGAGGGGACAGGACAAGAGGACTGACAAAGAGATCCAGAAGCAGCCAAACTAAATACCTTCGAGCAGATTACATACAGATTGCATGTAATTGCCAAATTGGCCATGTTCAGACTCCATCTTATCAGCATTTTATTGTCACCTGACTGCACAGACCTGGTTGCTGTTTTCCAGATGGCTATTTTAAACAGATGAGTGCACATCACTGGTAATAATTATGGTAGAACACAATCTCCAACCACTGTTTTCCCTAAATATATCAAGGAAATGACACTAGAACATGAGGATTACATAAAAACCAACATGCATGCAGTTCCCAGGATTAGCACCAGTCTACTGGATGGCAAATATCATTAAGCCTAATGTGCATGTGTCCCAAATGTCGTGGTTGAGAGTCCTTCCGAATGCAAGTCTCTCTCAATATGGTCAAATAATGATGACATAGAGGGATATGCTTTCCAAACTTAATACCCATTACTGTACTGGATGATGTTGAAATTGAGGATGGCCCAGTGGTTGTTCCAGCAATAGCAAAGATTTCGTGTCTGCTACTTACAACGTGCGTGGAATGTCTCAAACCTAAACCTACTTCTAGGCATCTTATATATGTGACTCTGGAACCACACCTAAACCCAAACAGTTCAACTGTCAATCCCACTGAGGTCCTTAGACTGGGTCTCATTAACATAAGATCACTATCCTCAAAATCATTGTTGATCAATGATCTAATTATTGATCATCACTTAGATATGATTGGGCTATGTGAAACCTGGCTTAAACCTACAGCTGTCCTCCCCTTAAATGAGGCCTGCCCACCAGCATATACATTTAGTCACGTCCCTCGTGATGCGAAGCAAGGCGGGGGTGTTGCTCTTATTTATAAATCTAGGTTTAGCTTATTAGCTGTTGGGGGTTACAAATATAACTCGTTTGAGCATCTGATTCTCCGCTCTGCTCAGGATATTACACATTGCCAAGGTCAGAAGAATAAAAATCAGTCGTATTACTTTGTCACTGTATATCAGAATCAGAATCAGAAGAAGTTTATTGCCATTGCCAATGAACAGGATTCACAGACTAGGAATTTGCTTCGATATAATGGTGCAACATTAAACAGAGAGCAATATAAAATGCTAAGATAAAATATACAATATGTGCCAAAATAAGACAAAATATAAGATAAAAAAAATGACATATGAAATGAAATATGAAAGGCTGTGTGCAACAGAAAAACAGAAAGAAAGAGAAACAGAAAAAAACAGTGCAGTGGGAGGAGTGCAATTAAAACCAAAGTACACTGTCTAAAGTGACCCATGATAAAATGATAAAGTGACAGAGTTAAGATTAAGGTGACTGAGTTATGAGGAGTTCATGAGTCTAACAGCAGAGGGGAAGAAACTGTTCTTATGGCGGGAGGTTCTGGTCCGGATGGACCGTAGCCTCCTGCCTGAGGGGAGTGGTTTGAATAGACTGTGTGCAGGGTGCGAAGGGTCGGCTGTGATCCGACCTGCTCGGCCCAGAGTCCTGGAGACGTGCAGGTCGTGGAGAGATGGAAGGCTACAATGTGCTGCAGTCTGTGTCTGTCCCTAGCTGTGGCCCTGGCGTACCACACCGTGATGGAGGAGCAGAGGATGGACTCGATGATGGCCGTGTAGAACTGCACCATCAGCTGGACAGGCAGCTTGGCCTTCTTCAGCTGCCGCAGGAAGTATATCCTCTGCTGGGCCTTCTTGATGAGGGAGCTGATTGTTGACTCCCACTTGAGGTCCTGGGTGATGGTGGTGCCGAGGAAGCGGTGACAGTCCACAGTGGTGATGGGGCTGTTGGTGAGGGTGAGGGAGGGCGGGGGGCTGTGGCTTTCCTGAAGTCCACGATCATCTCCACTGTTTTCTGGGCATTGAGCACCAAGTTGTTCCTGCTACACCAGGTCACCAGCCGGTCCACCTCCCTCCTGTAGGCAGCCTCAACCCCATCCGAAATGCGTCCGATGAGGGTGGTGTCATCCGCAAACTTGATGAGCTTTACGGAGTCATGGCTGGAGGTGCAGCAGTTAGTGTACAGGGAGAAGAGCAGAGGGGAAAGGACACAGCCCTGTGGAGATCCTGTGCTGAGAGCCCGAGTGTTCGAGACATTCTTTCCCAGCCTCACATGCTGACTCCATTCCGTCAGGAAGTCTGTGATCCACCTGCAGGTGGATTCGGGCACGTGGAGCAGAGAAAGCTTGTCCTGGAGCAAAGCCGGAAGGATGGTGTTGAATGCAGAGCTGAAGTCCACAAACAGGATCCTGGCGTAGGTTCCTGGGGAGTCCAGGTGCTGCAGGATGGAGTGCAGGGCCAGGTTTATGGCGTCGTCTACAGACCTGTTGGCTCTGTAGGCAAACTGCAGGGGGTCCAGGAGGGGGTCGGTGATGGACTTCAGGTGGGATAAAACCAGGCGTTCGAAGGTCTTCATGACTACAGACGTGAGAGCCACAGGCCTGTAGTCATTAAGTCCAGTGATGCGTGGTTTCTTGGGGACTGGAACTATAATGGAGGACTTGAAGCAGGCTGGAACATGGCATGACTCCAGGGAGGTGTTGAAGATCCCCGTGAAGACTAGGGCCAGCTCATCAGCACAGTGTCTCAGGGTGGCAGGAGAGACACAGTCTGGGCCTGGGGCTTTACGTGGATTCAGCCTTTTGAAATGTCTTCTCATGTCCTCCTCTTGGACGGAGAGGGCAACGGGGGGAAGGGGGAGGGCAGTGGTGAGAGGGGGGAGGTCCAGGGTGTTTGAATATGCAGTTGTGTGGGGAGTGGGGAGGTGTGAGTCCTTGTCTTCAAAGTGTGAATAGAAGATGTTCAGGTCGTTGGCCAGCTTCAGGTCGTCAATAGAACGAGGTGCTTTGGGCTTGTAGCTGGTGATCTCTTTCAACCCCCTCCACACAGAGGCCGAGTAACCTTTGCTGCAGACGTGAACTGTACATGGATTTAGCCTTTGCCACCTCCTTGCTAAATCTGTACTTTGCACCTCTATAGGTGTCTCTGTCTCCTTCTCTGAAAGCCACCTCTTTCTGCTGACGGAGCTGCCGGAGTTTAGGTGTGAACCTAAAGGCCTCCTGGCCCATGTTCTGAATTCTTAGATGAATTTGGTGTGTTCATCTCTAATTTGTCAACTAGTGCAGATAACATTCTGATCATTGGTGACTTTAACATTCATATAAATAAGCCTTCTGATCCCCTCTGCAAATCATTTATGGAAATTGTGGATGCATTAGGATTTCGGCAATGCATTCGGGGTTCAACGCACATTAGTGGAAATACCCTGGATCTGGTTCTCGCACGTGGTATTGCTGTCACGAATATTGACATCATGCCTCTTACATCAGTGATGTCTAATCACTCACTTATTAAGTTTACAGTTTCGCTGCCGTATTTAGTGGAACAACAACCTTATATATCATTACGGTGATGCATCAACTCCTCAACTAAGACTGAACTCGAAGCTAGACTTCCTGATATCTTAGCTTCACATTTGACACCCAGTCAGTAGACAGACTTGTGGACAGTTTAAACTCAGTGCTCAAAACTACACTCGACATGATTTCACCACCTGTGTTAAAATCGCGCTCCCCCAAATCACAGTCACCTTGGTTCAATGGTTATCTGCATGACCACAAGCATAAAGCAAGAGGTCTAGAACGGAAATGGCGTCGTTCAAAATTAGAAGTATTTCACCTTGTGTGGCGTGATGCTATCTTAGACTATAAGCATGCATTATTGGCTACAAAGTGGACCTACTACTCTGATTTGATCAACAAAAACAAGCATAACTCAAAGTTCTTGTTCGACACGGTGGCAACAGTTATGCATGGACAACCACCTGTAGTTCGCTCTCCTTTTACAGCACAAGATTTCCTGGATTACTTTGGGAAGAAAATAGAAGACATCAGGTTAAACATATCCCAGCATGCCTTAACCCAGCCACTACACCCTGCTATTGAGGTGGGTGCCACTACTGAGGTATTACCTAGACTTACAGAATTTGAGACATCGGCATCAATTTGACCAGTTAACGCTCAGCCTCGGCTCGTGTGTCATACATTACACTGACAAGGTGGGGAACCTTGGGGTAATTTTTGATCCTTCGTTGTCCTTTGGCCTCCACATTAGAAATATGACTAGGACTGCTTTCTTCCACCTGCGAAATATAGCGAAGATTCATCCCATACTGTCTATGGCTCATGCTGAGACCCTGATCCGTGCATTTATCTCTTCTAGATTGGACTACTGGTTCTTCTTCTTCTTTGTCTTTCGGCTGTTCCCGTTAGGGCTCGCCACAGCAGATCAATCGTTTCCATCTCACCCTGTCCTCTGTATCTTCCTCTGTCACACCAACCACCTGCATGTCCTCTCTCAGCACATCCATGAACCTCCTCTTTGGTCTCCCTCTTCTCATCCTGCCTAGTGGCTCCATCCTCAGCATCCTTCTCCCTATATACCCTGGGTCCCTCCTCTGCACATGTCCAAACCATCTCAATCTCGCCTCTCTGACTTTGTCTCCAAACCGTCCCACCTGAGCTGTCCCTCTGATATGTTCATTCCTAATCTTGTCCATTATTGTCACTCCCAAAGAGAATCTCAACATCTTCAGCTCTGCCACCTCCAGCTCTGCCTCCTGTCTTTTTGTTAGTGCCACTGTCTCTAAAGCATACAACATAGCTGGTCTCACTACTGTTTTGTAAACTTTCCCCTTCACTCTTGCTGATATTCTTCGGTCACAAATCACTCCTGCCACCTTTCTCCACCCACTCCACCCTGCCTGCACTCTCTTCTTCACCTCTCTACCACACTCTCCATTACTTTGAACAGTTGACCCCAAATATTTAAACTCATCTACTTTCACCACTTCTACTCCTTGTAACTGTACTATTCCACTGGGCTCCCTCTCGTTCACACACATGTACTCAGTCTTGCTTCTACTGACTTTCATTCCCCTTCTCTCCAAAGCATATCTCCACTTCTCCAGACTAGACTCAACTTGCTCTCTACTCTCACTACAGATCACAATGTCATCTGCAAACATCATAGTCCATGGGGACTCCTGTCTGATCTCATCTGTCAACCTGTCCATCACCACTGCAAACAAGAAAGGACTCAGAGCTGATCCTTGGTGTAATCCCACCTCCACCTTGAATGAGTCTGTCATTCCGACTGCGCATCTCACCGCTGTCACACTATTCTTGTACATGTCCTGCACTACCCTAACATACTTCTCTGCCACTCCAGACTTCCTCATACAATGCCACAACTCTTCTCTTGGCACCCTATCATAAGCTTTTTCTAAGTCCACAAACACACAATGTAACGCTTTCTGTCCTTCTCTGTAATTTTCCAACAGTATTCTCAGAGCAAACATTGCATCTGTAGTGCTCTTTCTCGGCATGAAACCATATTGCTGCTCACAGATCTTCACCTGTTTTCTAAGCCTAGCTTCTACTACTCTTTCCCATAACTTCATGCTGTGGCTGATCAGCTTTATGCCTCTGTAGTTACTGCAGCTCTGCACATCACCCTTGTTCTTGAAAATAGGAACCAGCACACTTCGTCTCCACTCCTCAGGCATCCTCTCACTTTCCAAGATTTTATTAAACAATCTGGTTAGAAACTCTACTGCCATCTCTCCTAGACATTTCCATGCCTCCATTGGAATGTCATCTGGACCAACTGCCTTTCCACTGTTCATCCTCTTCATAGCAGCCCTCACTTCTTCCTTGCTAATCTCTTTTACTTCCTGATTTACTCTCGCCACATCATCCAGCCTTTTCTCTCGCTCATTTTCTTTATTCATCAACTCTTCAAAGTATTCCCTCCACCTTCTCAGCACACACTCCTCACTTGTCAGCACATTACCATGTGCATCTTTTACCACCCTAACCTGCTGCACCTCCTTTCCAGCTCTGTCCCTTTGTCTGGCCAATCAGTACAAGTCCTTTTCTCCTTCCTTACTATTCAACTTCTTGTACAGCTCGCAGTATGCCTTTTCCTTTGCTTTTGCCACTTCTCTTCTCGCCTTACGCCGCATCTCCTTGTACTCCTGTCTACTTTCTTCATCTCTCCGACTATCCCAAAACTTTTTCGCCAACCTCTTTCTCCTTATGCTTTCCTGGACCTCTTCATTCCACCACCAAGTCTCCTTGTCTTCCTTCCACTGTCCAGATGTCATACCCAGTACTGCCCTAGCTGTCTCCCTCACCACATCTGCAGTACTTTTCCAGTTGTCCAAAACTGCTTCCCCTCCAACTAGTGCTTCTCTCACCTGCTCGCTAAATTTCACACAACAGTCTTCCTCCTTCAGCTTCCACCATCTGATCCTTTGTTGAGCTCTCACTCTCTTCTTCTTCTTTACCTCTAAAGTCATCCTACAAACAACCATCCTATGCTGTCTAGTGACACTCTCTCCTGCTACCACCTTACAGTCTGTGATTTCTTTTAGCTTGAATCTCCTATAAAGAATGTAGTCCACCTGTGTGCACCTTCCTCCACTCTTATATGTTACCCTGTGCTCCTCCCTTTTCTTAAAGTAGGTATTCACCACAGCCATTTCCATCCTTTTTGCAAAATCAACTACCATCTGTCCTTCCCCATTCCTATCCTTGATACCATATCTACCCATTACTTCCTCATCACCTCTGTTCCCTTCACCAACATGCCCATTGAAATCTGCTCCTATCACCACTCTTTCATGCTTGGGCACACTCTCCACCACCTCATCTAATACACTCCAGAAATCTTCTTTCTCCTTCATCTCACAACCTACCTGTGGGGCATATGCACTGATGATATTCATCATCACCCCTTCAATTTCCAACTTCACACTCATCACCCTGTCAGACACTCGCTTAACCTCCAACACACTTTTAACATACTCTTCCTTTAAAATGACCCCACCATTTCTCCTCCTGTCCTCACCATGGTACAACTTGTACCCACCGCCGATATTCCTGCTCTTACTTCCCTTCCACTTGGTCTCTTGCACACACAATATGTCTACCTTTCTCCTCTCCATCATATCAGCCAGCTCTCTCCCTTTACCAGTCATACTACCAACATTCAAAGTCCCCACTCTCATTTCCACCCTTCTAGTTTTCCTCTTCTCCCGCTGTTCGTGGCAACGTTTTCCTCCTCTTCTTCGTCGTCTTCGCCCAGCAGTAGCCCAATTTCCACCGGCACCCTGTTGGGCAATAGCACCGGTGGCGGACGTTGTTAACCCGGGCCGCGACCGATCCGATATGGGAATTCGATTCTGAGTCTGCATAGTTGGGTTGGCTTGTTTTACGCCGGATGCCCTTCCTGACGCAACCCTCCTCATTTATCCGGGCTTGGGACCGGCACTCAGAATGTACTGGCTGCACACCCCATGTGGCTGAGTTCTAGATTGGACTACTGCAATGTTCTATTTTCTGGTTTACCGCAGTCTAGCATTAGGGGTCTCCAATTGGTTCAAAATGCTGCAGCCAGACGTTTGACATGAAGCAGGAAGTACAACCACATTACACCCATTTTGGCATCCCTTCATTGGCTTCCTGTCCCAGTGAGATCAGATTTTAAGGTTCTGCTACTAACCTATAAAATTATTCATGAACTGGCATCTCCCTACCTAGCTGACCTAATTAAACCTTACATACCGGCCCGGGCTTTACGTTCTCAGGGTGCAGGACTACTTTGTGTCCCTAAGGTGAATAAGAAGTCTGCGGGTCACAGAGCTTTCTCTTATTGTGCCCCTGTTCTGTGGAATGATCTCCCTGCGTCAATAAAACAGTCAGATTCTGTGGAGATTTTCAAGTCCAGACTTAAGACGCACTTATTTTCCCTTTCATATGGCTAGCATACTGGTACAGTTTTGTTTTACGCTTTTTACTCTTATAATTCATTTATTAGCAATTGGAGTGGACTGCGGTCTCAACTTTACCTAAATTCTGGGTCTTTTAGTGAAGTTTAGGGCTAGTGGCCGGTGATCACCTTAGTATTTCTCTGTTTTTCTTGTTGTTTAATGCTGGCAAATTATACAGTATTTTTTGTCTTTCTGATGCCTGATTCTGTTTTTTCTCTCTGTTTAAGGTGCAGCTCCATCCAGAGATGGGAGTTGTATTCGTGTTGGCGATCCTCCTGTCCTGTGCGCCAATAGCATTTCTTGTATATTCGTCCGTGAATTGTTCTGTGACTTGTTCTGTAATTTATGTTTGTAGCATGGCCCAAGCAGAGGGTCACCCCTTTGAGTCTGGTCTTCTTGAGGTTTCTTCCTCAGGGGGAGTTTTTCCTTACCACTGTTGCTCTGGGGGTTGGTAAGGTTAGACCTTACCTGTGTGACGTGCTTTCAGGCAACTCTGTGATTTGGTGCTATATAAATGAAAAGAAATTGAAATTGAAATTGAATGACGCATTGTTACACTGTGCACTAGTGGGAGTGCAGGTTGTTATATTTGCTCATGTGTTTTTGTATGTGTATAAAATAACTCAGAAACCAGCCAACAGACTTTCACTAAATTTGTAAGGAATATTTCTTGGGTGGGTATCTCCAAGATTAACTGTTAAAGCAGACTGGTCAAAGGCCGAAGTTATGGTTATCAAAAATATAGTTAAAACACACGCACACACACACACACACATTTTTTTTTCCAGGCTATCTCTATAACCAATAGGGCTAGCGAGACATTGTAAAGTTTCATAACAATCAGTAAATAACTTATAATCACATAACAGCTTCTCCCTTTTCCACCTTGGATCACCACAGTAGACACAACTTGGATCTGCATGTTTATTTGGAACAACTTTGATGCCATTCCATCCCATTCTGATGCAACACCACATTACAGGGATGGAAGTGGGAACCTTCTTCTCTGGAGAGAAGTGCACTAAACACTTGGCCACCAAGCTTCGATGAAATAATGTCACCATTGTCCAAAAAAAACACATTTTCCTGGATGTCTTCACAACCAATAGGGATGAGATATGAAACAATGCTTACTGTACTAGGGGAGCTACGACCACAACCTTTGCACACACCCCCGCCCCCCGAACTAAACCAAACCAACTTTTTTAGGTTTCTTAGATGACCTCCAAAACACAATCAGGATTTCCCAAAAATAAAAACTGGCCTCAAGCCAGTTATCCAAGATGGCCACCAAAATGGGGTTTTTCACTAAAACACCTTTAAGCAACATATAAACAACTTAAATATTACAGAGATTCAATGGGAAGACCATTGCAGGTCACAACAAACTCATTTGTGCCTAAGCTAAATTCATTCATGGGTTTAAGATTCAAAATGGCGTCCAAAATGGCTGCCTATAGACCCTTATCATTAAAATACATAGTAGGAAGTTGTTTGTATGTTGTTTAAAGGTATTTTAGTGAGAAAACCCTATTTTGGTGGCCATCTTGGACACCAACTTGGATAACTGGCTTGAGGCCAGTTTTTTTTTTATTTTTGGGAACATCCTGGTTGTGTTTTGGGGTCATCTAAGGAACCTAAAAAAGTTGGTTTGGTTTAGTCCTGGGGAGGGGGGGGGGTGCAAAGGTAGTGGTCATAGCTCCCCTAGTACTGTATGTCAATATCCTAATCATTTTTCATTTCATGGCATAATAAAGACAACACAAAATGTCACGAAATGATGTCACCATAGTCTGAAACATACTTATATCATGCATTATCTGATTGCCTTTCAACTGGTAACACTGTGCCTTTCATTTTGAAAAGTTATCTATGTTTGGGGTGAAAGGGCTGCCTTTTTTTTTATTAATTTGATGACCTTTTCACTACCTTAGATAACACTATGTAACAAATTTTTATTTTTGTTTTGTTCCTTGGTACAGTGTGTTTTCCTAACTTTGCCATATTTAGATATAATGGGAACAGCCTTCATGAGGTGTGTGTCAAATGAACACAGTGTGTCATGCCTATAATTACAGCGCAAGTGCATTTGTGTCAAGATATGGTTTAGATACAAAATGCTAAACCAGTGGTGTCCAAAGTATTCCAGAAAGGGCCAAGAGGGTGCAGGTTTTCTTTGCAGCCACTGACTCCAGCATTATGGAAACTTTGCATAATTTATTACCACCTTTGAAAAAAGTATTAGCTACCTATTTTATAAACACTAACCAATCAAGAGCCCGTGGATCCCCGCAGGCAACAGGTGTGTGTGTGTGTGTGTGTGTGTGTGTGTGTGTGTGTGTGTGTGTGTGTGTGTGTGTGTGTGTGTGTATGTATATATATATATATATATATATATATATATATATATATATATATATATATATATATATATATATATATATATATATATATATATATATATATAAACAGTAGCGTTTCTTTATATTTTAAGAAATATTTTTTATTTGTCCCGATCAGGAACATTTGCTGTGCAGACAACCTAAATACAGATGTGTTTCAAAAACTTCCATTGATGAGCTGAACATCATGATGTCCAGTTGGAAGAAAACATCTCTGCTCTTCAAAATGGGAGAAAAGTGTCTTCAACAACACCAGAGGTCAAAGCTGCAGATGAGACCTTAATCTGGTCCCGAGAATCCAGCATAACATCACCTGCTTCATCATCAAGTTTCATTTTATATTTTAACAATAAATGAATGGATCATTAAAAATGTCCACGAAATCAAAGTTAAGTCAAAAGACATTTATTTGCACAGGTAGAAGCTCTCCACTTATAATGAACAATTTTAAAACATTCACAATCACTAGTCAAATTCATATTTTAGAAATGACTCTGTCCTGATCACAACATTAAAGGCAATCACATATTCTGATATAATTACAAGTTAAAATGACTTAATTAAAAATATTTCATCAGAGGTTTATGTCACAGAAATCCTACTTTACAATCACACTGCAGTCATTCTTAAATCATCTCCTGTTGCATTTATAATACACATTTGTATTTATTTACAGTGTGTTTTTCTGGTTGAAATAAGATATAAATAATCTACCAGACTTAAAAAAAGTACAAATTGCCATGCTATTTTATTTGTCTAAAAATAAATGTCCAAGGTTCCTTATGTTAAACAAGAAATTATCTAATCTGAAATAACAGGTGGTTTTAATTTACAGATGAAGAAAGGTTTCCAAAGAACCTTTTATTTATTTGCTATCTTAATTACAAGTGTTCTAAACTTTTTTTTTTACAGGAATCAGAAATTTTGAGGTTTAAAAAAAAAACATTTGCAAGGATTTTTCTTCAGAAAACTGCTCTATAAATGAGCAGTCCTGTGACAGGTTTCTGTTTTGTATAGATCAGTGGTTTCTGCACTGATCTGTTTTGAAGAGATCAGTGGTTTCTACCACTAGTCTTCTGTGTTTTTGCCCGACATGTCATTCCTATTGGACAGCGCAAAGCTAAGTCACAGTTCAGAGCAGCGAAAGTTGGATTGGGTTGACCTTTGACTGCGTTAGCTTGTCGACAAGCGGCAATGCGCACTCCTGTCAGAAGCGTTGGTTTAGCTCAGCTTTTGACGCAACGCTTCTGACGCCTCTAAACAGCAATGCGTCTCAGTGAAAATTATGCTTTTAGACCGATTTGTGATGCTTCTGATGCTTCCAAAGCATCCGGTGTGAAAGGCCCTTCACTCCCCTTAGAACTACATATTATTAAAATCTCCAACTTTACAGCAGAAACAAATATGTAAATAGTTTGTTACAAAAACAGTTTTACTCTCTCTAAGTAGTTTGTCCATTAATAATGACTGTACAGGGAAGGTGGGGTTGGGGGGTTACAAATCATCAGTTTGAGCTGTTTTAAACTATAAAATATGCATAATTATAGGCATGGTTGTGTGTGTGTGTCTGTCTGATGTCTGTGCCTTTCCTTTTTTTGGGTTTGTATTCAGTCCTCCATCCTTTTCTGTGGATACGGTTATGTTATTGTCTTCTACCTGTGGCCCTTTGGTTTTCAGTAGGTGTGTGTGTGTCCTCCGCTGTCTATCATCTGTGTGGTTCCCTGTCATGTATGTGGTTCATGTCTGTGCCTTATGTGTGTGTGTTTGTACTCTGTTGTATTCACTCCCCTCTGTGTCGGTCATTTGTATTTGTCTTTGTGATCAGTCCGCTGTCTGTATTGTCCTTTTCCATGTTACACTCTATTTCCCATTTCAGTTCCATGTTCCTTTACTGTATGTATTCTTTGATTTAGTTTTGGATTATTGTTTAGTCCTTGTTGTTTATGTTCTGACTGCCTTGTTTATTTTTAGCCCCATGTCAGTTTTTCTTTTGATGCACTGACACTTGAGTTCCATGGTTGTTTTTTAATTTTGTGTACTTGATGTTGTATTTTGATTTTATGTCACAGGATTTGTTTCATGATTAGGTTTTATTTTTTTAGTCACCTCCTGTTCCTTGAGTTCATTACGTGTCTCTGTTGTTCCTGCCCTCACTGATTCCTCACACCTGTGTTCATTAGTTCAGTAGGCTTTTAAGCCACATCTTTGTCCTTGTTACCTTGCTGGTCTTTTAATGAAGTGTTACATGTTTATGTTGGTCTCACTGTTGCCGTCTCCGTGAGTATTTCATGTTTATAGTCTCCAGCTGTTTATTCTTCTGTTGTTAGTTTTGTTTTTCCTTTGTGCATCCTGTTAGTTCTCTGCACTGTTCCTTAATTGGACTCTTTTGTATTCACATCCTGGCACGTCATCTCATTGGATTCTTGGTTCACATTCTGCTTATTAAATCACTGTGGTTTTGGCAACTACCTTTTTGTCTCTCTGCTCCCTGCATATTGGGCTTTGTTTTGACTTTGCTTCAGCCCAGATTTGTAAAACATGGTGCTTTTCAGTGGCAGGTGTTGAGTGCCGGTGAGATGAGTCAGGGCCCCACGAGCAGAGCCTACTAGCTGCTGTATACTTGACTGTTTGTCCTTTCTGAGCATTTTATTACAACTATCTGAAATGGCACAGCTTTGTGTGCCATCAGTTGTACCAACAGACCAAGTCTAAGAAATTTGTGCTCCAGTATTTTCATTGAGTGACATTTTATTGCTGTACTGTTAGCACTTGTAGTAGAGAGCATATAGCTGAGTGGATATGGAGCTGGCCTGCCAATGTGGGTCCAAATCCCACATGTACTACCTTTCTCAGCCCACCCAGCTGTAAATGTGTATTCGCCTCAGGTGGGGAATTAACTTGTGTCAGACTGGTGTCCCATCCAGGGGGAGTAGTAGACTCTCATCTGCTTGATGCTATGGAATCAGGAGATTGGCACCAACAGGCCTCAGGACCTATAAAGGACTGTTAGCACCAGGTTAGCACGAATTAGCAGGTGGCTGCTTGGTGACATTAGCTCTGCTGATGGTGCACCAGTTACTGAGCCAATATGGTGGTCATATGCTTTAAGACCTGCACTCAAGCCACCCGTTATGAAAATCACTGCCTTGTTGAGAAAAATATATGTCAATAAAAGAAGAAATGAGCATGTTACCCTTAAGTTGCTTGGTAACTAAGAAATGGTGGCTGCATGGACAAGCCAGTGAGGACGAGTCTTGCCCATGTACATCTTTATGAGCTGAATGGAGTTAAGTGGAGTCAGGTACTGCCATGATGGACTGGAGCTGCCCTACAGTGCCACGGGGTAGCACTCAGAGCGCTTCACTTTTTCCACATTTTATTATGTTACAGCCTTATTCCAAAATGGAATAAATTCATTTTTTTCCCTCAAAATTCTACTCACAACACCCCATAATGACAACATGAAAAAAGTTTTATTTTGTAATTTTTGCAAATTTATTAACAATAAGAAACTAAGAAATCACGTAAGTATTCACACCCTTTGCTCAATACTTTGTTGATGTACCTTTGGCAGCAATTACAGCCTCACGTCATCTTGATTTTAATGCCACAAGCTTGGCACACCTATCTTTGGACCGTTCTGTCCATTCCTCTTTGCAGCACCTCTCAAGCTCCATCAGATTCGATGGGGAGCGTTGGTGCACAGCCATTTTCAGATCTCTCCAGAGATGTTCAATCGGATTCAGTTCTGGGCTCTGGCTGGGCCACTCAAGGACATTCACAGAGTTGTCCTGAAGTCACTCCTTTGATATCTGTGAGCTTAGGGTCACTGTCCTGCTGAAAGATGAACTCTGGCTGGGCCACTCAAGGACATTCACAGAGTTGTCCTGAAGTCACTCCTTTGATATCTGTGAGCTTAGGCTCACTGTCCTGCTGAAAGATGAACTGTCGCCCCAGTCTGAGGTCAAGAGCACTCTGGGGTAGGTTTTCATCCAGGATGTCTCTGTGTGTTGCTACACTCATCTTTCCCTAAATCCTGACTAGGCTCTCAGTTCCTGCCACCAAAAAACATCCCCACAGCATGATGCTGCCACCACCATGCTTCACTGTAGGGATGGTGCCTGGTTTCCTCCAAATATGACGCGTGACATTCACGCCAAAGACTGAATACCAGGAATCCGGATGCACTGTATTTGAGCTTGAACCTCTGTGCTATGCTACAGTCTATGGTTATAATTGACAGAATCCCCACCAATGTTATGAGTAATTCACGGGTCATCTTTTCCATTTCCTTGCATCTTCATGCCCTGTGTCATGCTTATGTATCTCCTTTTTATTTTTCCTAATCTTCTGGTAATAACTGCACACCTTTTATTGTAATATACTCCTCTTTCAGTCTGATGGACTCATCTCCTCTGCTCCTTTCTTTTCCTCACCCAGCTTTATTGCATTTGCACCCACAAAAAAGGCTTGTTCATTGAGGCAATGCTAATGTGAAGATAGTGGGGTCGAGCCGCTGCTCCTCCACATCGAAAGGAGTCAGTTGAGGTGGCTCGGGCATCTTTTCCGGATGCACCCTGGACGCCTCGCTGGAGAGGTGTTCCGGGCACATCCCATTGGGAGGAGGCCCCAGGGAAGACCCAGGATATGCTAGAGGGACTACATCTCTCGGCTGGCTTGGGAACGCCTTGGGGTTCCCGTGGAGTAGCTGGGGGAGGTGTGTGTGGATCGGAAGGTCTGGGCGGCTTTGCTTGAGCTGCTGCCCCCCGCGACCCGACTCCGGATAAAGCGGAAGAAAATGGATGGATGGATGGATGGACTTTTCCTTGTGCTCAACTGATCCATACATATGGCACTTGGTATCTGTTAATGCTCTTTGCAAAATGTTCCTCTTTATTATTAACCAGTATGAAACCAGTTAGCTGTGACCTTATTATGAATTTTGTTCATTCACTGCTTTCACACTGCCTGACTGATGGGCAGCCTTGCAGCTTAACATCTATTTTATAATTTATGACATCCATTGTATAATTTACAACTTTGTATAAACTTATTTAACATCTAATTTGAACAGTGAAATGAATGGCGGAACTGTAGCTCCATTTCCCTTCTGTAGCCTGATGAGAAATGACAGAAATGATCTAAAATAAGAATCATTTGTAAGCACAGTCACTACTTTAATAAAGTTTGGACCCTTTGCACAATAAATCCAGTTCAATGAAAGAAAAATACACAGAAAACTAACATCTATGACGTCAAAAGCCTCTTAAAAGTTCCTTGGTGCTGCTTTCCACCCAGTGGCCCTGAGTAATTTAGTAATAGGAATTCCTGGACTCAAAGTAGATGAATCTATCCTAAATGAGACACGATCTCATTTTCTTGGTGGGATATGTTTTGGTTTACCGACCTGTCGTGTTCTTGCTGAAAAAGCACTTCAAGCTTAAAACTGAAAACAGACAGGAGCGTATTGCATTTAGGAGGCTCTTCTGAAGCCATGTTACCACATACCAGGGAGGCCTTACAATTGACACGTCACTTCCAAGCATTCTGGGATTTCCGTTGTTGCTGATTCAGTGCTTTGCCACAATAGTTGAAGAATAAAAGAAGACAAGAGATAATACTCACAACAGTCCAGTTCACATACAGATTTTTTTTTTTAATATTTCACAAATTACAAAAGAGCTGTATGTTGTACAACATAAATACATTTACATTGTTACGAGGTCTGTTAGAAAAGTATTGGACCTTTTTATTTTTTGCAATAACCTTATGGATTTGAATCACGTGTGATTGCATCAGCCAAGCTTGAACCTTCGTGCGCATGTGTGAGTTTTTTCACGCCTGTCCATTGCGTCATTTGCCTGTGGGCAGGCTTTGAGTGAGCACTGGTCCTCCCCCCTTGGTGGATTTTCATTGTGAGGAAAATGTCTGAATGGCTGGAGCAGCGCTGCATCAAATTTTTCCAGAAACTGTGAGAGACAGCCAGGTGGAAACCATTCGGAAAATTCAGATGGCTTTTGGTGAAGATCTTATGGGCATCACAGAGATTAAGGAGCATTACAACCGGATTAAAGACGGCCCACAGCAGCTGAGGGCGTGCCACGCACCGTGCTCCGAGCGACGATCGACAGTCTGAAACGACCGGATCATTTCCAAACTGAATGCTGTGTTGATCTGGGATGTCGTTTGACCAGAGAAATGGCAGAAAAGGTGGACATCAGCACTTTTCCGGCACATTCCACTGTTAAAGGAGATTTTGTCATGAAAACAGGAGCGGAGGAATTCGCCACAGAGCCACACGTCTTTCATTACAAAATCTCCTGTAACAGTGTAATGTGCCAAAAAAGTGCTATGTCCACCTCTCTTGCCATTTCTCTGGTAGTCACATGATGTCCCGGATCAACACAGCCTTCACTTTGGAAATGATCTGGTCGTTTCAGCCTGTCGATGGCCGCTCGGAGCGTGGCGCACCCTCAGCCACTGTGGGCCGTCTTTAATCCGGTTGTAATGCTCCTTAATCAATGTGATGCCCATAAGCTCTTCACCGAAAGCCATCTGAATTTTTCCAATGGTTCCACCTGGCTGTCTCTCACAGTTTCTGAAAACATTTTGATGCAGCAAAGCAGCAGTCACTCGGCCATTTTCCTGACAATGAAAATCCGTCGAGGGGGCTGGACCACTCCTCCCACAAACCGTGCTCACAGGCGAATGACACAACCGACAGGCGTGAAAAAACTTGCACGAAGGTTCAAGCTTGGCTGATGCAGTCACATGTGATTCAAATCCATATGGTTTTTGCAAAAAATAAAAAGGTCCGTTACTTTTCTAACGGACCTCGTACGTATGCATTTGCCATATCTTTATATGGATTTGTGGACTATGGCTTTTTAATTTTCAGTTTCTTGTGAGAGCAGTTCTGCAGGTAACATCATACCTATTTCTCATAACTTTTCATAGCCCAGGAGATGACACTTTTGAGAAAAAAACAAAAAACTAGTGTAGCACAAGTTCTACCAGGAAGACTCAGACTTCAAGCTTTTATTCAGATTTGCTGTATCTCTAATCAGAAGCAGATGGTCCAGAAGGTAGTCATCAACATCAACCAATAGGAAACATCAAAGTCATTTAAAGTTGTCAATCCTGACTTACCTTTCTGCTGATTGCGGTCATTTACCAAGAGGCCCTGTTGCTGGCCTGGAGCACACCCTACTCTGCCACACTGCCTCCAGTTGGTCCCTGTTTGATGTTGTGGGTAGGCTCTGCCTCTGCCTTCTTCCGATGGCAGGATTCAAGTTCAACGCAAACCAAGTTCAGTGCAACCCAATATTGTTAGCAGGACCAGCCCCAAAGCCTGTCCATCATATATATTATATATATATATATATATATATATATATATATATATATATATATATATATATATATATATATATATATATATATATATATATAAGGATTAAACAACTCGAAGCCGTGCATTATACGGTTTGAATGAATAACGCGGAGTCTAAAACATCACGACGTGAAGTGCATTCAAACCGTATAATGCACGGCTTCAAGTTGTTTAATCCGCTTATACCATGGTCCCACACAGTGAGCTAACACACAAATATTTATTTAAGTTGACAGAACTTGATAAAAATGTGTGAGTATTTGGGACTAATTTATGTTTTGTCTCTGATGCGCTTACCGTGTCTGCGGGATCGCACCGCGGGATGGGCGTAGTCTCTCATCAGATTTTCTTTGCAAGGAAAATGGTGGAATGACTGGAGCAGCGTGACTGCATCAAATTTTGCCAGAAACTGGGCGACAGCCAGGTGGAAATCATTCGGATTGTTCAGACGGCTTTTGGTGACAATCCTATGGGCATCACACAGATTAAGGAGTGGTACAACCGGTTTAAAGATGTCCGCACAACGAGAGCGAGCCACGCTCCGGTTGGCCATCAATACGCTGAAATGACCAGATCATTTCCAAAGTGAACGCTGTGGTGATGCGGGACCGTCCTGTGACTGTCCGAGAAATTGCATAAGAGGTGGACATCAGCACTTTTTCGGCACTTTCCACTGTGACAGAAAATATGGCCATGAAAAGAGTTGCAGCGAAATGCATGCCAATGGCTTCGGCATGAAGCTGCCGACGGAGCAAAAGTGCCACCGTGTTGAAGCCTCACAGGACATGCTGTGACATGCCCAGCTCTTCCACAATTTTTCAGATAGTCACACGGCTGAAAAGCCACCGAAAGCCGTCTGAATCTTCGATGGTGGAAGAGGTGGGCATCATTTTTCGGAGTCCCGCATGTCCTGTGAGACTTCAACACTTCAACAACTTTAAATGACTTTGATGTTTCCTGTTGGTTGATGTTGATGACTACCTTGTGGACCATCTGCTTCTGATTAGAGATACAGCAAATCCAACGAGAGACTCCACCCATCCTCACACAAAGGCTGCTTACAAAATAACGCAATCACCAGGCGTGAAAAAATTCACGCATGCGCACGAAGGTTCAAGGTTGGCTCATGCAAGCACACGTGATTCAAATCCATCAGGTTTTTGAAAAAAATAAAATAAAAATAAAAAAATAAAAAGGTCGGATACTTTTCTAACAGACCTCGTGTATATATATATATATATATATACACGAGGTATATATATATATATATATATTTGTATGAGATGAACTCAAAGATCTAAAACTTTTTCCACATACACAATATCACCATTTCCCTCAAATATTGTTCACAAACTAGTCTAAATCTGTGATAGTGAGCACTTCTCCTTTGCTGAGATAATCCATCCCACCTCACAGGTGTGCCATATCAAGATTCTGATTAGACACCATGATTAGTGCACAGGTGTGCCTTAGACTGTCCACAATAAAAGGCCACTCTGAAAGGTGCAGTTTTTGTCACACAGCACAATGCCACAGATGTCGCAAGATTTGAGGGAGCATGCAATTGGCATGCTGACAGTAGGAATGTCAACCAGAGCTGTTGCTCGTGTATTGAATGTTCATTTCTCTACCATAAGCCGTCTCCAAAGGCGTTTCAGAGAATTTGGCAGTGCATCCAACCAGCCTCACAACCGCAGACCACTTGTAACCACACCAGCCCAGGACCTCCACATCCAGCATGTACACCTCCAAGATCGTCTGAGACCAGCCACTCGGACAGCTGCAGAAACAATCAGTTTGCATAACCAAAGAATTTCTGCACAAACTGTCAGAAACCATCTCAGGGAAGCTCATCTGCATGCTCGTCGTCCTCATCGGGGTCTCGACCTGACTCCAGTTCGTCGTCGTAACCGACTTGAGTGGGCAAATGCTCACATTCGCTGGCGTTTGGCACATTGGAGAGGTGTTGTCTTCACGGATGAATCCAGGTTCACACTGTTCAGGGCAGATGGCAGACAGCATGTGTGGCGTCGTGTGGGTGAGCAGTTTTCTGATGTCAATGTTGTGGATCGAGTGGCCCATGGTGGCGGTGGGGTTATGGTATGGGCAGGCGTCTGTTATGGACGAAGAACACAGGTGCATTTTATTGATGGCATTTTGAATGCACAGAGATACCGTGATGAAATCCTGAGGCCCATTGTTGTGCCATACATCCAAGAACATCACCTCATGTTGCAGCAGGATAATGCACGGCCCCATGTTGCAAGGATCTGTACACAATTCTTGGAAGCTGAAAATATCCCAGTTCTTGCATGGCCGGCATACTCACCGGTCATGTTTGGGATGCTCTGGACCGGCGTATACGACAGCGTGTACCATTTCCTGCCAATATCCAGCAACTTCGCACAGCCATTGAAGAGGAGTGGACCAACATTCCACAGGCCACAATTGACAACCTGATCAACTCTATGTGAAAGAGATGTGTTGCACTGCATGAGGCAAATGGTGGTCACACCAGATACTGACTGGTATCCCCCCCAATAAAACAAAACTGCACCTTTCAGAGTGGCCTTTTATTGTGGACAGTCTAAGGTACACCTGTGCACTAATCATGGTGTCTAATCAGCATCTTGATATGGTACACCTGTGAGGTGGGATAGATTATCTCAGCAAAGGAGAAGTGCTCACTATCACAGATTTAGACTGGTTTGTGAACAATATTTGAGGGAAATGGTGATATTGTGTATGTGGAAAAAGTTTTAGATCTTTGAGTTCATCTCATACAAAATGGGAGCAAAACCAAAAGTGTTGCGTTTATATTTTTTTTTGAGTGTACATTTCAGATGATAATGTAAATTTTACACCAATACACTCTAAATTGTTGTTGGGTAAATCCAGTTGTTCACATTGCAAATATTCTTTGACATTTATCATAACCCCTCCACCTTTGCAATTTAATCTATCGTTTCTATATATTTTGTATCCAGGTACTATTATGTGACTTAAGGGGGAGTGAGGTTTCAGAGAGACACAGATAGTCTAAATTTGAGTCCGACAGAAGATGTTGAAGCTGTTCCGCTTTTGAAAATATGCTTCTAATATTTATGTGCCCAAATATGCCCTTTGGTTTTAACTTTCGATCCCATAAAACCATGGCATGATTAACAGTTTGAAATAACTTTGTTGCTTTCTGTTTTGTCAATCAATCAATCAATCAATTTTTTTATATAGCGCCAAATCACAACAAACAGTTGTCCCAAGGCGCTTTATATTGTAAGGCAAGGCTATACAATAATTATGTAAAACCCCAACGGTCAAAACGACCCCCTGTGAGCAAGCACTTGGCTACAGTGGGAAGGAAAAACTCCCTTTTAACAGGAAGAAACCTCCAGCAGAACCAGGCTCAGGGAGGGGCAGTCTTCTGCTGGGACTGGTTGGGGCTGAGGGAGAGAACCAGGAAAAAGACATGCTGTGGAGGGGAGCAGAGATCACTAATGATTAAATGCAGAGTGGTGCATACAGAGCAAAAAGAGAAAGAAACAGTGCATCATGGGAACCCCCCAGCAGTCTACGTCTATAGCAGCATAACTAAGGGATGGTTCAGGGTCACCTGATCCAGCCCTAACTATAAGCTTTAGCAAAAAGGAAAGTTTTAAGCCTAATCTTAAAAGTAGAGAGGGTGTCTGTCTCCCTGATCTGAATTGGGAGCTGGTTCCACAGGAGAGGAGCCTGAAAGCTGAAGGCTCTGCCTCCCATTCTACTCTTACAAACCCTAGGAACTACAAGTAAGCCTGCAGTCTGAGAGCGAAGCGCTCTATTGGGGTGATATGGTACTACGAGGTCCCTAAGATAAGATGGGACCTGATTATTCAAAACCTTATAAGTAAGAAGAAGAATTTTAAATTCTATTCTAGAATTAACAGGAAGCCAATGAAGAGAGGCCAATATGGGTGAGATATGCTCTCTCCTTCTAGTCCCCGTCAGCACTCTAGCTGCAGCATTTTGAATTAACTGAAGGCTTTTTAGGGAACTTTTAGGACAACCTGATAATAATGAATTACAATAGTCCAGCCTAGAGGAAATAAATGCATGAATTAGTTTTTCAGCATCACTCTGAGACAAGACCTTTCTGATTTTAGAGATATTGCGTAAATGCAAAAAAAGCAGTCCTACATATTTGTTTAATATGCGCTTTGAATGACATATCCTGATCAAAAATGACTCCAAGATTTCTCACAGTATTACTAGAGGTCAGGGTAATGCCATCCAGAGTAAGGATCTGGTTAGACACCATGTTTCTAAGATTTGTGGGGCCAAGTACAATAACTTCAGTTTTATCTGAGTTTAAAGACAGGAAATTAGAGGTCATCCATGTCTTTATGTCTGTAAGACAATCCTGCAGTTTAGCTAATTGGTGTGTGTCCTCTGGCTTCATGGATAGATAAAGCTGGGTATCATCTGCGTAACAATGAAAATTTAAGCAATACCGTCTAATAATACTGCCTAAGGGAAGCATGTATAAAGTGAATAAAATTGGTCCTAGCACAGAACCTTGTGGAACTCCATAATTAACTTTAGTCTGTGAAGAAGATTCCCCATTTACATGAACAAATTGTAATCTATTAGACAAATATGATTCAAACCACCGCAGCGCAGTGCCTTAATACATATGGCATGCTCTAATCTCTGTAATAAAATTTTATGGTCAACAGTATCAAAAGCAGCACTGAGGTCTAACAGAACAAGCACAGAGATGAGTCCACTGTCCGAGGCCATAAGAAGATCATTTGTAACCTTCACTAATGCTGTTTCTGTACTATGATGAATTCTAAAACCTGACTGAAACTCTTCAAATAGACCATTCCTCTGCAGATGATCAGTTAGCTGTTTTACAACTACCCTTTCAAGAATTTTGAGAGAAAAGGAAGGTTGGAGATTGGCCTATAATTAGCTAAGATAGCTGGGTCAAGTGATGGCTTTTTAAGTAATGGTTTAATTACTGCCACCTTAAAAGCCTGTGGTACATAGCCAACTAACAAAGATAGATTGATCATATTTAAGATCGAAGCATTAAATAATGGTAGGGCTTCCTTGAGCAGCCTGGTAGGAATGGGGTCTAATAAACATGTTGATGGTTTGGATGAAGTAACTAATGAAAATAACTCAGACAGAACAATCGGAGAGAAAGAGTCTAACCAAATACCCGGCATCACTGAAAGCAGCCAAAGATAACGATATGTCTTTGGGATGGTTATGAGTAATTTTTTCTCTAATAGTTAAAATTTTGTTAGCAAAGAAAGTCATGAAGTCATTACTAGTTAAAGTTAATGGAATACTCAGCTCAATAGAGCTCTGACTCTTTGTCAGCCTGGCTACAGTGCTGAAAAGAAACCTGGGGTTGTTCTTATTTTCTTCAATTAGTGATGAGTAGAAAGATGTCCTAGCTTTACGGAGGGCTTTTTTATAGAGCAACAGACTCTTTTTCCAGGCTAAGTGAAGATCTTCTAAATTAGTGAGACGCCATTTCCTCTCCAACTTACGGGTTATCTGCTTTAAGCTACGAGTTTGTGAGTTATACCACTGAGTCAGGCACTTCTGATTTAAAGCTCTCTTTTTTAGAGGAGCTACAGCATCCAAAGTTGTCTTCAATGAGGATGTAAAACTATTGACGAGATACTCTATCTCACTTACAGAGTTTAGGTAGCTACTCTGCACTGTGTTGGTATATGGCATTAGGGAACATAAAGAAGGAATCATATCCTTAAACCTAGTTACAGCGCTTTCTGAAAGACTTCTAGTGTAATGAAACTTATTCCCCACTGCTGGGTAGTCCATCAGAGTAAATGTAAATGTTATTAAGAAATGATCAGACAGAAGGGAGTTTTCAGGGAATACTGTTAAGTCTTCTATTTCCATACCATAAGTCAGAACAAGATCTAAGATATGATTAAAGTGGTGGGTGGACTCATTTACTTTTTGAGCAAAGCCAATAGAGTCTAATAATAGATTAAATGCAGTGTTGAGGCTGTCATTCTCAGCATCTGTGTGGATGTTAAAATCGCCCACTATAATTATCTTATCTGAGCTAAGCACTAAGTCAGACAAAAGGTCTGAAAATTCACAGAGAAACTCACAGTAACGACCAGGTGGACGATAGATAATAACAAATAAAGCTGGTTTTTGGGACTTCCAATTTGGATGGACAAGACTAAGAGACAAGCTTTCAAATGAATTAAAGCTCTGTCTGGGTTTTTGATTAATTAATAAGCTGGAATGGAAGATTGCTGCTAATCCACCGCCCCGGCCCGTGCTACGAGCATTCTGACAGTTAGTGTGACTCGGGGGTGTTGACTCATTTAAACTAACATATTCATCCTGCTGTAACCAGGTTTCTGTTAGGCAGAATAAATCAATATGTTGATCAATTATTATATCATTTACCAACAGGGACTTAGAAGAGAGAGACCTAATGTTTAATAGACCACATTTAACTGTTTTAGTCTGTGGTGCAGTTGAAGGTGCTATATTATTTTTTCTTTTTGAATTTTTATGCTTAAATAGATTTTTGCTGGTTATTGGTAGTCTGGGAGCAGGCACCGTCTCTACGGGGATGGGGTAATGAGGGGATGGCAGGGGGAGAGAAGCTGCAGAGAGGTGTGTAAGACTACAACTCTGCTTCCTGGTCCCAACCCTGGATAGTCACGGTTTGGAGGATTTAAGAAAATTAGCCAGATTTCTAGAAATGAGAGCTGCTCCATCCAAAGTGGGATGGATGCCGTCTCTCCTAACAAGACCAGGTTTTCCCCAGAAGCTTTGCCAAATATCATTTCTCTCACAATTCAGCCGTATCCCACCATGGTACATTAAAAGAAAAATAAATAAATAAATATGACTATAAAACATGAAAATCACCTTTACCAGAAAAATAGGAAAGGAGGTCATGATGTGGGATTAAATTGAATATGTATTCAGTATATTTGGCCTGTTTGATGTGTGCTGAACTGCGTGTATATTTTGTGTTGGTTTCATTTTAGCAGAGGCCTGTGGTTGCCCGCGTCTTACAGTATATTGTGCCGAGACTCATCTCCACTTTGAAGCTGCAAGTGTTCTACTCATCTCTCTTATTTGTTTTAACACTATATAAAGTGACTGTAGATATCCAGTATGGGTGAAACTGACCCATTCCTTAATGGATCAAAAGAAATTCCTTCAATGAAGTTCCTGCTGTAATGACTTTTAATGTTTAAAAGTGTACTTGTTTTTTTAATAATTAATTTTGAAACCAATTTTCTACATTATTCTGTAAAACTGAACAAGGTAACTGATTATCTCAAAATGTTTAAGTAAATATACCTGAAAATAGCAAGATATTAGAGCATAAAAATTTGAAGTTAGTGTTACATATATACTTTGTATTGTTGTTACTCCATTGTTCTGAATATATGCATAATGTTGTGTGTTGGGGGGTGGGGCTGGATATTTTGGTGTTCTTTTCTTTTCTTTGCTCTCCAGGCGGCATGTGAACTGATTTGTCTGTGGAGAAGGTGCTGGCTGAAGAATCCTTCACCCTCATCAACATCATGTGCAGCACCTGTGAATGGTGCTCACATGCAACCTTAAAGACTTTCAGCTGAAGCAGATAATTGGATGGCGTTCTGCATTTAAGTCATGTGTGATTCAAGCAGAACTGCCAGGAACTCGACCTTGTGATGTTCGTTTGTGAGACGCTGAGGACCGCGCCTGGGTTTGACACATCGAGCCCGTGAAGCAAGAAAGGGTGAGGGACACATGCTGTCAGCACACATCAAAGGTGATTAAGTGTTTGACTAATTGTTGATAGTAACTTGGTATTTTGTTACGCAGTAAACTTGAATTGTGATGAGGATTGTGCAGCTCGCTTCTCACTGCTGTGGCATGCGGACAAGTGGTCCTCCACCTGTTGTGAGAAGCTGCTCATTTGCATAAAGCTTAAAATACAGACCTGTATGTGTTGCTGATAGTGTGTGTCTTTTGAAGGATATTAGTTGTAACTGCTAACTTACCTCACCTCTTCTATTCTTCGCAGAGACTCGGTTTGTCGTGTCCACCTGGGGAGTGTTTGGTGGTGGTAGTGGGTCCAGGAGCGCCGGGCTTCGATCCTTTTGGGCGCTGGAGAGCGTGCCAGCCTTCACTCCACCAGAAGGACGCTATTTCTGTTTTTTTACACTTTTTATGCACTAGTGGGTGAATTAAATATATTGTTTTTGGAACCGCTTTTCTGGTTATTTGTAGCGCTGGGTTCCGTCTGACGCAGGTCCGCTCCTCAACCCGCATCGACACATAACAGTAGTTCCCGGCCATTCCATAATGGACCCAGCGACAGAGGCGGTTCCTTTTGCCGAAAAAGTTCTAGAACACTTGGAGAAAATATGGGAGCAATTACAGCTTCTCGCAAACCAAATTAAACAAACAGACGCCCGTGTTACGGAGCTCGCAGCGCAAGCCGTTCCGCTTCCTGCTGCTCCAGCTGTGGCACCATCGATACTGGTGCAGATAACTCCGTCTCCCAGAGATTCAGCGTCCGAACTGATTGTTTGTCGTCCGGAGCCTTATGCGGGAGACGTTGAAGCCTGTGCTTTGTTTTTGATGCAATGTTCTATGGTTTCTGCTCAGTCAGGTTGGAACGCCGCAGCTTTACGAGGAATGTTTGTAGATGGGTTAAATGAGTCATTAAAAGACAAGCCGGCAGTCCGTGATGAGCCAAACGATTTAGATGAGCTAATATCGTTGGTGATTCGTCTAGATAATCGGATGAAGGAGCGTGTATGTGAGAGAGGACGCCCATCAGAGCGGGTTTTTTCATCTCGGGGCTTTCCCCGACACAGATCTGGGCCGCCTCTTCTTCGCCCCACTGAGGCTCCTCCGACGGGACCACTGGCTCCTCCTGTTGACGAGCCCATGCAGCTCGGACGAGCAGAGATTACTGTATTGCCCCGACATAGAAACGTCAAGAAAAATAATGGTGACGTATCTCCAGGTGTTCCGGGACAGGCAAAATAACACACATAAAAAAAAAAAAAAAAAAAAAAATCTAGTACGGGTTAATGTTTTGTTTTCTTTAAATAGGGGTTATAATTTGTTTGGTGAGTCAGAGGCGTGTCTGGTGGAGTGCATGTTAGGCGGTTAGAAGCCCGTCTGGGCTCACTTAATTGTTAATTTTTCTGTGTTTTTAGGTATTTTCTGTTTGGGGTTGTTGGGTCGTTTTATTTTGTTGTTTTTTATTTCCCTACATCCTAACCCCAACCTCACTTGCCCCAAGACCGTTTGTCTTGTGGGTTGTGGGGTGGTGCAGGTTGGTCATGCTGAGCATTCTCAGAAGACCTCTGCACCTAGGGGGGGGGGTCAGGGGCGTTTTTCTTGGTTTGGTTAGGGCCCGGTTCCACTCCAGCCTCGGTGAGCCTTTGTACCGTTCGTCATTGGTGTTGCCGGGGTGTGGTGCAGCAGAGACACACCTCAGTCGGAGGGGTGGGCCGATCTGTTGCCGTTCGCCATTTCGGTAGTTCCACCCCTCCTGAGAGGCTGGGGTATGGTCAAGTTGGGGCACCGGACGTCTTTCCCGTTCTCCGCTGCGCCTTGGGGTTGGGGCTGGGTTAGTTTTTCCTGTTCCCTTCCCCGGCTTAATGTTTGAGCCGTTCGCCAAGATTGAGCCGCCGAGGGGCTCTGGGAGGGACCTGGGGTCTTTCGGGGTGCCGGGGAGGGTAACAGGGTTTACGGTCGTTTTATATCCCCCCGGGGTTGTTTTTGGTAGTCCTCCGGGGGTTGAGTTTTGATTTTGTTCTGTTTCCTTCCGGGTTCCACCTCCAGGGTTGATGGGATGGTCCTCTGGGGGGGAATGGGCTTGGGGCCAACTAGCCAAGTGTGGCCGGGTCTGGGGTTCCGGGGTTGTGGGGAGGGTACCTCCTGGGGTTGATGGTACGGTCCTCTGGGGGGTGCCGTTTGCTCCATGTATACCTGGGGACCTGTGTGGGATTCTGGTTCTGGCTGTTCCTCCTGGAACTGGCGGTAAAGGCCTTCTGGGGGGGGGGGGGGGGTTGGGCTCTGCAGGTCGTTCTGGGGTGGTTGTTTGTTATTTTTCTTTTATGCATTTATGTTTGTATTGTGTTTGTGGGGCTGTGTTGGGTTTTTGCGTTTGGGAGTTTTTCTTTTCTTCCCGGGGTTTGATGGGACGGTCCCCTGGGGAGGTTTTGGGTGGGTTTTGTGTTTTTTCTTGTGTGATTGTACTGGGGAATGTTTTGGGGCTTTTGTTGATGCCAGCCGGCCTTCCAGCTGCGGTGCCCTGTCCTGCTGTCTGTGGTGGACCTTGGGAGCGTGGTGCTGTCTGCTTCCTGACGAGGACCCCGGAGGGAGGTGCTGTTCTCGGGCCTGGTTTGTTCGGTCGCCGGGAGGCTTCCCATTAAAGGGGGGGTACTGTTGTGTGTTGGGGGGTGGGGCTGGATATTTTGGTGTTCTTTTCTTTTCTTTGCTCTCCAGGCGGCATGAGAACTGATTTGTCTGTGGAGAAGGTGCTGGCTGAAGAATCCTTCACCCTCATCAACATCATGTGTAGCACCTGTGAATGGTGCTCACATGCAACCTTAAAGACTTTCAGCTGAAGCAGATAATTGGATGGCGTTCTGCATTTAAGTCATGTGTGATTCAAGCAGAACTGCCGGGAACTCGACCTTGTGATGTTCATTTGTGAGACGCTGAGGACCGCGCCTGGGTTTGACACATCGAGCCCGTGAAGCAAGGAAGGGTGAGGGACACATGCTGTCAGCACACATCAAAGGTGATTAAGTGTTTGACTAATTGTTGATAGTAACTTGGTATTTTGTTACGCAGTAAACTTGAATTGTGATGAGGATTGTGCAGCTCGCTTCTCACTGCTGTGGCATGCGGACAAGTGGTCCTCCACCTGTTGTGAGAAGCTGCTTATTTGCATAAAGCTTAAAATACAGACCTGTATGTGTTGCTGATAGTGTGTGTCTTTTGAAGGATATTAGTTGTAACTGCTAACTTACCTCACCTCTTCTATGCTTCGCAGAGAGTCGGTTTGTTGTGTCCACCTGGGGGGTGTTTGGCGGTGGTAGTGGGTCCAGGAGTGCCGGGCTTCGATCCTTTTGGGCGCTGGAGAGCGTGCCAGCCTTCACTCCACCAGAAGGACGCTATTTCTGTTTTTTACACTTTTTATGCACTAGTGGGTGAATTAAATATATTGTTTTTGGAACCGTTTTTCTGCTTATTTGTAGCACTGGGTTCCGTCTGACGCAGGTCCGCTCCTCAACCCGCGTCGACACATAACACATAAATTTTAATGGAAGTACATTTGAAAAAAATGGGATAGTCTTATCATCAAGATCAAGGCTTTTACAGATCATATTCATCCAAAACAGTAGCTGGCACCAAATACCCATGAAACAAGTATGCCTGCCAGGACTGAAGCAACCCACACCTTTAACTAGCATATTGTGCTGAATGACAAAGTGATTATCCTGAAAAGAGTGCAGTTCAGACTTCAAGTAAGTAAACCATCAACTAAGGAGTAGTAGGTGGTTGCAAACGTTAAGCTAATGGTGATAAATAGAGCAGAATCATCAAACAAGTGTCAAGCAGCCAAGAACTATGAAGTAAAAGGGTGTAATGCAACATGGCAAGCCCAAAAATAAGTCTGAAAAATGGTAAGATGCAGAAAAACCTCTCTTGGTCCTTATCTGGGTCCTATCTTGTGTGCCAGCATTTTGTTTAGAAAAAAAAAAAAAAAAGAGTGGCTGCATATAAACAAAAAAGTCCCTTTGGCTGCTCCATGGTTTTCACACAACATGCAGCCCCAAGGTGGATCTGCAGGCAGATTTAGCATAAGTTTTACATCAGATGCCCTTCCTGCACATTACACATTACATGGAGAAATGGGGCAGGGGTGGTGTTTGAACAAGGAGCCTTCTGCACTGAAACCAAGTACACTAACCACTTTGTCACCACCCTTGCATATAAAATGCACTTTTATGAGCAGTATTTTAAAATAAAAGCATTTTCTGTATAAAAACATTTGGTCTGCAGAATTTCTTTTTCTAAAAGTATACTTAACTATATTTAATGTCCCTCATTTGCAATGAATTAAAATTCAAGGGATAAAACTAACAAACAAATCTACAGTTAAGATTGCAATGTGAGTAAATTCTCATGCTGCTGCTTTCCTCGGTGGTTGCACTGCTATTCTTCCCCTTCCTCTCCCAGCTGTTTTTGTTGCGCTTGTTCGCTAAAGGTTGCCAGATGGCTCCACACATTGATTTATGGATTTATCTTTTTTGTTGTTGTTTTTATACCATATCTTTCCTGACACACCTTTGTGTGCACACTTTGAACTTAAAGAGGTTTGTGATATGAACTCATATTCAAAATATCCCAAATCTGTGACAGTTTTGTGTTAAGTAATTGTGTGGTAAAGGCCTTGGACAGATGTATGGATGGACTAAACACAGACAGAACTCATTTCTATAGGTTCTACATCATGACTACCAAGGTTTTATGGACACGTCTGCGGAAGCATAGAGGGACATGCTTTGCAAACTTAATACCCATTACTACATTGGATGATGTTGAAACTGAGGATGGCCCGCTGGGTGTTCCAGCAATATCAAATATTTTGTGTCTGCTACCTACAATCCGCATGGAATGTGTCAAACCTAAACCTACTTCCAGGCATCTTGTATATGAAAATTCAGTAAGGTATATCTTACATTTATATTCCAATTCTAAGGTGGAACTATGCTAGTATACTAAGGTATATCTAAATATCTAAAAAGGAAGAGTAAAATAGAAGAGTAGAAAAGAGTAGAGTAGAGCCACTTAGGTGCCTGATCTTGAGAACCAAGGATGGAACTACCCCTAAATGCAAACAGTCAAACTGTCAACCCCACTGAGGTCCTTAGTCTGGGTCACATTAACATAAGATCACTGTCCTCAAAATCACTGCTGATTAATGATCTAATTATGGATCATCACTTAGATATGATTGGGTTATGTGAAACCTGGCTTAAACCTACAGCTGTCCTCCCCTTAAATGAGGCCTGCCCACCGCTGTACACATTTAGTCACCTCTCTCGTGATGCGAAGCAAGGCAGGGGTGTTGCTCTTATTTATAAATCTAGGTTTAGTCTATTAGCTGTTGGGGGTCACAAATATAACTTGTTTGAACATCTGATTCTCAGCTCTGCCCATGATGCTATGTATTGCCAATGTCCGAAGAATAAAAATCAGGCATCTTACTTTGTCTGTATGTACAGACTCAGTATACAGTATCACTGTATCACTGTATGTAGGCCCCCTGGCCCATACTCTGAATGCTTAAATGAATTCATCTCTAACGTGTCAGCTAGTGCAGATAACATTCTGATTATAAGTGACTTCAACTTCTTCTTCTTCTTTGTCTTTTGGCTGTTCCCGTTAGGGGTCCCCACAGCAGATCAGTCGTTTCCATCTCACCCTGTCCTCTGTATCTTCCTCTGTCACACCAACCACCTGCATGTCCTCTCTCAGCACATCCATGAACCTCCTCTTTGGTCTCCCTCTTCTCCTCCTGCCTGTTGGCGCCATCCTCAGCATCCTTCTCCCTATATACACTGGGTCCCTCCTCTGCACATGTCCAAACCATCTCAATCTCGCCTCTCTGACTTTGTCTCCAAACCGTCCCACCTGAGCTGTCCCTCTGATATGTTCATTCCTAATCTTGTCCATTCTTGTCACTCCCAAAGAGAATCTCAACATCTTCAGCTCTGTCACCTCTAGCTCCGCCTCCTGTCTTTTTGTTAGTGCACCGTCTCTAAACCATACAACATAGCTGGTCTCACTACTGTTTTGTAAACTTTCCCCTTCACCCTTGCTGATATTCTTCGGTCACAAATCACTCCTGCCACCTTTCTCCACCCACTCCACCCTGCCTGCACTCTCTTCTTCACCTCTCTACCACACTCTCCATTACTTTGAACAGTTGACCCCAAATATTTAAACTCATCTACTTTCACCACTTCTACTCCTTGTAACTGCACTATTCCACTGGGCTCCCTCCCATTCACACACATGTACTCAGTCTTGCTTCTACTTCACCTTCCTCCACTCTTATATGTTTACCCTGTACTCCTCCCTTTTCTTAAAGTAGGTATTCCCCACAGCCATTTCCATCCTTTTTGCAAAATCAACTACCATCTGTCCTTCCCCATTCCTATCCTTGATACCATATCTACCCATTACTTCCTCTTCACCTCTGTTCCCTTCACCAACATGCCCATTAAAGTCTGCTCCTATCACCACTCTTTCATGCTTGGGCACACTCTCCACCACCTCATCTAACACACTCCAGAAATCTTCTTTCTCCTTCATCTCACAACCAACCTGTGGGGCATATGCACTGATGATATTCATCATCACCCCTTCAATTTCCAACTTCACACTCATCACTCTGTCAGACACTCGCTTAACCTCCAACACACTTTTAACATACTCTTCCTTTAAAATGACCCCACCATTTCTCTTCCTGTCTTCACCATGGTACAACAACTTGTACCCACCGCCGATGCTCCTGCTCTTATTTCCCTTCCACTTGGTCTCTTGCACACACAATATGTCTACCTTTCTCCTCTCCATCATATCAGCCAGCTCTCTCCCTTTACCAGTCATACTACCAACATTCAAAGTCCCCACTCTCATTTCCACCCTTCTAGTTTTCTTCTTCTCCCGCTGTTCGTGGCAACGTTTTCCTCCTCTTCTTCGTCGTCTTTGCCCAGCAGTAGCCCAATTTCCACCGGCACCCTGTTGGGCAATAGCACCGGTGGCGGACGTTGTTAACCCGGGCCGCGACCGATCCGGTATGGGAATTCGATTCTGAGTCTGCATAGTTGGGTTGGTTTGTTTTACACCAGATGCCCTTCCTGACGCAACCCTCCTCATTTATCCGGGCTTGGGACCGGCACTCAGAATGTACTGGCTGCACACCCCATGTGGCTGAGTTATTATAGGTGACTTCAACATTAATATGAAAAGGCCTTCTGATCCCCCCTCCAAATCATTTTTGAAAATTGTGGATGCATTAAGATTCCAGCAATGCAGTCAGGATTTGACACATGAGTAGAAATACCCTGGATTTCGTTCTCGCATGTGGTACTGCTGTCACAAATATTGACATCATGCCTCTTGAATCAGTGGTCTCTGATCACTCACTTATTAGGTTTACAGTTTCGCTGCCATGTTTAGTGGAACAACAACGTTATTTATCATTGCAGCAACACATCAACTCCTCAACTATAAATGAACTTGATGCTAGACTGCCTGATATCTTAGCTTCATGTTTGGAAAATGCCCAGTCAGGAGACAGTCTAGTAGATAGTTTAAGCTCAGCGCTCAAAACTACACTTGATATGATTGCGCCACCTTGGTTCAATGATTACTTGCGTGACCTCAAGCATAAGGCTAGATCTCTAGAATGAAAATGGCATAGTTCAAAATTAGAAGTGTTCCACCTTGCATGGCGTGATGCTATCTTAGACTATAAGCGTGCAGTACTGGCTACAAAGTGGACCTATTACTCTGATCTGATCAACAAAAACAAGCATAACTCAAAGTTCTTGTTCAACACGGTGACAACACTTATACATGGACAACCACCTATAAGTCGCTCTCCTTTTACAGCACAAGATTTTTTGGATTACTTCTAGAAGAAAATAGATGACATCAGGTTAAACATATTCCAGCATACCTTAACCCAGCCACTTCACCCTGCTGTTGAGGTGGGCGCCATCACTGAGGTATTACCTAGATTTACAGAATTTGACAGTATCTCACTAGGCATGCTGATGAAAACCGTAACGTCTACAAAAGCACAACCTGCTTATATGATCCTATACCAACAAACCTGTTTAAGGACCTGTGGCCCACTCTTGGGCCGACTGTGCTAGAAATTATTAATCTCTCATTAGCCTCCTGATCTGTTCCTGAATGTTTCAAATCAGTAGTGATTAAACCATTACTTAAGAAATCTAATCTTGACCCTAGTATTTTGAAAAACTATAGGCCGATATGAAATCTATCATTTTGCTCTAAAATTCTGGAAAAGGTGGTTTCACAGCAGCTTCCAGAGACTCCCAAAATTTCCTGTATATTTGTTTTGTCAATTGTCTGGGTACCACGGTCTGCTTGAGGTTTCTTCCTCAAATCATCAGAGGGAGTTTTTCCTTACAACTGTTGCCTGTGTGCTTGCTCTAGGAGTTGGTAAGGTTACGCCTTACTTGTGTGAAGCACCTTGAAGCAACCTTGTTGTGATTTGGCGCTATATAAATGGAATGAAAAATGAAGTTATGGACCCTTATCTTTGCACCACAGTGTTTAATGGCCCTTAAATTAGATTATTTTTTAAGTTCTACAGTCTGTAGAATTTACATGTGTTTATTAGTGGAAATGTAATATAGCATTCATATCTCTTTGTTCATAAATGTATAATTACCTACAATAACAAGTCAATATATTTCAATTCACTTAGAGTGAGCCCTTCATATTTAAATGGGGGTGGGCCTTCTCATGGATGGCTGTCATGTTGCTCCAACATGTTGATACCTTAGCCCAAATGTGACATATTTATTACACATTTTTCAGCATTGTCAGAAGACTGAAGAAAAACAGAGGAATCAGTGATTGCTCCCCCATACAGTGTCTACTATTGAGAATGTAGGCTAACGGGTTTGAGAACCCTCATTTTTTTTTTTTTTTAATGAGGGGTCATCCATATTCATTGTACAAGAGAAGGTAAGGGAGCATGAATTCCCATCACCAAAGAAACGAAATGTTAAGGAAAACAAAATTATGATGGCCATTGGTATAATGCATTCTGCAACCTCACCACTAGAGGCACTAAATCTTACACACTGTAGCTTTAAATACTGGGTTTCTCATACAGCTTGAAAAACATATATTTTGTGTTTTCTCAAAAAAGAGGAATCAGTTTTGTTTTGACATATGAATGATGGACAGATGTAGATAACTCGTTTTCCTCAGACTGCACATCTCAGGAGATTTCTGTGTGTATTTAAACTCTTTTCAATCACCCCTTTCTAAAATTTGAAGGTTGTCATGTGTTGTTGTCTCATTTTTTAAATTTTAAGTTTGTTCCTTTCACTTATTATTCACCTTTTTTGACCTTCCCTTTAATCTCCAATTTGCTGTGCATCAACCCAAAGGCTTGCAAGACCCAACAAAAAAATGAAAGACCCAAAAATAGTGCTGCTGCCATAACCTCTGTCACACATGCAGGCTTAAAAACAAGATGGTCCGTCGGGACACAGTCACAAAGCACCACACAAATAAGGAGGAGACAAAAAAAAAAAAAAAAAAGAAAAGAAAAATCCCTTACAACCTGCTGTCACCCTGGGGTTGTATTCACTCACCAGTCTGGCAATGTGAGGAGTGACTGACAAGATGAAATGTAACTCTGGGAGAACTGGCTGTCCTTTTGTGGTCTTGGAGACAGACGTGATGATCGTTAAGGATAGCAGCAGACAGAGTAATGGTGTGGGATGATGGCGAGAGGCTTGGTGCTGATCACACTGTCACTTTCAGGTAGTGAGATGGGGATGAGGCCGAAGCCTATGCAGTAACCATGGTGACACCAGCTTTAAAAATGGCAGCAGCTAAAAGGCGTCTGTGTACGTGCAACCATGTTTTTTTGTGAGGTCGTGTACAACCCAGTGGATATAAATGAATTCTTAAAATGTGTGTGGAGGCGTGTGCCTTTGTCTGTGGAGGTTTGTTTACACGATATAGTTTTGGCTCTTTATTTTGTGCATCAGGGTTGCTATTTTCATGATGCATATGCATGACTCATTCTTGAATACATACCTAATATGGCAGAACATAATCCTGCCAGGAGTGATATGTGGACTAATGAATACATTAAAGCCAACAAAACAAATTCTTTTGGGAATGCCAGCCAGGAAAAATGATACTATTTCAGTGTAAACATTCCGAGTCATTCTTACACTTTTAATGGAGAGGACAATGCCAGTGTCAGACTCCATCCATCACATTCCACTTGCCCCACTCTGAAGATACGAACTCACATTGCCTTGCTGTTGCCTCTACATTTCTGGCAAAATATAAGCAGTGCACTCTCTCCTTCAGTCTTAATGTTTTTTCTATATTTTGTTGTTGTTGTTGTTGTTGTTGTGTGTGTGTGTGTGTGTACGCATACATGCACGCACTAGACGTTTCTATTTGCTGTGACTTATACACAAATCATAAATAGATGTCAATGTAAAGAAAATATTAATTGGGCCATGCCAGGGGTGTATCGGAGATTTTAAAGGGCCTCTACCCAAAGCAATAATTACAAAGATGAAAAAAAAATAAAATACAGGTTTTACTCTTTTTGTTTGTTATTAAAGTATTTATTCAGTTTTAACATAAACCAACCATATTTTTTATTTCACCCGTGTTGGCCTCCCTTCATTGGCTTCCTGTTAATGCTAGAATAGAATTTAAAATTCTTCTTCTTACTTATAAGGTTTTGAATAATCAGGTCCCATCTTATCTTAGTGACCTCGTAGTACCATATTACCCCATTAGAGCGCTTCGCTCTCAGACTGCGGGCTTACTTGTAGTTCCTAGGGTTTGTAAGAGTAGAATGGGAGGCAGAGCCTTCAGCTTTCAGGCTCCTCTCCTGTGGAACCAGCTCCCAATTCAGATCAGGGAGACAGATACCCTCTCTACTTTTAAGATTAGGCTTAAAACTTTCCTTTTCGCTAAGGCTTATAGTTAGGGCTGGATCGGGTGACCCAGGACCATCCCTTGGTTATGTTGCTTTAGACGTAGACTGTGTTTCATAATTATTGTATGGCCTTGCCTTGCAATGTGGAGCGCCTTGGGGCAACTGTTTGTTGTGATTTGGCGCTATACAAGAAAAAAGTTGATTGATTGATTGATTATCTAGGATCAAATGGAGTTGTCCATATTATAATTTGGTGTGTTTTTTAACAACATCCATATAACAGTCATTTTGGCTAAAAATTAATAAAATAGGAGATGCAGATATGGACAGAATTGATGCAGAGGTCTGTTGAATAATGACTGACATAGAAATCAAATGCAATAAGGAGTCCCTTTGTTTTCTTTTTTTGTTTGTTTGTTTTTTGTCATTTTGGCATGCAGTGTGAATTCCAGTCATTGGATCACAGTTCCAAGAAGGAACGACTTGGCGCTTTTTTCAATTGTATTACATAACTATAGCCATTCCTGTTAGCAGTTCTGGTGAAGAACACAGCTCTCAGTGCTAAAACCTGCTTACACAATACCAACAACAGCGACAAACTGGTGTCCTGTCCAGGGTGTGCCCTGCCCCTTGCCCTACGACTGCTGGGATAGAGTTAACCCCCCATTGACCTTTGATTAGAGTAAGTGGGTATTGAAAATAAAGACTGAATGGAATGTAAGTGATGAGTCTTTGAAATACTCGACTATTGAACTATTGAGGAAGCCAGAGTAACAGTTTGGTTAATACTAATGTACAGCCTATTATTATAGTAGTAATATATAGTAAATAGTTTACTGTTTTACATTTTATGTTATTTACCTAAAACAGGGGATTTATTAGTTTACAGGTTTTATCCACTCAGAAAGAAGAGCACATCAGTCTGACATCAGAATGTTTTATTTCATCAACCTTGACTGAGTGAATCTGAATTGTGCAAAAATTCCTTTGTCTGAAATTGTCTGAAAATTTCCATTGTCTGAAATGCTGAAAAACATTATTAGCAAAAAAATTATTAGCTGATGTTTTCTGGCCAATGACAAAGTCACATTTCGGAAGTTCTTTGTATGCCACACAGTCTGCTTAAAAAAGCTATGCTTGGCTTCGAACCGCATGGTCCACAGCGCAACAAAAGGACCATAACATCTAATCAGCTCTGGATAATGCTCCAGAAAATGATGTTTTGGCAACAGGTTTTGGCTAGGAAACACCTCCTGATAAAGCTTTCTGTGCTCTGAGATTTTGCTCTCCAAATATTCCACTGTCTCTGCACTGTGAATAGGAGCAACAACTAACTCCACAATGTCCTTTAAAGTCAAAATCACCTGCCACGCTGGTCCATCAATAGGAACTAGAGTACCGGCCATCAAAGGAAGCAATCTTAGGAAGCACCAATTTTCATGGGCATTGCCACCTATACTTTTTTCCTTTGGAATGCTTGGGGTAACATGTGAGGGCGATTAGTCTTATCCCCCCACTTGTATGGAAACTGTTGTATGGCTGGGGGGGCCTGGCTGCCTTTTGTTTCTGTCTTCTGTGCTGTCTTTTGTTTTTCCTTCCAGGTGGTACGCGTTTAGGACTGAGTGGCTGTGTGGCTGAGTTTTCAGGACCTCACCCTGATCACCTGAGGCTGATCAAGTGCAGCTCGTCAGGACTCACAGCTGTGGTGCATCTACACGGATTGGAGCATGGTGGCATTTAAGTCTGGAGTACACAGTGTGTATTTGCCAGAGACTCGACCTTGTGACCAGATGGGTGAGATCGTCGTCTCGAGAGCCATCTCATCATCAGTGGATGCAGAGAACGTCCAGGTTTGATGCATGGGAGCACACCGCAATTCCACCACGTCAGACCGCGCACTCATTTGTTGTATTTTTCACATCACTGTTATGTAATTAAATTTTGTTATCCTTTGTACCATGCTCTGCTTATTTTATACTGGGTCCTGTCAAACGCTGGTCGGTTCTCCGGGCTGCGTCCAACACATAACAGTAGTCTCTGGCCAAACATCACGGACCCAGCGGTAGCAGAGACGGTGCCGCGCCGGGAAGGCGGCAGCAGATGTTCAGAAGTTATCCGGATCAGTTGCGGGTGCTCTCCGCCCGGATGGTGCGTGTTTGAGAACCCATTATTGAATACTGATTTGAGCTCTCTTGCAGCCGTGTTCCTGTGTTTGTTGCCTTATCCGTGGGTCGTGGTGGAGTGTGACTGGCGACGGCTTCGCGTCACGCTCCGACCGGATAAGAGGTTTAAACGGGAGCTGCAAGAGTGTGTCTGTAATGGGTGAACGCGCACGGCGGAGCTCTGTGGCACGGGTACCTGAGCTTCCTGTGTTACAGTTGTAGCCCCGTTTCCCCGGGTGAAGATAACTACTGCGTCTGTTGTATCAGCTCCGACGTAATTTATTTGAAGCACATTTTTGGTTGTGTGTTTACACATAGCTGTGCACAGGAAAAGCAGCATGTTGTTTTCTCTGTCACCAAAGGGGTTTTTATTTTCAGCACTTTGGCTCCCTCTGTTGGTGACTGAGTCACATTACCGTCATAGCTCTTAAGGTGGAACAGGTGTGTTCCATTTGTTTGAGCTTGACGGTATAAATCACTTACTAGTTTTGTGTTGGTTCATTTTTTGTGGGTGTTTTTTGAGTTGGTTTTTGTGTGGGATTTTTTACACTATTAGTGTCTGGGGTCGTGACCCTGCAGTCTGTCTGGAGCATAAACAAGGACCCAAGTCACTTTATGTTAGTCTGTTAGTCTTTCTTTTTATTTCTTTTGGTTTCACCTCCCAGGGTTTGATGGGACGGTCCTCTGGGGGGTGATGGGGGGGGTAATTGGGTTGTTTTTTCTTTTTTCTTTTTTTTTTTTTTTTTGTTATGCCTCCTCTTCTCCTCTGGCTCCAGCCGTGTGAGCCGTACGTGTCGGCGTTGCTGGAGTGGTGCACTTTGGTTGTGCTGGGCGTTTCCCAGGTAACCTCTGCACCTGGGAGGGGGGGGGGGTTCGGGGTGTTGTTTTTTTTTTGTTTTGTTGATTCCCTGTTCCACCTCCGGCTTCAGCGCGCCTTTGAGCCGTCTGCCATCGGCGTGGCTGAGGTTTGGGGCAGTGGGATATACCCGCAGCTGGTGGCTGGTTTGGAAGTCGGAGGGGTGGCGCCGTTTTGTGCCGTCTGCCATAACCGCTGTTCCACTCCTCCCGGTTGACTTCTGGGGTATAGTCATGGTTGGTGACGCTGGACGTGCTTCCAGTTTCCACTGCACCGAGGGGGTAGGGTTGGGGTTGTTTTGTTTGTATGTTTTTTTTTTTCCTTTTGTTTTTCCCCCCAGTTTCTGCCCTCAGGGTGTGACTGTGGTGTCCTCTGGGGGGGAAAGGGCTGTGGGTCCATCTAGCCATAGACGGCCGGGGCTGGGTCCGTTGGTCATGAGGGGAGGCGTCTCCTGGGGTTGATGGAGCGGTCCTCTGGGAGGCGCTGGGAGTCCCCGTGGGTGACTTTGGATCCCAGAGGGACCTCGGCTGTGGTTATTACTCCTGGAGCTGGCGGGATGTCCTCTGGGGGGTGTTGGTCCCTACATGTCGTCGGGGGGAGGGGGGGGTGGTGTTAGTGTTTTTATTTGCAAGCTTAAGTTTGGGTTGTTTTTCTTTTCTCCCCTTCCCGGGGTTTGATGGAACGGTCCTCTGGGGAGGGGGGGGGGGGAGCTCTGCAAGGAGCTCTTCAATTGCTGAACTTGGTACATGTGAGTAAATCTCCAATTTCAGAAGAACAGATGCCAATTTCTGAATAAGTGTGTCTTGTAGGTTCTGATTACCTATATCTGACTCAATAAAACCTTGACTAGGACCTGGTTCTGCAATATTACTAACAACTTCATCAAATTGCTGGTCAAGTTCTTCAGATTGTTCACTTGTTTTAGTAACTTTCACCACTTGATCCTCAAAGTCTTTTACTGTGCAAGTGGCATGTTTCCTATTCTTGTGAGATTTGAAGGTAGCATACAGTAGTGTTCAGAATAATAGTACTGGTATGTGACTAAAAAGATTAATCCAGGTTTTGAGTATATTTCTTATTGTTACATGGGAAACAAGGTACCAGTAGATTCAGTAGAGTCTCACAAATCCAACAAGACCAAGCATTCATGATATGCACACTCTTAAGGCTATGAAATTGGTCTATTAGTAAAAAAAAGTAGAAAAGGAGGTGTTCACAATAATAGCAGTGTGGCATTCAGTCAGTGAGTTCGTTAATTTTGTGAAACAAACAGGTGTGAATCTGGTGTCCCCTATTTAAGGATGAAGCCAGCACCTGTTGAACATGCTTTTCTCTTTGAAAGCCTGAGGAAAATGGGACATTAAAGACATTGTTCAGAAGAACAGTGTAGTTTGATTAAAAAGTTGATTGGAGAGGGGAAAACTTATACGCAGGTGCAAAAAATTATAGGCTGTTCATCTACAATGATCTCCAATGCTTTAAAATGGACAAAAAACCAGAGACGCGTGGAAGAAAATGGAAAACAACCATCAAAATGGATAGAAGAATAACCAGAATGGCAAAGGCTCACCCATTGATCAGCTCCAGTTTGATCAAAGACAGTCTGGAGTTACCTATAAGTGCTGTGACAGAAGACGCCTGTGTGAAGCTAATTTATTTGCAAGAATCCCCTGCAAAGTCCCTTTGTTAAATAAAAGATATGTGCAGAAGAGGTTACAATTTGCTAAAGAACACAACAACTGGCCGAAAGAGAAATGGAGGAATATTTTGTGGACTGATGAGAGTAAAATTGTTCTTTTTGGGTCCAAGGGCCGCAGACAGTTTGTGAGACGACCCCCAAACTCTGAATTCAAGCCACAGTTCACAGTGAAGACAGTGAAGCATGGTGGTGCAAGCATTATGATATGGGCATGTTTCTCCTACTATGGTGTTGGGCCTATATATCGCATACCAGGTATCATGGATCAGTTTGGATATGTCAAAATACTTGAAGAGGTCAGGTTGCCTTATGCTGAAGAGAACATGCCCTTGAAATGAGTGTTCCAACAAGACAATGACCCCAAGCACACTAGTAAACCAGCAAAATCTTGGTTCCAAACCAACAAAATTAATGTTTTGGAGTGGCCTGCCCAATCCCCTGACCTAAATTCAATTGAGAACTTGTGGGGTGACATCAAAAAAGCTGTTTCTAAAGCAAAACCAAGAAATGTGAATGAATTGTGGAATGTTGTTAAAGAATCTTGGAGTGGAATAACAGCTGATAGGTGCCACAAGTTGGTTGACTCCATGCCTCGCAGATGTGAAGAAATCATGAAAAACTGTGGTTATACAACTAAATACTAGTTTAGTGATTCACAGGATTGCTAAAAAAGCAGTATGAACATAATAGTTTTGAGTTTGTAGCATCAACAGCAGATGTTACTATTATTGTGAACACCCCCTTTTCTGCTTTTTTTTACTAATAGCCCAATTTCATAGCCTTAAGAGTGTGCATATCATGAATGCTTGGTCTTGTTGGATTTGTGAGAATCTACTGAATCTACTGGTACCTTGTTTCCCATGTAACAATAAGAAATATGCTCAAAACCTGGATTAATCTTTTTAGTCACATAGCACTACTATTATTCTGAACACTACTGTAAATGTTACTTTGAAATGAACAATTTCGAAACATACAACTGACAGTTTCATAGTTTTTCAAATAATTATTGATATGAGTAAAGTACTGTGCACTAGATGATAGGACACTTCCTGGACACAAAACACGTGTAAATGTTACAACCTCTGTACTTGCTTCACATGAAACATTGACATGATACCTACTCAAATGAGTTTTCAGAGCACTCCATGTTTTAAATGAACACGGGCAATCATAGTACGTGCATGGATATGAGTGGCCCTGACCAAAATGACCGTGATTTAATTTGTAATGTTTAAGTAATTGGTACGTTGTAGATACAGTTTCAGTGCACTGCTTGCACATTTAGAACCTAAAAGAAAAAAAAAGAAAAAATACAGAAATGAACAACATTTCACTTTTTAGAAAATTGAAGGAACCGGTTTTCTCAGTCTATGCCCCCCTACCCTTCCCCCCCCAAAGAAAAAAAACAAAAAACTCACTATTAAAGCCACAGTCTTTGTATCCATTATGAGCTGGAAAAATGAAATTCAAAATTAATGCCAATTTTAAACACACTACATAAAATGACAGTACACTTATAATGCAAGCTCAGAATGTGGAAATCTACAGCCAAAAAGCAACATAACCATGTCCTTGCCCCAGTTAAAGTGGCCAGATTATCTTCACTAGTTTATTTTTTTGACAAATTACACATTGGAGTATTATGTATCCAACACAGCTATTTCCCAATAGATATTACAAATCAGTAGTCAATTACAGGTCTCAAGCTAAAACTTGTCATCAAAGTGGTGATTCTGAAGCCTCCGTGGCCATCTCGTCAGGCAATGTTGGCTTCCAAACGCTAATCGGTTCACGTAGCCTCCCGTGAGTTTTACCGGGGGTTAAAGGTAAAAATCCGCTCACCATTACAAAAGTTATCATGCAAACAAAAATCTGTGACGGACACGTGTGCATTCAGCCCGATGACAGCTTAAAAATAAAGCCTTGGAGGAGATATTCGCAAAGCATGGACATTAACATCGAGTCAGCGCAAACCAATTTCGTGTCAGACTCTGCATGACTCTTCATTTATTAATCTACAACAAACCTTTCTGTAGTGTTCTTACCCTCGTTTTGTACAGCCAACGGTGATGTTATTTAGGTTGCCAAACGACTTTTGTTTAATAAATCATCTGTACAGTCTTAGGCTAGTCCTCTCATAGCCACAATCCGCCACTGGCCATAAAACCAAAATTACATACAAATGTACCTTGCCTAATGTAGAACATGCACTGTTTCATTCGATATTGTAAAAAATATATGGAACTTACTAGGCAATAGATCGATGATGATGGATTAAAAAGTAACAGACAACCAAAAAAACCGTTGCGTGATATGAATCTAGCCGAAAGGTGCACTGGAGTTCAACAAAATGGCCGGTGCGGTGCTTCCCCCCTCTGCCTTACTGACCGTGTGCAAGAAAATACGGAGAGCGCATTGAGACAACCTTAATGCAGTTTAATCAACGGTATCACATAAATCCAACCCAATCAGGTCTAATAATCCTAAAAACCAATACTGTAAGGTTATTTCAACAAAACTGACTTGATTTAATCTTTGAACATGACAACATTTAATAAATTTAACATGAAATAGTTATTTAATTCCAGCAATATGCATGTTTCATTTCTTTGAGTATCACTGGGTTGATATAAATAATAAATAAAAGGGGATGCAATACAAACCCAGCGGTTAAATAACCCTGGTTAAATAAAAAATAAATGCCACTCATGGGATTCGAACTTGCAAGCTCTGATTACCAGATGGAAACTTTACCGCTGCTCTACAATCACTGTCTTATAAGAGGAGCGTGAAATGGCTAAAATCAACAAGCAGGTAAATGTATTTTTTTTTAAAAAAGAGAAAAAAGCGCCGTGACAACTGACCAAGCAGCGTTTGTTACGTTGTATTTCTGCTGATACGTGACTGAAAGTGGTACATTTGTCACGCTGTTTGCTTGTTATATGGTCCTGTGGTGTGTCTCCCACAGGACATGCGTGTCCTGTCAGACAGACGTGACATTCAGATCACCTGCTGCATGTCCACATGAACTGATGGTCCGTTCCAGCTGGGAGAGCCTGTCAATGTGCGCACTGTGCACGCTCTCCAGCCCATCGCATAAGTGATATATGTTTTTATGTATTTCCACGTGAGGACAGCAAGCACACACACGCGCATGTCCGTCAATACACAGTACATGTTCTACAGCCGGGACGTCCAGGAGCACAGATCATAACAGCAGCTGCTATGGGTAGACACGCACACGTGCGAGACATATGCACTACATGTGTGTTGCTGTGTGCAACTCCACAGTCGTGGGGGCACTTAGACAAATTTCACATCCAGCTCGAATGATCATCTGCTGACTGTTTTTGTGAAGACAGTGCAAATGGACACATTTTCTAAGTGCCAAACGAGCAGTGTTTGATGTTGGTGTGTATCACCTGGATTTTGGTGACATGGGATCGAATGGGCTTTCACAGGGCACACTCTGTCTTTCGGCCGCTGGTGTGCGCAAATAGTTTTAGCAATAGGTGTACGAGGCGTTAGAGGCAGCTTTGATTTTACATGTATTGCCAGCCCAGTCTCATGTTTTTTTTATGCTCCCGTGCAGCCATCACGGAATGTATTAGAATGAATTTGTGCTGTAGTGACGAAAATGAGGCGCTTTTTGTCACAATATCACAAACCAATAGATTAATGTTCACAATATCACAAACCAATAGATTAATGTGTATTTTGTGCTGCTGAATCACAACTTGTCCTGAGACTGTGTTGCGTATTGCATACAGTTCCTGCTTCATAGACAATTCATGTGCAATTCGAACACATTCGAACTATGTGTGAAGGGGCCCTTAGAATTGTCCAGGTCTCCCTTGCAAAAGACCTCTCAATCTTAATGGGACAAACCTGGTTAAATAAAGGTTAAATTAAATAAAAAAATTAAATTGGTCCATTGTTTGTCACGTTGTCTTTCCCACTGTTTGGTCCTGTATCAATTGAGCCTTAATTCAAATCCCTGTCAGATTGGAAAATCACAAATGTCCCTAGGAAAATTACTGCCAATGTGCAGTTGAGTACCTTGCGTGTGTGTGAGTGTGTGTGTGTGTGTGTGTGAGGCATCATTCTAAAGTGTTTTGCGCATCTGCAATAAATGCAAATGCACTACAGAAATGCAGTCTGTTTACTTCTAACAGCACAACTAAGCATAAAGAAACAGAAAATAAAAATAGAAAACGGGACCATTGCATGTTACCACTGCATGTAACCAGTTTTCCCACGTCTCCATGTTTGATGTGCTCTGTCCGTAGATTGGCGGAGAAATGTCTCAGGTGTGTCCGGGTCAGTGCAGTTCAGTGGAGAACAATTCTATTTATACCATCGCTGTGCAGGCTACAATAGAACTGTTTTTTCGTTACAGGCCTTAGAGTGCAGGGATACTGGCTGAAAGGTATGGTGGATAGCCACTGCACAGTACTGACTTATTAGTCCAATTTCAAAAAGCTGCACTAACCAAAATGTGTTAATTAAGTAGTTCAACACTTACCTTTGAAATTGAAGTCATTATTCAAGATCATGAGGGATATGGGAGGATGTATGGTTCCAGTCTATTTCAAATTACATTCTGCTAATCTGTAATTCAGGAATTCTCTTTATGAATTTAATTTGAGATACTGCACCAGTCTCATCACAGACACGTGGCTCAACATGTTATCAATGATGAATAAGTTAACTCACCATGTACAACCCAGTCTCTGCAGTAACTTGCTCACAAACATTTCCTGTTACCACTGGATAACCCTGAGGTTCACATCTGCACACCGAGTGCATACTAATCCCCTTATCCTGTGGTAAATATATTTTATCACATCTGAGCATGTTAGCAATTACAGCTTGTTGTGTCAAACTTTGCCGTCAGGACCGATGGGGATTTGCAGGAGCCTAATTAAGAGAACAGAGCATTACCCCTGGCCAAACTAGTGTTTGAGCTCAGGCCTCCTGCTCTCATCTGGCTCATTTTCATTATCGCAGTAACGATGTGCCGTGTGAACAGAATACATCAGTCTTGGTATTGATAATTGTGGGAAAAACATGCTAATTGGCTGCATAACATAGATATGGAAATTAAGTGTAGAATAAGTATGGTTGGTGGCAATCTTCATAAATATCTGAAGTGAATGTTAGCCAAGGGACCCTTTGGCTGACATGGAATGGTACACATCAGTTTCCTGAAATGAAGCATCTTTATCGACTTGCTGGATATAGTAATCAAGCAGCAACCTTTGGTCCTGGAAAATAAAGCTGACATGGAAGTGCCAAAATTTGGAGTTCCTTGAATGGCTGTTTGAGGTTGGTGAGTCATGGGCCTTTCACATTGCACGCTTTATACGCGTCAGCCAACGCCAACGCTTTAATGTAATGTAAGTAAATTCAGTTGACTGGACATGAGAGAGGAGTATGATCAAAGATGGCGGCACCAGGTGTGGCAGGTATAGCGATAGCTTTTTTGGTTTTGCACTGCTGACAAATGTTTTTTTATTGTACCGACACTAGCCTGATTTTAGATGGATATGGTGTGAGTAGGTTTGCTCAGCCAGGCAAGCACTTTGGATTTGGGAGATTTGTCCTAACTAACATTCTTGTTCAGTCGCAACTCAGTAGCCGAACAACAAAGCGCTCCGGGATTACATCCAAGTCACAGCGGAGCTACGCATTTTTAGCAGTCATGTTTCTCTTGCTGTCTGGGGACGTTCACCGGTGTCCTGGTCCAGTACATCATACTGATGAAGCGGTGGACCTGGTTAAGCATGGGATCAGTCATTGTGTGGACATGCGCTTGGTTTGCAGCAGAGGACCAACAGCTTTCGGGACACACCAAGTGCTTGAGTGGGTCCTATTACCAGTGTTAACACCAACTAGTAGCGGTCCAACGGCTCCAGATGGGGCTGCGCCTGCGGTTAATAGCAGCCTAGTAGTCACAAGGTCTTTAACTTCTCCGGCGGTGCTATCAGGGGAGCAAACACCGCTAGCAGCCTTTGACGGGACCCTGCCTGCGGCCAACAACAGCCTAGCAGTCGCGAGGCCTTCAACTTCATCAGTGGAGCTAGCAGGGGAGCTAATGCCACCAGCGACCTGTGATGGGACGTCACTGACGGCAAACAACAATCCACCAGTCACAAGGCTTTCAACCATTCTAGTGGCGCTAGCAGGGGATCCGACACCACCAGCGGCCTTTGATGGGATCCTGCCCGCGGCTAATAACAGCTTAGTAGTTGTGAGGCCTTTAACTTCATCGCCGGTGCTAGCAGGAGAGCTAACACCATCAGCGACCTGTGATGGAACCCCGCCCACGGCTAACAACAGCCCAGCAGTTGTGAGGCCTCCAACTTCCCTAGCAGTGTTGGCAGGGGAGCTAACACCGTCAGTGGTTCGTGATGGGATGTCATCGACGGCTAACAACAACCCACCAGTCGCGAGGGTTTTGGCCACTTCAGTGGCGCTAGTGGGGGAGCTGACGCTACCAGTGGCTCTGGACGGGACTCCACCCGCGGCTAATAATAGCTTAGCGGTCGCAAGACCTTCGACTCCATCGGCGGTGTTGGTGGGGGAGCTGACGCCACCAGCGGACCTGGACAGGACCCTGCCCATGGTTAACAACAGTCTAGCAGTCGCGAGGCCTTCAACTTCATCAGCGGTGCTAGCGGGGGAGCTAGCCCCGCCAGCGACCTGTGGCAGAACCCTGCCTATGGATAGTAGCAGCCTAGTAGCTGCGAGGCCTTCAACTTCAGCGGTGCTAGCAGGGGAGCTAACACCACCAGCGGCTGACGATGAACATCCCACCGTCAATAGTGGATTGCATACACTGATTCAGATCAGTAAGAAAATAAATCAGGACGTTAAAAATATGCATATAGTGACTACAAAATGTAGTCACTATACACTACACTATATACTATAGTGTAGTTTAAATGTGGTCTATTAAACATTAGGTCTCTCTCTTCTAAGTCCCTGTTGGTAAATGATATAATAATTGATCAACATATTGATTTATTCTGCCTTACAGAAACCTGGTTCCAGCAGGATGAATATGTTAGTTTAAATGAGTCAACACCCCCGAGTCACACTAACTGTCAGAATGCTCGTAGCACGGGCCGGGGAGGAGGATTAGCAGCAATCTTCCATTCCAGCTTATTAATTAATCAAAAACCCAGACAGAGCTTTAATTCATTTGAAAGCTTGACTCTTAGTCTTGTCCATCCAAATTGGAAGTCCCAAAAACCAGTTTTATTTGTTATTATCTATCGTCCACCTGGTCGTTACTGTGAGTTTCTCTGTGAATTTTCAGACCTTTTGTCTGACTTAGTGCTTAGCTCAGATAAGATAATTATAGTGGGCGATTTTAACATCCACACAGATGCTGAGAATGACAGCCTCAACACTGCATTTAATCTATTATTAGACTCTATTGGCTTTGCTCAAAAAGTAAATGAGTCCACCCACCACTTTAATCATATCTTAGATCTTGTTCTGACTTATGGTATGGAAATAGAAGACTTAACAGTATTCCCTGAAAACTCCCTTCTGTCTGATCATTTCTTAATAACATTTACATTTACTCTGATGGACTACCCAGCAGTGGGGAATAAGTTTCATTACACTAGAAGTCTTTCAGAAAGCGCTGTAACTAGGTTTAAGGATATGATTCCTTCTTTATGTTCCCTAATGCCATATACCAACACAGTGCAGAGTAGCTACCTAAACTCTGTAAGTGAGATAGAGTATCTCGTCAATAGTTTTACATCCTCATTGAAGACAACTTTGGATGCTGTAGCTCCTCTAAAAAAGAGAGCTTTAAATCAGAAGTGCCTGACTCAGTGGTATAACTCACAAACTCGTAGCTTAAAGCAGATAACCCGTAAGTTGGAGAGGAAATGGCGTCTCACTAATTTAGAAGATCTTCACTTAGCCTGGAAAAAGAGTCTGTTGCTCTATAAAAAAGCCCTCCGTAAAGCTAGGACATCTTTCTACTCATCACTAATTGAAGAAAATAAGAACAACCCCAGGTTTCTTTTCAGCACTGTAGCCAGGCTGACAAAGAGTCAGAGCTCTATTGAGCTGAGTATTCCATTAACTTTAACTAGTAATGACTTCATGACTTTCTTTGCTAACAAAATTTTAACTATTAGAGAAAAAATTACTCATAACCATCCCAAAGACGTATCGTTATCTTTGGCTGCTTTCAGTGATGCCGGTATTTGGTTAGACTCTTTCTCTCCGATTGTTCTGTCTGAGTTATTTTCATTAGTTACTTCATCCAAACCATCAACATGTTTATTAGACCCCATTCCTACCAGGCTGCTCAAGGAAGCCCTACCATTATTTAATGCTTCGATCTTAAATATGATCAATCTATCTTTGTTAGTTGGCTATGTACCACAGGCTTTTAAGGTGGCAGTAATTAAACCATTACTTAAAAAGCCATCACTTGGCCCAGCTATCTTAGCTAATTATAGGCCAATCTCCAACCTTCCTTTTCTCTCAAAAATTCTTGAAAGGGTAGTTGTAAAACAGCTAACTGATCATCTGCAGAGGAATGGTCTATTTGAAGAGTTTCAGTCAGGTTTTAGAATTCATCATAGTACAGAAACAGCATTAGTGAAGGTTACAAATGATCTTCTTATGGCCTCGGACAGTGGACTCATCTCTGTGCTTGTTCTGTTAGACCTCAGTGCTGCTTTTGATACTGTTGACCATAAAATTTTATTACAGAGATTAGAGCATGCCATATGTATTAAAGGCACTGCGCTGCGGTGGTTTGAATCATATTTGTCTAATAGATTACAATTTGTTCATGTAAATGGGGAATCTTCTTCACAGACTAAAGTTAATTATGGAGTTCCACAAGGTTCTGTGCTAGGACCAATTTTATTCACTTTATACATGCTTCCCTTAGGCAGTATTATTAGACGGTATTGCTTAAATTTTCATTGTTACGCAGATGATACCCAGCTTTATCTATCCATGAAGCCAGAGGACACACACCAATTAGCTAAACTGCAGGATTGTCTTACAGACATAAAGACATGGATGACCTCTAATTTCCTGCTTTTAAACTCAGATAAAACTGAAGTTATTGTACTTGGCCCCACAAATCTTAGAAACATGGTGTCTAACCAGATCCTTACTCTGGATGGCATTACCCTGACCTCTAGTAATACTGTGAGAAATCTTGGAGTCATTTTTGATCAGGATATGTCATTCAAAGCGCATATTAAACAAATATGTAGGACTGCTTTTTTGCATTTACGCAATATCTCTAAAATCAGAAAGGTCTTGTCTCAGAGTGATGCTGAAAAACTAATTCATGCATTTATTTCCTCTAGGCTGGACTATTGTAATTCATTATTATCAGGTTGTCCAAAAAGTTCCCTAAAAAGCCTTCAGTTAATTCATAATGCTGCAGCTAGAGTGCTGACGGGGACTAGAAGGAGAGAGCATATCTCACCCATATTGGCCTCTCTTCATTGGCTTCCTGTTAATTCTAGAATAGAATTTAAAATTCTTCTTCTTACTTATAAGGTTTTGAATAATCAGGTCCCATCTTATCTTAGGGACCTCGTAGTACCATATCACCCCAATAGAGCGCTTCGCTCTCAGACTGCAGGCTTACTTGTAGTTCCTAGGGTTTGTAAGAGTAGAATGGGAGGCAGAGCCTTCAGCTTTCAGGCTCCTCTCCTGTGGAACCAGCTCCCAATTCAGATCAGGGAGACAGACACCCTCTCTACTTTTAAGATTAGGCTTAAAACTTTCCTTTTTGCTAAAGCTTATAGTTAGGGCTGGATCAGGTGACCCTGAACCATCCCTTAGTTATGCTGCTATAGACGTAGACTGCTGGGGGGTTCCCATGATGCACTGTTTCTTTCTCTTTTTGCTCTGTATGCACCACTCTGCATTTAATCATTAGTGATCGATTTGTCAGGGAGACAGATACCCTCTCTACTTTTAAGATTAGGCTTAAAACTTTCCTTTTCGCTAAGGCTTATAGTTAGGGCTGGATCGGGTGACCCTGGACCATCCCTTGGTTATGTTGCTTTAGACGTAGACTGTGTTTCATAATTATTGTATGGCCTTGCCTTGCAATGTGGAGCGCCTTGGGGCAACTGTTTGTTGTGATTTGGCGCTATACAAGAAAAAAGTTGATTGATTGATTGATTGACTTTGTTGTAAAATATAACAATATTGACAAAACAGGTCAATGAACATTGTGTGTGTGTTTGTGTGACATGCCTTGAGGTGACGTATGTTGTGATTTGATTGTGTATAAATTAATTGAAATGAACTGAATGAGTACAATTTACTGCATAAAGTAACTCAAATCTAAAAGCTATCATGTACATTTTCTGCTGATTTGCAGTAACTGTAGATTTATCTTTCATCTCTCCATACCTTACAGACCACTATATTATTTCCTGGGGAAGCATTTCTCAGTTCAATGTCAGTGCATTCAGGGATGTTGGTTGCCTGGAGGTTAGAGAGGTGGGCTCCTGACCAAGGGATCCTTGGTGGTATTCACCACTGACACTGGAAAAAATCCCAAAGATGCCACTGATCAAGACCCTGGTATGTATTTGTGTGCTTACATGGCAGCATCCTGACAAGTGTGTGTGAATGATTGATTGTGAGACATATTACCCCCTTTTCTGACAAGACAGTTTAAGGGCTGGTTCAAGGCCAATAACTATTATGGCCAATAACTACTATATCTGTTCTTCATGTTTCAGCAGCCAAAGGTTGTTTGACAAGAACACTGATTTCAATTTGGCACCAACTCCTTGTTGGGCTTGAAAAACACTGGCCCCTAACATTGGCAATCATAGGGACATGGGGTGAGATTGGCACACTACTTGGACCGATATGATTCCATCGCAGCAAATGTGATCAAAGGACACCTCGTAATGCAGAAAACAACTGATAGTCATGGTCATATAATGTTACACTTACCAAAAAAGTGTACTTACAATTTACATTATTAAATAAGCTTATGTAAACCTCACATTTATTTCCTAAATATATTTTATAGTATATTTGTAATTATAGTAATACTTTTTGAACTAAATTGGCCTACTTTTTAGTACATAAAAGGACAAAACTAGTTTAATTTTACAGTGCACATGAACATATAGCTAGTAGCTGTTCACTTGTAACACACTTTCTAGCTATGAATGTAGACTTACCCAGGGACTTTAATGACTTTCCATTCTGATCGGGATTTGAATCAAGGACTGTGGTCACAAACCACCACCACCCCCAATCCCCAGACCATGAACTTCAAGTTTGCAATCAGTGATTTATTTATTATGAACTAAGTATACTTGAAGTGTAATTTGTTAACTATATATCTCATAAGTACATATAAGTAAACTGAAACTACACTCACTTGGTTTTTTGTTTGTTTAACTTGGATAAACTACTTTTTGTAAGGGTACCCAAAAAAGCATAGTAACCAATTAACTACATCAGCATTACGTCCATAGGCTTAGCAGTGATGTTGCATTTGACATTCATAACATCACTGTTATAAATAGAATATAAATTGATAGGTATCTTAAAAGCTAGCAAGCTGTTGGTCAACTTTACTCAAGCAATAGGTAGCTGTCCATCACATCAATATTACATTTATAACATTAACATTAAAGAGTTCCACATTGTGAGAAATTAGTAGTTATGCTTGATTGGTTTGGCTGAAAAACAGCTAGCTAGACAGATAGCTAGCTAGACAGTAGCTAGCCATCACTGCACAGGCTATGCTGGCCACCGATGTTGTTGTTGTTGTGCTTCTCACTAGCGTCACAACTGGAAAACTAAACCCTTTCTTGGAAGGTTCATAAGTTGAACCAACTGTGCAGGAATGCTGGCACCAGCCCAGGGTTAGCACCTATTTTGTGTTGGTAGAAAAGGGGTAAATGTAATGTGCATCAGCATCACATGGAAAAGCCGCTACAGAAATGTATTTATTGTTGGCGCAAGATGGTGATGCAACGTATGAATGTGATCACTGCTGATCTGCAGCCTTTGTGTGTGAAGTTGACATGTTCTTTCTTTGTTGTTAGATATATTTCTGTGTTCAATTATGTTTTTTAAAAAATTTGTTTTCTGTACTTGTTTTGGTATTAAGGTAGTTATTTTATTTAGGATTATACTCTTAGTTTCATTCTTATTCTCACTTTCTCTCTTGGTATGTGCATGTAGAACCGGATTAAACCAGTTTGTACCACTTAGGATAAAGAGAGTTAGCAATTATAAATCATATGTCTCCCATTATTGCGCAGGCCTTGGGCATGGGGACAGACCTCCCTTGAATGCCCACGGGGGCCAACAAGAGAAGGATTTTGCGAAATAACGTCCTCCTCTGTCATGCACTGTTTCTTTCTCTTGCACTGTTTCTTTCTCTTTTTGCTCTGTATGCACCACTCTGCATTTAATCATTAGTGATCGATCTCTGCTCCTCTCCACAGCATGTCTTTTTCCTGGTTCTCTCCCTCAGCCCCAACCAGTCCCAGCAGAAGACTGCCCCTCCCTGAGCCTGGTTCTGCTGGAGGTTTCTTCCTGTTAAAAGGGAGTTTTTCCTTCCCACTGTAGCCAAGTGCTTGCTCACAGGGGGTCGTTTTGACCGTTGGGGTTTTACATAATTATTGTATGGCCTTGCCTTACAATATAAAGCGCCTTGGGGCAACTGTTTGTTGTGATTTGGCGCTATATAAAAAAAATTGATTGATTGATTGATGCATATGTAATCCTGTATAAAAACTGCTTGTATCCATTGTCCGGGGTTCTGTAAGAGCAGGTCTTGTCTGTAAGACAAGTTCTTGCAGGGCCCAGGCCTGATTATTTTTGCTGTGACTTTTATTAAATTTAAAAGTGTAGAATAGTTTGAGTTTGTACTTTGTAAGGGGCAGTATTACAGAAAGAACTGGGGGAAGAAATAACTATATTAATGTGGATTTTCTCTCACAGTGTGAAGATATGCAATTTAAATCAATGTGACTGAAATAGCTGTAAGTTTGAATGTGATTGCACACAGTCTTTTTTTATTCATTCATTAGTTTTCTATACCTGCTTCAGCAGTGGGGCGAAGTCACTGTCAAGTCATTCTCAAGTCATCAATCTGCAAGGCTCAAGTCAAGTCTCAAGTCAGCTTGCAAACATTTGGTGGTAATTATGACTTGAGACTTGACTTGGGATTTGCTGATTCATGACTTGAGAGCAGTGGTGGGCACAGCGAACCAAAAAGTTAGCTTCAATAACTGGTAATCAGCTAACTGAAAAGTTATGTTTTTGAACACTACCGATAAACTGCCTAAAAACTTATCGGAAGCTACAGATAACCAGTAACTTTCAGTTTTGCCTCCTATATGCTCTTAGCTACTAAGAAGCTGATTTTAAGTTTAACCACCGCCAAAGCTTCTAAGAGAATCAAAGGCGATCACAAACCCAAACAGCAAATGAGCCAGCGCTTGTCTTTGTGCACTCTGCCACCTATTGTAGGAAAGCCCATGATGAGGCAGAGGTCTTGAAATGGAAAGGTTTGAATTATGGTTTTGCTGTAAAAATAAAATTATTCCGGATAGAATAACTACATTAATGTAAACTCTTAAAATGTACAAAGTGATATATAACACATATCTGTTAATTTTAAAATAATGCACTAATTCTTAAGATTTGAACATTAACACATAGATGCCCAAAGGGATTATGGGTAACTAAGCCTCTGCTCATACTGATTAGTTGATTCATTCATTCTATGTAAACACCAACACAAACGTGTTGGTGTTTACAAATAAATGTACTTTTGTAAAATGTCATTTTTTTTCATTTGTATTAAAAAAAAAGAAAGAAAATTTCAAGATCCCACTAGACAGTGCCTAAGCACACATGTGATGACATCACAACTCTATCCGGGGAGACGAGGTTTCTTTCAATAACAAGAACTGTCAAAAAATTTTCTCATGTGTGGTTGGAATTGTGTGGTGAAAGGAATCACCTTTTGAATGCTTGAATAATGATGTCAATCGCACAAAGAAATCAAATAATAGTGAAAACATGTTCATTGCACCCAGAATGTTGGTATTTTGGTCTTTGAACTTTGTGGTACGGTTTCAATAACGCATCGATCAGTCACTCCGTGTGGTGTTATAACATCCGATCGGTTAGCGGCTCTGTGCGGCATCATAACAACGACTCAATCAATCTGTCGCTCCGTGAGGCATCATAATATCAAGCTTGGTTCACATGGCAAGATAATTAGGCCGATATCTGACCTGATCTTCCCCTTCCGACAATCTTAAGGACGCCCCGACAATCGTGATGATGCTAAATATAATCTTATCAGATATTCCTGCCGTGTGTGGTGTGTTGAGATCACTCTGATCTGCTCAGAAGGGCTTCTTCTTCTTCTGGCATTTTTACATAAACACAATAACAACGTCTATAAACTCAGAGAATATATTCACAAGAGTTTAGGCACAATATACAAAGAGTTTAATGCTGTTGTCTGTGTCGAGCCTGATCGGAGCATCTCAAATGCATTTCTCCTGTCGTGACTGTACCCATAATGCACCTGGACACAGCATGTCCACACTAAAACCTTCAAAATTAGTGCAGTACTTTAAAACTAAAACATATATCTGATATTTTCACTTTACAAAACTTCAGACATGATGTTAATTTAAATAACATGTCCAAAATTAGTTTGGTTAAAATTTTAACCATAAGTTAAACTGTATGCCTCTGGATGACTTGGGTGATATTGCCAATGTATCAGTATGGGGGTCAAAAGAAATGAGTTTTCTTTTTTTGTTTGTGTGACCAGTTCTTCCTTGCCTGGAGAGGATAGAGTGGTTTCTTCTGCAACCAGCTCTTCTCTGTTTGCAGAGGATAAAACTGCACATCTACTATGAAAAGCTACATCTGCAGAAATGTTAGCGGTCTCAAAATTATCACACTAAAACTTATCGGAAGATAATTGATCCGATGATGGCTTTCAAAGTTATCTGAAAAGCTAATCAGATAATGAAAACATTATCTTTGATGGTTAGCGGAACTGTGCCCACCACTGCTTGAGAGTGACTTGATGGTGACTTTGTCTCACCTCTGCCGCTTACTCCATTCATGGGTCTTCTGAAGCTTATTCCAGCAGTCACACAGTGGGAGGTAGGGTACACCCTAGATAGGATGCTAGTCTAATGCAGGGCCAGCAATCTTTTATACCCTTACCAAAAAGTGTCTTTAAGGTTTGATTAAAAGTAAATCTAAATTTTACTTCCTAAGTAAACTTTATAATATACTTGTAAGTGTAATATTTCAATAATTCTTGGAACTAAAACAGCCCATTGTTGAGTTTATAAAATTATACTTGTAAACACGCTTTAATTGTGAAAGTAGTGCAGGACTAGTTGTATTTTTTACAGTACAAACAACCTTATAGGTATTGTACTTACATACTTGCAGCCCAGTTTGAAGTATATGAAATACCACTATATCAAGGGAATTTAAGGACTATACAATCTGACTGGGATTTGACCCAAGGGCCCCCTGGTTATAAGCCCACTTCGCCAACTCCTAGACCAAGACGTTGACCTTTACAACACATTCATGTGTCACTTGTTGGAGAGGGAACTAGTGAATTTCAAACAATAGTTTGCTTCAAATAAATTATCACTTCATCTTGTTAAACAAAGTATATTATATTCAGAAATAAGCCCAGAAATGTAAGTAGAAATTTAATACTAAATGATGCTGAAATTGAAATTGTAACTGAAACCAAATTTCTTGGAGTTTTTATTGACGATAAATTAAGCTGGAAAACTAATTATGTTAAATCTAAAATCTCAAAGGCCATCACAATTCTGTAAAGCACAAGCCTTCCTCTTCCAACATTTGTTAGGTACATTATATCATTCATTACTTGTCCCATATATGACCTATTGCATCGAGGTTTGTGGAAACACATAAAACAAATACAAATCCAGTATTTTTATTACAAAACAAAGCTATAAGAGTTATCAGTAATAAACCATATTGTGAGCCAACAAACCCACTATTTGTCTGTTTACACATTTTGAAATTCTGGGACTTGGTTGATTATATCATGATACAAATCATGTACAAAGTTAAAAATAAACTTTTGACTCAACATGTCCAGGATCTGTTTAAAATGGGGGGGTCCAGCTGTAATTTGAGAGGAACATTAGTACTTGATAAATTAAAGACCTGAACTACTGTAAAAAAAATCATTGTGTTTCCATAAAAGGTGTAAACATTTGAAATAACTGTTTGATAGCATTACATTATCTGGTACTTTAGTTGGCTTAAAAAGACTTTATAAAAACAATATACTTGTTTGCTGTATGACTGCTGATTATAGTTTGACGGCTGAATAGAAAGCTGAGTCTCTGGCAAAGATGAGTTGCATCACCACGCTTTAAATACAGCAGCTCTTGATGAGGTGGAAATGAGCTGCAGGTGTGGTTTCAGGGTGCTCAGCTCCGCTTGCGCGCCACCTGGAGGGAAACAGAGCGAACACAGGGCCAGACAAGGCAGGAACCAAGGTGGACCATGACATGAGTGTTTATAAGGTTTTGCTTCTACCCACACCCTTTCGGCCGCACAGAACTGGGAAACTGTTTATGAGTTTTTTATTTTACGAGATTTTTTTAAGTATGTGTGTGTGCCGAATAAATTAATTCATTCATTCATTCAATCATTCATTCACTTGAAGATACTTGGTCTTTATAGCAATAAGTATACTTGTCAGTACATGCCAGGTACACTTTGATTATTCTGTATATTTGTTGATATGCATCAAGTATACTGAGATTTTTCTGCATACTTTTCAGTGTACACCAAGTATAGAGATTTCTTGGTGTACCTATCAGTATAAATAAAGTATGCTTTTAGCATAATCTAGTACATAACAAGTAAATTGAAAGTATATTCACTTATTTTTAGTTGAAAAGAGGTATACTGTGCATAAATATGGATACATTTCTTTTTCGCAAGAGTATGTTTGAGCTCAGCGTGGTTCCAGCAATTTAAGCAAGTACAATGAAAGCTCAGAATATTATTATTCTACTCCATGCTATTCTTGGGATAATTTAGGGGTCTCCAGTGACCTCACTCTCCCCTGTGTCTCTTATCCCGCGTGTCCCTTGATTTGAAAGAAGGTTTTGACCACCTATTTAAGTTTGGACACAATTACTCTGAGGGCAAGACCACAACTCAGAGATTTATTAAACAGAATTTAAATGTCACAGAATTTGACAGAATTTAAGTTTTACAGAACGAGTGAGATAAACAAAACCATACCCAGACGTTCTGAAGGTCCCAGGAGCTGAAAGCTTCCAACCAGAAGTCTGGTGTTCCAGCAAGCTGAAGGCAAGGAGGAACCCCGAACAGTGGGCTGGCTTTGTATTTATACCCTATGTTAATACAATGCTTTTATGCTAATCTTGGGTGTTGTCCTTCATCTGAGTGGTCTTGATCCTTCTACTTCGTGGCATGGTCCTGCCCACACGTGCCGTGAAGTCTTCTTTCTTCCTCTTTCCTCCTAAGGTGACACCTGTTCTTGAACCGATAAGAAATTGTTTTTGGGCAAAAACAGCTAATTGTAAAACTATCAGCAAGTCACATCACGCGGTTATACCACAAGAATGTTTGCACTTTTCAAAATTGCAGAACCTTCTGACAAACAGGTCTAATCATACCCGTGTATCAAGTTTAATCTTCTTCTCTGACGGTTTGTGGTCAGCACTGGCATCCTGTTCCATATGCTGTTTGCAACATACAGATATTTCTCAATATATACTCAACAAAAATATAAACGCAACACTTTTGGTTTTGCTCCCATTTTGTATGAGATGAACTCAAAGATCTAAAACTTTTTCCACATACACAATATCACCATTTCCCTCAAATATTGTTCACAAACCAGTCTAAATCTGTGATAGTGAGCACTTCTCCTTTGCTGAGATAATCCATCCCACCTCACAGGTGTGCCATATCAAGATGCTGATTAGACACCATGATTAGTGCACAGGTGTGCCTTAGACTGCCCACAATAAAAGGCCACTCTGAAAGGAGCAGTTTTATCACACAGCACAATGCCACAGATGTCGCAAGATTTGAGGGAGCGTGCAATTGGCATGCTGACAGCAGGAATGTCAACCAGAGCTGTTGCTCGTGTATTGAATGTTCATTTCTCTACCATAAGCCGTCTCCAAAGGCGTTTCAGAGAATTTGGCAGTACATCCAACCAGCTTCACAACCGCAGACCACGTGTAACCACACCAGCCCAGGACCTCCACATCCAGCATGTTCACCTCCAAGATCGTCTGAGACCAGCCACTCGGACAGCTGCTGAAACAATCGGTTTGCATAACCAAAGAATTTCTGCACAAACTGTCAGAAACCGTCTCAGGGAAGCTCATCTGCATGCTCGTCGTCCTCATCGGGGTCTCGACCTGACTCCAGTTCGTCGTCGTAACCGACTTGAGTGGGCAAATGCTCACATTCGCTGGCGTTCTCTTCACAGATGATGCGAAGGAGATGTGTTGCACTGCATGAGGCATATGGTGGTCACACCAGATACTGACTGGTATTCCCCCCCAGTAAAACAAAACTGCACCTTTCAGAGTGGCCTTTTATTGTGGGCAGTCTAAGGCACACCTGTGCACTAATCATGGTGTCTAATCAGCATCTTGATATGGCACACTTGTGAGGTGGGATGGATTATCTCAGCAAAGGAGAAATGCTCACTATCACAGATTTCGACTGGTTTGTGAACAATATTTGAGAGAAATGGTGATATTGTGTACGTGGAAAAAGTTTTAGATCTTTGAGTTCATCTCATACAAAATGGGAGCAAATCCAAAAGTGTTGCGTTTATATTTTTGTTGAGTATATCTTCAGAGCCTCTCTGAAACAGGGACACATCACATTTACAACAATTTTTGAAAATGATTATATAAGTAACATATCTTCATAACAGCTTGCTAAGAAACTGAACTAATATTTGAGCAATAGCAAATCTTAGAACAAGAGCAAATGTAATCATAAACATAACATACCTTTATTTTGGTTGACACAATACACAGTTCCACAGGATTCAAACATGTAACTCAAAAAGTATTTAAACATTTGGATATTGCATGATTAACCTTAGCTATTGATTACATGTTTAATGAGCACTAATATTTGTTAATCATCATGTGCATATGAATAATGTATCTCTCTACAGCAAGAAGCTCTATTAAAATGTAAATGATCACTTCGAACCATTGAACACACTCAAATAACACAATATATTCTTAGCTCAATAAAGAATAAAACAGTAAACTGATTCTAAATAGAGAAAGAAGCACAAATGGTTAATGCATATTTTGGAACACATTCAAATAACACAATATATTCTTCACTATCCTTTTATTCTCCTTTCCTTGATGAATTTGCTTATAAAAGATAAATAAACAGCAACTGTTCTACCATGCAGACTTGGCCTGATTTGTGGCGTGCAGCCTTATTAGCTTTCAGTGATTTCTGCTCATCATCACCATTACATGTATTGTAGTTCCAGGTACTTAGGTAAACATCCAAGAAAATTCCCAAGTTTACCTATTAATTATAAGGGGGAGGGAACAGCCAGCCTTGAGAAGCAGTTGAAAAAGGATTCTTTTGGCAGAAACACTCAGTTGCTACTTCACTATGCAGAAGATGTACTGATGACGCAGACTGGAAAAAATTGTCAGACACGATCAAAGGGATGTGTTCTGTTTCTCCTGTGTTTCTTCTTCTATCTGATTAACTTTCTTTGCCAAATATCTACAAAGTGATTCTGTGTGATCCATGATATTTACTGTGTTTGACCGCGTATGTTCCATAATTGGATGCACTGGAGCCACTGGAATGAGAATTGCTCACTCTATTAATCTCACTTAAGAAGCATTAGAGATGAGTCACAGAGAAAGAAGAACAAGACAAGGAGAGTGTAAAGACCTTATGACCTTGAATACTACTCGACAGTTCATTGCACAAACAGAAATAAATACTACCATTTGTTTTGTGTGTGTGTGTGTGTGGGTGGGGGGGGGGGGGGGGGGTGTATGATGATACCCATAATATCACAGCAAATATAATTCCACAGCAAGTATTTGGATTTGATATAGTGGTCTATGAGCATTTAGTCATTACATTTAATTATGTGACCATACAGGAGTCACACTTTCTTGTGCCCATGATAACTTGAACAAAATTTATTGGATTTTCACCAAATTTTTGCCACAGCCAAGTGTCACCAAGACCTTTTAAGGACCACCCACTTTTCTATATATAGTACTGATTTTTGTGCCTATGATAACTAGAACTAAATATTTCTGATTTTCAACCAAATTTGAACTGAACATTGTAAATAAGTGTGTTGACAACCAGTTCAAGTTTACACGTGATGGGTTTTTACTAAGACCGTCTAGACACCCCACACTACTGAACACAGTATTGATTATTTTAATGTATTATTCACCAGCACCTGTACTGTGGGCAGCATGGTGGCTTAGTGGTTAGGGCTGTTGCTTCACAGCATGAAGGTCATGTGATCAATTCCCACTTGTGGCCTGTCTGTGTGGAGTTTGCATGTTATCTGCGTGGGTTCCTTTCAGGTGCTTTGGCTTCCTCCCACATCCAAAGACATGCAAGTTAGGTGAATTGGAAAGTTTAAATTGTGTGTACGTGTGCGTGCGGGTGTGACTGTGTTTGTCTATCTATATTTGGCCCTGCTACAGACTGGCGTCCTGTCCAGAGTGTACCCTGCGTCACGCTCTATGACTGCTGAGATAGGCTCCAGCCCCCCGACTTCCCCCCACGGCCCTTTATCGGAATAAACGGTTGAAGGTGAGTGAGCTATGGTGTGTGTCTGTGTGTGTGGGCGTCAGTCTCAACTGGCCCGGTTTCATATGCTCAACAATCAGCCACAAAAAAACACATTGATATTTAACTTATGAGTACATCCAGAAAGTATTCTCAGCACTTCCCTTTTCCCATTTTGTTATGTTACAGCCTTATTCCAAAATTATTTCCCTTGAAATTCTACTCACAACACCCCATAATGACAACATAAAAAAGTATTTTTTTTTGTGGAAAATTTATGAAAAATAAAAAACTAAGAAATCACATGTATATGTTGTGTGTTGGGGGGGGGGGGGTTTGGCTGGACAAGGTTGAGTTGTTTTGTGTTTATTTTCCTTCCCGGGTGATTTGGGGCTGTTCTCTGAGGAAAATGTGCTGCAGAAGAGTCTCTCTCCTCTGTTACGATGATTGGCTGCACCTGTTGCATTCTCGTGCGGCTCTCTATCTGTTATATGGCTGGGGGGGGCCTGGCTGCCGGTTTGTTTCTGTTTTTTGGTTTTCCTCCCAGGTGGCGTGCATTTGGGACTGAGTGGCTGTGTTGCTGAGGCTGTCAGGACCTCACCCTGATCACCTGCGACTCGTCAGGACTCACAGCTGTGGTGCATCTGGATGGAGTGGAACATGTTGGCATTTAAGACTGGAGTGCACAGTGTGTATTTGCCAGAGACTCGACCTTGTGACCAGACGGGTGAGATCGTCGTCTTGGGAGCCATCTCATCAACAGCGGATGCTGAGAACGTCCAGGTTTGATGCACAGTCTGTGAAAGAGGAGGGGGTGAGGTCTCTCGCTCGTCAGCACACTTCCTGAGGTACGTTAGATTTTGTGACTAACAGTTATACAGTCAGTAAATGTGGTGTCCCTCACACCTTATTGTATTGAGCTGTTTGTTAGTCATGTATCAGCTTCCACTGCGGTGGAGTTTTGTGAACTGGATGTTCCATGCCTGCAGGTTGGGAAGCTGATCAGCAATCAAGCCAGGAAGTGTTTGCTGTTTGTACACCTTTAAGTGTTCTGTGTGTAGAGTGTGGACTCACATAATGGTTCCTTCTTTCACAGACTCGGTTGTTGCGGCCACCTGGGGGGTGTCGGCGGGGTCCTTGGGTCCGAAACAGCTTCTGGCTCCGGACCGTTAGCGCTGCTGGGAGCGCACCACGCCAGACCGCACCTTTCTGTTATTATATTTTCACTGTTATGTATTAAATTCAGTTAGCCTTTGTACCGTGCTCTGCTTATTTCATACTGGGTCCTTCAAACGCTGGTCGGTTCTCAGAGCTGCGTCCGACACATAACAGTAGTCTCTGGCCAAACATCACGGACCCAGCGGTAGCAGAGACGGTAACGCGCCGGGAAGGCGGCAGCAGACGTTCAGTGGTTATCCGGATCAGTTGCGGGGCTCTCCGCCCGGAAGGTGCGTGTTTGAGACCCATTACTGGATACTGATTTGTGCTCTCTTGCAGCCGTGTTCCTGTGTTGTGCCTTATCCGTGGGTCGTGGTGGAGTGTGACTGGCGACGGCTTTGCGTCACACTCCGACCGGATAAGAGGTTTAAACGGGAGCTGCAAGAGTGCGTTTGTAATGGGTTCACGCGCACGGCGGAGCTCTGTTAGCACGGGTCGCTGGGCTTCCTGTGTTACAGTCGTAGCCCCGTTTCCCCGGACAAAGGTAACTACTGCGTCTGTTGTATCAGCTCCGGCGTTATTTAGTTGAGCACATTTTGGTTGTGTGTTGCACTCAGCTGCGCACATAAGAGCAGCTCGTTTGTTTTTTCTGTCGCCAAAGGGGTTTTTTCATTTTTTGCACTCTGGTTCCCCCTTGTGGTGACTGAATCACGTTACCGTCAAGCTCTTGAGTAGGAACAGGTGTGTTCCATTTGGTTGAGCTTGACGGTATAACTCACTGATTTGTTTTGTGTTAGTTCATTTTGTGTGGGTGTTGTTTGAGTTGGTTTTTGTGTGGGATTTTATTTTTTGTTGTTCACTATTTGTCTGGGGTTGTGACCCTGCAGCCTGTTTGACAAAGAACAAAAAAAAACAAGAACAAAAAAAAAAGGACCCAAACGACTGTGTGTTGGTCTGTTTGTTTTTCTTTTATTTCTTTTTGTTTCACATCCCCAGGGTTAGATGGAACGGTCCCCTGGGGGGTGATGGGGTGGTACTTGGGTTGTTTTTTCTCTTTGTTTTTTGTTATGCCCTCTCTTCTCCTCTGACTCCAGCCGGGTGTGCCGTAGTGTCGGCATTGCTGGAGGGGTGCAGTTAGGTTGTGCTGGGCGTTTCCCAGGTAGCCTCTGCACCCGGGAGGGGAGGGGGGGGGGTTTGGGGTGTCTTTTTGTTTTCCCCCCCCCAGTTTCCGCCCTCAGGGTTTGACTGGTGTCCTCTGGGGGGGAAAGGGCGTTGGGTCCATCTAGCCGTGGACGGCCGAGGCTGGGTCCATTGGTCATGAGGGGAGGCGTCTCCTGGGGTTGACGAGTGGTCCTCTGGGAGGCGCTGGTAGTCCCCGTGGGTGACGTTGGATCCCAGAGGGACCTCGGCCGTGGTTATTACTCCTGGAGCTGGCGGGTGGCCCTCTGGGGGGTGTTGGTCTCTACGTGTCGTTTGGGGGGAGGAGGGGGGGTATTTTGGCATTTTTGTTTGTGAGCTCGAGTTTGGGTTTTTCTTTTCTCCCCTTCCCTGGGGTTTGATGGAACGGTCCTCTGGGGGGGGGGGGGGGGGGGGGTATTTTGGCATTTGTGTTTGTGAGCTCAAGTTTGGGTTTTTCTTTTCTCCCCTTCCCTAGGGTTTGATGGAACGGTCCTCGGGGGGGGGGGGGGGGGGTGTTTTAGTATTTTTGTTTGTAGGCTTGGGTTTGGGTTGTTTTTCCTTTCTCCCCTTCCCTGGGGTTTGATGGGACGGTCCCCTGGGGAGGGGGGGGTGTTTTGGTTGTTTTGTTTTATGACTAATCACACATGTTTGGATAAAGGCTGACCGCACAGGTGTAAGAACTCCTGGCCACACCTGTGCTAAGAGACTGTCGGAGACAGGGGCAAAGATGCAGCCAGTTCAACCAGTCTGTTGGAGGATGAACGCAGACGCGGTTTCCAGCCATGGTCCCTGGAGGGGGGTGTTTCTCCTGGGCCAGGTGTGTGTGGTCGCCGGGAGGCTTCCCGTGAGGGTGGGGTACTGTTATATGGCTGGGGGGGGCCTGGCTGCCGGTTTGTTTCTGTTTTTTGGTTTTCCTCCCAGGTGGCGTGCATTTGGGACTGAGTGGCTGTGTTGCTGAGGCTGTCAGGACCTCACCCTGATCACCTGCGACTCGTCAGGACTCACAGCTGTGGTGCATCTGGATGGAGTGGAACATGTTGGCATTTAAGACTGGAGTGCACAGTGTGTATTTGCCAGAGACTCGACCTTGTGACCAGACGGGTGAGATCGTCGTCTTGGGAGCCATCTCATCAACAGCGGATGCTGAGAACGTCCAGGTTTGATGCACAGTCTGTGAAAGAGGAGGGGGTGAGGTCTCACGCTCGTCAGCACACTTCCTGAGGTACGTTAGATTTTGTGACTAACAGTTATACAGTCAGTAAATGTGGTGTCCCTCACACCTTATTGTATTGAGCTGTTTGTTAGTCATGTATCAGCTTCCACTGCGGTGGAGTTTTGTGAACTGGATGTTCCATGCCTGCAGGTTGGGAAGCTGATCAGCAATCAAGCCAGGAAGTGTTTGCTGTTTGTACACCTTTAAGTGTTCTGTGTGTAGAGTGTGGACTCACATAATGGTTCCTTCTTTCACAGACTCGGTTGTTGCGGCCACCTGGGGGGTGTCGGCGGGGTCCTCGGGTCCGAAACAGCTTCTGGCTCCGGACCGTTAGCGCTGCTGGGAGTGCACCACGCCAGACCGCACCTTTCTGTTATTATATTTTCACTGTTATGTATTAAATTCAGTTAGCCTTTGTACCGTGCTCTGCTTATTTCATACTGGGTCCTTCAAACGCTGGTCGGTTCTCCGAGCTGCGTCCGACACATAACACTATCAGGACAATCCACGACACCTGTGATGTTCACGTGCAGATCTGAGGACTTCCAGCTGGTACCAATGTAGTGATGAAGAACTACATTTAAACCAGCAGTGAGTTGGATAAGATTTCCGGAGAATACGAGCTTGTGACGACCGTGTGGGGACGCTGAGGGCCATTTCAGAGTCTGACATCGCGCCTGTGAAGGAGGACGAGGGTGAGAGACAAACGTTGTCAGCACACGGCAGAGGTGAATATTCTGAAAAGTTTATCCGTGAATGTAAATTGGCGTCTTATACGCAGCTATAAGTAATTATTGGTGGAAAGTGTTTGGCGTGCTCCGCACGCCACTGCCGTGAGGATGATGATCCTCCACTAGCTGTGAGCAGCAGCCTCCTTGAATTAAGTTGGAATTCAGACCTAAACGTGTAGCTGATAAGTTTGCCTCCAAACAATATTTCGTAGTAATAGTGTTGAATAATCTCATCTCTGTTCCTCAGAGAGTACAGTTCTGGGAAAAAGTCACCTGGGGGGGGGTGTCGGCGGAACTCCTGAGTCCTGAACGTTCGGACTCCGACTGTTGAGACGCTGAGAGAGCGCGCCGCCTTTTCACCTCACCAGAACTTTAATTAATTAGTATTTTATGTATAGCACAAAGGGGAGAAAAATAAATGTGTTTTCTTTTTGGAACTGCTTCTGATTATTTCATGCTGGGTTCAGTCAGATACTGGACTGCTCCTCACTCCGCGTCTTATCCATAACAGTACATACATATTCACACCATTTGCTCAATACTTTGTTGATGCACCTTTGGCAGCAATTACAGCCTCAAGTATTCTTGAATATGATGCCACAAGCTTGGTGCACCTAGAGTCACTTGACTGAGAAGAGTAATGTCAACTTAGAACATGGCGCCATTTTTGTTCCAACTGCATCATTTAACCACATACAGCAACACATCCAGGTACAGGTACTATCAAATTAAATATAAAAATAGTTAAGCTGTCAAATTTACACAAATTTACAATTTATGATTACTTATTTCATTAATTTAAAGCCTGATTTACACTTCTGCAGCTCTGTAACTCCGTGTCATGCAATGACATGCGTGACAGTTTTAAGGTTCTCCATCTCTGGATTATGCTTTATTATGGATTAATTTGACACTCAACAAGCTTTTCTTTCTACAATCATCAACTCCAACTCAATGGTAAGCTGTACAATTTCCTCTTTTATCGACTTTGTGCTGTAAATGTGCAGACTTTTCTGATCCATTTGTAATCAGCGTGCAGATTAAAATATGAAGCAGTAAAAATAAAGCAGTGAAAGCAGAAAAGTGTCAAATCACAGCCTTTTGTGTCTGATTTAACAGGTGCACGTCAGGCTGCAGGTCAGAGTCTGAGCTTGGTGTGAAAAAAAATAAACGGACAGTGTTTTAATCATGGAAATGACTCCAGTCCCACTTTCCTCAAATTGGTGAGTGTCAGAGCGCTCTACTCGTGTTACTTTGCACGTCCAGGCTGCTCGCGGTTTTTAATGGAAATACATTGTGATCAGACGGGACATTTTATCCGTATTATGTGAATGACAAATCCATTATACCAAATCTGCTATACAAAACCTGTTATACACAGTGTTTATTACATGGAAAACAATACAAAACAAAACAAAAAAAATTAGGAATTTTTTGTGCGGTGCCTGCGAATACCTCGCTTATATGATGACGATTTAGGTGAGTTTTACTGTACATGTGCACCTTGAAGCCCTTGTTGTGTCTATTTGTGCCTCCAAATGCACAACAACCTGACATTTTCAGCAAATAAATGAATAAAAGAGCTGGAATTACATGCAGACAGATTATCAATGAACGCTATTTTGTAACCAAGATGGCGCCATGAGCCACGTGACTTTTTTTTTTTTTTTTTTTTTTTTTTGACTGGTCATGTCGTTGCACTCAATCAAGGGACTCTAGGCACACCTATCTTTGGACAGTTTTGCCCATTCCTCTTTGCAGCACCTCTCAAGCTCCATCAGTTTGGATGGGGAGCATCAGTGCACAGCCCTTTTCAGATCTCTCCAGAGATGTTCAATGGGATTAAGGTCTGGGTTCTGGCTGGGCTACTCAAGGACATTCACTGAGTTGTCCTGAAGTCACTCCTTTGATATCCTGGCTGTGTGCTTAGGATCATCATCCTGTTAAAAAATGAACCAGCCCCCACCCCCCAGTTTGAGGTCAAGAGTGGTTTTGAGCAGGTTTTTATCCAGGATGTCTCTGCACATTGCTGCATTCATCTTTCCCTCAATCCTGACTCATCCCCAGTTACTGCGGCTGAAAAACATCACAGCATGATGCTGCCACCACCATGTTTCACTGTAGGGATGGTCTTGGCTAGGTGATGAGTAGTGCCTGGTATCCTCCAAACATGACACGTGGCATTCACACCAAATAGTTCAATCTTTGTCTCATCAGACCAGAGAAATTTGTTTCTCACTGTCTGAGAGTCCTTCAGATGACTTTTGACAAACTCCAGTCGGGCTGCCATGTGCCTTTTACTGAGGAGTGGCTTCCGTGTAGCCACTCTACCATACAGATCTGATTAGTGGATTGCTGCAGCAATGGTTGTCTTTCTGGAAGGATGTCCTCTCTCCACAGAGGAATACTGGAGCTCTGACAGAGTGGCCATTAGGTTCTTGGTCACCTCCCTGAATCAGCCCCTTCTCCCCAGTCACTCAGTTTAGATGGACGACCAGTTGTAGGAAGAGTCCTGTGGTGGATCCCAACTTCCATTTAGGGATGATGGAGGCCGCTGTTCTCATTTTCTTTTCATGTCCCCTGCCACACACCTGTGTCATTGCATGTGGAAAGTAAATGACACTTCCTTACAGCAGCAGGCAGGGTGCATAAAGACAGAAGCTCTGGCTCATTGTTCGTTTTGTGTTTGTGATTGCCTTTGATTTTACTCAGAAGTCTCGGCAGTGCTTAAACTCGAAACTGGCTTATCAGCAGCCAGCAGTGTACTGAGTCAATACTTGTGGTTAGCTGTCACTTCTGCAAAATGTTTTAGTGGTTTATCAGTTTAGTCTGATAAAAATTAACTTTTCAGTTAGCAGATTAGCAGTTATTGAAGCTAACTTTTTGGTTAGCTCTGCCCACCACTGCCTAATGGAACGAGAGTTATCAAAAAGAAAAAGAAAAAAGAAAAAGAAATACTGGAAAATATAGCAAAATTAGTTATTCAATAATATCACGTATTTAACAAACAAAATTAATTAACTAAAGTAATTAATTTTAAAACAAACGGATATGGCATGTGTCTGTGTTAAGCGATTTGATAGGTTGAGGGTTGCGCTTGTCAGTGTGGCAGAGGGCAAGGATCCTGAGTCCAGCGATTATGGCAAGGTGGACGAACTAAAGCATGCTCGATTTATTCAAGCAGTGTCAGAGCTGGAGTTCCTGGGATTCGTCAAGTCCACCAAGCAAAAGGCAGATCATGCAGCACGATTCACTTGGGGAGGGTGTTAATGCTGCATTTACACATAACCAAGACGCGTTACGAATGTCATTTTTCTGTCATTCGTGACACATTCCTGACATTCTTAATGTGACTTAATGCATCTGAATAGGTTTCTTAATAGTGCATGTTGGTGCGTGATATTCTTGATATTCGTGGAGCATGTTTTTGCCTGTGAAAAAATCTTCCACGAATGTCACACACCACCCTCATTTCGTCTCACGTCGTGGAGGTCGCAGCTGAGCGTATTGATCCGTCTTGATGAGTATTGATCCTTAATAGAACGTGACAGCATTCGTAGTGGTGCCTGTGATGGTTCTTGGAGCCCAAACGGTCACGCGTTATTACGAAGTGACACGGAAACTGTAAAGTTTTGACACGACTTGTAACGCGGCGTCACATTTCACTGCGCGCCACAATGAATCAGTTTTCTGTCACGTGCGCACAATTAAACTTGGCTCCAAATGTCGTTCCACGGTTCCTGCGGAACGACATTTGGTTCTGCATTCAGTTTAATTGTTGACACCAAGTCGGCTAAAAGTCTCATTTCAGTGCTCTTCAGTGTGCTCCTACAGGTGCTCCACCTGCTGCATGTGCCTGATGTTTGGGAAAATGCGCCAGACGAGACACGCATAAAGCCACACATCTGGCTCTGTCCTCCTCCTCCTCTCTGCGCCACTCCATGGCACAGAGCCCAACTACGCATGCAGTCACAAAGTTCTTCTGAAAAACTGGAGCGACCTGAATTTGGTTGGATGAATATGGGTGTGTGTGTGTGTGGAGACAATTCACCTCGTTCACAATATGACAGAACTTAACGATGTGCTGTTACGACCTGCCATCGGGTGTGTTTAGGATCCTCGATTCCTTCCGGTTTACAGACTAAGGAGGAGGTCAAAGTCCCTCCCAATCTGACGGCAGTGCCGGTTGAGTACCACGATCTTGCTGACATCTTCAGCAAGGATCTGGCACTCACCCTTCCCCCGCACCGTCCGTACGATTGTGCCATTGATTTGGTTCCAGGCGCTGAGTTCCCGTCCAGCAGGCTGTACAACCTCTCACGACCTGAGCGCGAATCAATGGAGACCTACATTCGGGACTCATTAGCTGCCGGGCTGATCCGGAACTCCACCTCCCCGATGGGGGCAGGTTTCTTTTTTGTGGGCAAGAAAGATGGCGGACTCCGTCCATGCATTGATTACAGGGGGCTGAATGAGATTACGGTTCGCAACCGATACCCGTTGCCATTGTTGGATTCCGTGTTCACCCCCCTGCATGGAGCCAAAATCTTTACTAAGCTGGATCTTAGAAATGCGTATCACCTGGTTCGGATCTGGAAGGGAGACGAATGGAAGACGGCATTTAACACTCCGTTAGGTCACTTTGAGTACCTGGTCATGCCGTTCGGCCTCACCAACGCCCCCACGACGTTCCAAGCCTTGGTTAACGACGTCTTGCGGGACTTCCTGCACCGATTCGTCTTCGTATATCTGGACGATATTCTCATCTTTTCTCCGGATCCTGAGACCCATGTCCAGCATGTACATCAGGTCCTGCAGCGGTTATTAGAGAACCGACTGTTTGTGAAGGGCGAGAAGTGCGAGTTTCACCGCACGTCTTTGTCCTTCCTGGGGTTTATCATCTCCTCTAACTCCGTCGCCCCTGATCCGGCCAAGGTTGCGGCGGTGAGAGATTGGCCCCAACCAACAAGCCGTAGGAAGCTGCAACAGTTCCTCGGCTTTGCTAATTTCTATAGGAGGTTCATTAAGGGCTACAGTCAGGTAGTTAGCCCCCTGACAGCCCTGACCTCTCCAAAAGTCCCTTTCACCTGGTCGGATCGGTGCGAAGCCGCGTTCAAGGAGTTGAAACGACGGTTCTCTACTGCGCCAGTTTTGGTGCAGCCCGACCCTAGCCGCCAGTTCGTGGTTGAAGTGGACGCCTCTGACTCAGGGATAGGAGCCGTGCTATCCCAGAGCGGAGAGACCGATAAGGTTCTTCACCCGTGTGCCTACTTTTCACGCAGGTTGACCCCGGCTGAACGGAACTATGACGTCGGCAATCGAGAACTCCTTGCAGTGAAAGAGGCTCTTGAGGAGTGGAGACACCTGTTGGAGGGAGCGTCTGTGCCATTCACGGTTTTCACTGACCATCGGAACCTGGAGTATATCAGGACCGCCAAGCGGCTGAACCCCAGGCAAGCCCGCTGGTCACTGTTCTTCGGACGTTTTGACTTCCGGATCACCTATCGCCCCGGGACCAAGAACCAGAGATCGGATGCCTTGTCCCGGGTACACGAAGACGAAGTCAAAACGGTGCTGTCGGATCCACCGGTGCCCATCATTCCGGAGTCCACTATCGTGGCCACCCTCACCTGGGACGTGGAGAAGACCATCCGGGAGGCCCTGGCACGGAGCCCGGACCCCGGAACCGGTCCGAAGAACCATCTGTACGTCCCACCAGAGGCCAGAGCTGCAGTCTTGGACTTCTGTCACGGTTCCAAGCTCTCCTGTCATCCAGGGGTGCGAAGGACCGTGGCAGTTGTCCAGCAGCGCTTCTGGTGGGCGTCTATGGAGGCCGACGTCCGGGAATATATCCAGGCCTGCACCACCTGTGCCAGGGGCAAGGCAGTACATAAGAAGGCCCAAGGACTCCTCCAACCGCTGCCGGTGCCTCATCGCCCCTGGTCCCACATCGGCCTGGATTTCGTCACGGGCCTCCCGCCATCCCAGGGCAACACCACCATCTTCACGATAGTGGACCGATTCTCCAAGGCGGCCCACTTCGTGGCCCTCCCGAAGCTCCCAACAGCCCAGGAGACAGCAGACCTCCTGGTCCACCACGTCGTCTGTCTGCATGGGATACCCTCCGACATCGTCTCTGATCGTGGTCCCCGGTTCTCCTCACACGTCTGGAGGAGCTTCTGCAGGGAACTGGGGGCCACCGTGAGCCTCTCGTCCGGGTACCATCCACAGACGAATGGACAGGCAGAGCGGGCCAACCAGGAACTGGAACAGACCCTCCGCTGCATCACATCTGCGCACCCGACGGCCTGGAGTAACCATCTGGCCTGGATCGAGTATGCGCATAACAGCCAGGTGTCTTCTGCCACCGGCCTCTCCCCATTTGAAGTGTGTTTGGGGTATCAGCCCCCATTGTTTCCCGTGGTAGAGGGAGAGGTCGGTGTGCCCTCGGTCCAGGCCCACCTGCGGAAGTGCCGTCGGGTGTGGCGCTCCGCCCATTCTGCCTTGTTGAAGGCCCGGACGAGGGCGAAGACCCATGCAGACCGCCGGCGATCCCCGGCCCCTGCTTACCAGCCCGGGCAGGAGGTGTGGCTTTCCACGAAGGACATCCCCCTCCAGGTGGACTCCCCGAAACTTCAGGACAGGTACATTGGCCCCTTCAAAATCCTCAAAGTCCTCAGTCCTGCCGCAGTGAAGCTCCAACTCCCGGCTTCACTGCGGATCCATCCGGTTTTCCATGTGTCACGCATCAAACCTCACCACACCTCACCCCTCTGTGCTCCCAGACCGGCGCCGCCTCCTGCTCGGATCATCGACGGGGAGCCGGCTTGGACGGTGCGCCGGCTCCTGGACGTCCGTCGGATGGGCCGGGGGTTCCAGTACTTGGTGGACTGGGAGGGGTATGGACCCGAAGAACGCTCCTGGGTGAAGAGGAGCTTCATCCTGGATCCGGCCCTCCTGGCCGACTTCTACCGTCGACACCCCAACAAGCCGGGTCGGGCGCCAGGAGGCGCCCGTTGAGGGGGGGGTCCTGTTGTGTGTGGGCCGCCAGAAGAGGAGGTACTGCTGGCCCACCATCAGAGGGCGCCCTGCCTGAAGTGCGGGCTTCAGGCACGAGAGGGCGCTGCCACCATGGACGCAGCCGGGGGTGACAGCTGTTACTCATTACCTCTTGACAGCTGTCACCCATCTACTCAACGTCATCTCACTCCATAAAGACCAGACGTCATCTCCACCTCGTTGCCGAGATATCATACTTCATTGGAGGTAATATCCTCAGCCTTTTTGGTATTTTCTAAATCTTTCTATTGTGAGTGTTTGCAGGAGTACCGGTCCTTAGTTTGTGGAGGCTGTGCAGGACGGCACTCTTTTTCCTCTGAGGGATCGCTGCAGCACGTATTGAGTGAGAGGTGGAGGTGGCATTCCCACCGCTGTTGTTACTGGGTGTACACACACCCACACTTGACTGTCTTTGTTCTCGCCAGCAGTACCAGATCCGACAGTCGGGGACGGTGATCACCTGGGAATTCGGGACTTGGCGGCTCCAGTATTCACCAGGTTCTGTGGCGGCGGAAATCGTGTGGTTCCGGCTCTTCTCAGGACAGACGTCTTCTATCCTCGAGCCTGCCCACACGTCACCTTGTGGATTGACTGTAATTATATTCTGAGATTGTCTGTATGTTCATTGTGCACATTTCACAACATTAAATTGTTACCTTTTGGCTCATCTATTGGCCGTTCATTTGCGCCCCCTGTTGTGGGTCCATGTCACTACACTTTCACAACAGAATAAAATGATTAATCCGCCACGAAATAATTATTTTATACACGCAGCATCCAGCGCAGAGCGCGTCGCAGCCGGTAGAACAAAGAACGGCGTCCAGCTGTGAACACAGCGCATCTGATTTGCATCCGCTGCAAATCAGATGCAAAGCAGACATAATAAAAATGCGTTATTCGTGGCCAATGTATGCAGTCGCTACAACTTATTTTAGTTTGTGATGTGGACATGATGGGCATTTTACACACTGTCCCAGTCCGCTGCCAAGCCGCAAATCCGTGTCAGTTGCTGATATCAGCAGATGACGGTGAATATACAGCGCATAGATTGAGTATGTATTGTGTATGTATGGAGTATGTAAGGCGGATGTCATCCGCAGCCAAAATTTTGTGCAGCTCAAAAATCCTGGCAACAGAAAAACATGCCGGAAAACATGTGCGGATGTCGGCTGACTCATACAAGCATGTTTCACGCATATTGCAGATGTTAAGCGAATATGAACCAATTTTGTGCACAATTGTGCGTGTGTATGTGCGCAGGTGTGTAGGTGTGTGTGTGTGTGTGTGTGTGTGTGTGTGTGTGTGTGTGTGTGTGTGTGTGTGTGTGTGTGTGTGTGTGTGTGTGTGTGTGTGTGTGTGTGGGCAGAGTGCAATGGTACCACACGTATGGAACCAAATTTTGCACTCTAAGTGCAATGCAACACAAATGGGACGAATAATCCATGTCATGTGACATACAAAGCACCAATCAAATGACAAGGATCCACTCAGCCATATATAAAAAAGAATTATTTATAACCTCACAAAAAGTTTACTTTTTAAGATGCCATCAGAGCCAGTGTTTCCTGTTTTAAGATAATTGTGCCACTTGTACATAGTATGTGGGATATCTTATCATTGCATGTGCATGCAAGTGGCTCTACTCTACTCTTTTCTACTCTACTCTACAACTATAGGCCTAGCTCAAAATTATGTATTTTGGCGAAAGTGCTTTAAAAGCTTGTTTGTGATCAATTGAAGGAATATTTGGAATTAAACATTTTAAACCCTTTTCAGTCGGGCTTCAGGAAGCATGACAGCACTGCTACTGCAGCCTTAAAAGTTTTACATGACGTGTTTGAAGCATTAGACTCGAGGAAGTTTTGTGTTGCCTTGTTTCTTGATCTGAAAAGGCTTTTGACACTGTGGATCACAGTCTCTTGCTTGAATTTCTTTTGAGGAAAGCTATTTCCAATCAAGCTGTTGCTTGGTTTGCAGATTATCTGGTGGGTAGGACGCAATGTGTTCACATGGCTTGAGTTAGTTCCTCCTTCCTACATTAGAAGTCACAAAAGGTGTACCTCAAGGTTCAGTTTTAGGACCCAATGTATTCACAATTTACATAAATGACGTGTGTAAATTTATTAAATGCTTCTTCCCTTGTCCTTTGATCTCCACATTAGAGACATTACGAGGACTGCTTTCTTCCATTTGCGAAATATAGTGAAGATTCGTCCCATCCTGTCTATGGCTGATGCTGAGACTTTGATTCACGCATTTGTCTCTTCTAGATTGGACTACTGTAATGCTCTATTTTCTGGCTTACCGCAGTCCAGGATTAGGGGTCTTCAACTGGTTCAAAATGCTGCTGCCAGACTTTTGACATAAAGCAGAAAGTTTGACCACATTACGCCCATTTTGGCGTCCCTGCACTGGCTTCCAGTTTCTGCAAGATCAGATTTTAAAGTACTGTTATTAGTTTATAAAATTGTTCATGGACTTGCACCTCCCTATCTGGCTGACCTGGTAAGCCCCTGTGTACCGGCTCGGGCCCTGCGTTCTCAGGGTGCAGGACTTCTGTGTGTTCCCAGGGTGAATAAAAAGTCTGCCGTCACAGAGCTTTCTCCTACCATGCTCCAGCTCTGTGGAATGATCTCCCGGCACACATTCGGCAGTCTGATACTGTGGAGACTTTTAAGTCACGTTTAAAGACTCATTTGTTTTCCCTGTTTTATCATTAGTGTTATGATTTTTTTTTTTTTTTTTTTTGCCTTCTTGCTCTCGATCGGGACGGTCGCATTTTTCTCTCCTCCTCCCTCCCCAACTTTCCTGCTAATGTAGTGTGTTTTGTCTGTGAGGCTGCCAGGCCTGCTCCTCTGGAAAATGGCAACATGGATCTGATCAAGTGGTCTCTGAATGCAATTGATACTATTTTTTCCACAAGACACTCTGGAGCAGAGGACCCGACCTGTCCTGCCGGGACACATGTGGCGGGTTACGTGATGGACAGCTGGCGGAGGTGGCAAGTCATGTGCCTGTACACGTTGTCTGTGGAGGACGCTGAAGATGTTTCCTTTTTGGAGCTGTGGTGACCGGGTTTCTGCTGTGTGGGGCGGCCATAGCACTGGTTTACTGGAAAATTAAGAAGGTGGAGGTGGCATTAATTGACCCGTCCAGGCTGCCCCACATGATTGATTCGATTGGAAGGGCAGTGTCAGCTCAGTCGGCAGGTGTCAACCGCACGTTGGAATCCATCTCGGGGAGAATGGCTGCACTGGAAAACCGCTTTGATCGTCAGTAAGACCACATCTCCTCTATTCAGATGTATTTGGGAGCCACTCTGAAGTTTCAGACTGTGGAATCTGCCAGGCGTCTGTTAATCTGGATATCTATTTGGTTTCCAAACACCAGCTGTCCTTCAAGGCCGCTGGGATAAAATCCTCCCCCCGAGGAACACTCCTGATAGCCTCGCTCCTCGTCTCCCCCGCCTCTTCGTCTCCCCCCCTCCCCCCCCTCCATTCCCAGTCCTGAGAAGTTGACTGTGGGACCTTGAGACTCTGGTGGACTGATTCAGGACTGGGATCCCCCCCCCAGGATGGACAGATAAGGCCTGTCGATGGCGCCTCATGGGCGGCCTTCCGGGCTGTCTGTCTGGACACTGGACACATCCATGTCTCGGCTGTCGTCTGTCATCTGTTATAATTTGTTTTTTGTTATGACTGTTTTTCTGTGCTATGGGTTTTTTTTGCTCTCCAGTGGTGCTGCGTGAGTTCAACACAGCAGCAATGGAGGTTTTTCTTTTCCCAATTCTTTCCTTGTGTGTGCTTTTATATGTGTTCATGTACCGGACCGGCTTATGTGTGTTGTTTGGTAAGTGTGTCATGAGGCCGGTCACGGTTTGCTCAGCCCTGCTCGTGACCTGGGTCCAGGGGCGCCAAAAAAGGCGATCTCTGCTCCTAACTGGCAATTAGGATGGGTAAAAATGCAGTAAACACATTTCATTGTGCAGGGAACATGTTCCTATGTGCATATGACAATAAACTCCTTTTGAATCCTTTGAATCCTTGAATTGAATGATGTGTTTTTATTGTTGTATTCTTTTATGGTCATCTTTTTATTGTGTTTTAAATTTTTAATTCAGTTTTTTTGTTGTTGTTTTATGTTGTGTGAAGCGCCTTTAGACGAGTTCGTCGTGAATTGGCGCTATATAAATTAATAAATTTGAATTTTGAATTTCCCATTTTTATGCTGACAACACAATAATTTTTTGTTGCTCAATAACTCAGGCATTTGAATTTTTGCAGTTAGCCTTCGATGTCATCCAGTTTCACCTGTGGAAACTGAAATTTGTCTTAAATGTTGAGAAACCTAAAATAATGCTTTTATCATTCATTCAAATGTCCAAGGTCAAGCTCTTGAACTGGTCACTAATTATAAGTATCTGGGTTTAATTGAGGATGCAGAGCTCTCCTTCAAAGCTCATATTAGACATGTGATTTCTAAATTGAGGGTGAAACTTGGGTTCCTCTATAGAAACAAGTCCTGTTTCTCCCTCAAAGCCCGGAAGCATTTGATAAATGCTACTTTCATGTCTGTATTGGACTAAGGTGATGTGTATTTATGTGCTTCCAGCATGTGTTTGCAGTCTTTGTCTACAGTGTATCATTGCGCTGTCAGATTTATCACTGGTAGTAGCCGCCTTACCCATCACTGTGAACTCTATGCCAAGGCTGGCATGTCCTTTTTGGAAGCAAGGTATCACGCACTGGATGACTTTGGTATTTAAGGCACTTGTTGAGCTGGTTCAGACTTATCTGTACACTTTTCTGCAGAGAACTGTAAGCTGCTATGCCTTAGGTTCGAATGACGCTTTGTCTTTTTCTGTTCCCCGTGTTCGAAGGGACAAAGGAAAGAAAGCTTTTAGTTTTGCCTCCCCTTTTTCTTAGAATGCCCTCCAAACGGAACTGAAACTGCCTGGGCTGGTTTCACTGACACCTTTCCGATCACTATTAGAAAACCAACGGAAATCTTTTGGACAATGTGTATATTTTAAAGGACATGTCTCACATTTTAACATCCCAGTTGGTCAGACAACATAAAAGTACTCAGGACTGTAAGTGTCTCTGCACACATGTGCTAATAATTAGTGATCTCTGATGTATTTTATTCCTCTCACTCTGAGCATTAGCAGGTGCATGTCTGGAAACCGTCTCACCTGCCAATTCTCGGCATTTTTCAGTGTGTGACATCCTTATTAGCAAAACAGAAACATCCCAGTGACTGACAGACAGAGGGAAACAAACCAGCTCCATCCGAAAATGAAGCTTCTGAGCTGCTGTTTGAATGTGATGGCTCGTATTTACAGAGAGGAGACGACACGCTTCACCGCGAAATGCTTAACTTTTTCAGAGCGTCAGATTTTGGAGCCTAAAGTGTGGTTAAGCGCTATTTGTGTGGATGCTGGTTTACTGAAGCTGTGTACATGGACGTCAGGACATCTGACAGTGTTTAACAAATTGTCTGGACACGGAGATGGATTTGTTACATTGGAAAAAGTCAGAATACATTATTTCCAGGAGTTTATAGACGTTATTTTACATGCCACAATCGAGAGAGAGGAAGAGCTGCAGCTGTAACGATCTCATGCACACACACGCTTCTTTGAGCGGGTGAAGTTTACATTTGGAAATTAATCCATAACACGATGGTGAGTCTGGCATGTTCAGTATTTTACCCCTTTTGTGTTTTGTGGCTATTTTCTATTTCTATTTTTTATTTATTTTTTTTACTTTGAGAGAGTGTAAATTTGGAGCTGGAGTGTGTGTGCATGCATGCGCGCCTGCGCTGTGCAGCTGATGAGACGCTTGCTGATGTATTTTTTTAGATTTTATTGATAACAACACTCATAATTAATCATGCACAAAACTGATCCTGAAGCAGAGATTGTTATTGACAGGCTGTGTTTATGACTCGTGGCTACAGGTCCACAGAAACTTTCTTGGAGCCACAGCTTTTACCGTGACTGCAGCAAAATTAAATTGTTACTTAAAAACAAGTCATCATAACACAGCATCACACATGTGTAAACTTAGGAATTAATCTGTGCCTCCATTCTTAATGTTATTAGCTACATTCCATTGAAGCGCACACTGGGACGCTTCTAGTTATGACGTCACTTGGAAACACCTGAGTACTCACGAGTACTTTGCTTGTTGCGAATGCTGTATACTTTGAAACCGGTCAGGGAAGTGCACAAAGTAATCCCGGTGGATCATCGGATGGTCAATAACAGCCTAAATCTAAATTGTTATGATTTTGGTGCAACATGTCCTTTAAACCCTGTCTTAGACCATGAGTTTTATTGTGTCAGAGTTTGCATTGTTCTTTAAAATAATCGTGTCCATAGGTTAGCTGATTGTGTTGTATTTTATGGTGGATGTGTTGTTTTTATTATTGTTTTATTATTGTTTTGCCTGTTGGTGTGTGTTGTTGCCTTCTTGGCCAGACGCCCCCTGTGAAAGAGGTTTTCTTATAAATAGTCTTTACTGTCATTGTTACTTTTTACAAAGTCACAACGAAATTGAAAGTGCTTCGGCTCGTGAGTTAAGGGTAATAAATAGTTTAAAAACATAAAAACATATTGCACTGACTATGAACAGGAATCTATCTGGTTAAATAAAGGTTAAATGTAAATGTAAAAAAAAAAAAAGAATGGGTGAATGTGAGGCATAATAGTAAAGCGCTTTGAGCTTCTGATGCAGGTGGAAAAGAGCTATATAAATACAGTCCATTTACCATATGTGTGTGTGTGTGTGTGTGTGTGTGTGGACAGACAGGATGATGAAGTCATTAAACAAAAAATTCGGCAATGGCAATTTGTATTTTTTTTAATATTCAGATTATGCATGACCACAACCATGATTTGATAAATGGCTTGTAGTCTGTACATGAACTGTTTGGCCTGAGTCAGTTGATATTCCAGTGGATCAGTTGTCAGTGGGATGGACAGAATCCCTGTTGCCTCAATTAAGGTTGCATATTGTCTTTCAAAGCATTTAATAATGTGCAGACATTGACACTTTCTCAGTAAATATAAATGTCTGCGTGTGAATATGTATGCCTTGTTCAGCCAAAAAATGATTTTCTTCCCAATTAGCAGGTTTTTCATTGATGGCCGTTCCGTTCAGTTGAAGTCTGATTGACTAACAAGAAAGACTCATCTATATTATAATAGCCAATATTGATCACAAAGAAACTGGGGAGAGCTGATATTTGCTGTTTGGTATGCTTATGTAGTTTAGATCAAGGATGAATGCTGCAAAAATGGAAAGTTGATAGGACTAATATTTTGGGAGAAATCTGTGATATTATCTAACAATGGATGTTGTGCTGCAATGCACGAAGGGAGTTCAGGGTTTTGGGGGTTTAAAATGTTGTTATTGTAGTTCATGTTAGTTTAACAGTGTTTTTAGTGTTATTGATTAATTTTTTTTTTTTGTAGTTCAATTGGTTTAGTCAGTTTAGTTGTGTCATGTTGCTGTTACCATGAGTGGGAACTGTAATGTGTGATGTACTTTGCCGCAGTCTCTATTTGTGGTTGTGTAGAAATAAAAGCACCTGTTTACGGCAGAATACAGAAAAGACAAAAGCTCTGCGCATGTGTGTACAACATCAGTTATGGACAAACTGGGGAGAACTGACATTTGCCATTTGGTATGCTTATGTATATTGGATCAAGGAAGAACAACACCAAAACGGAACGTTGATAGGACTAAAATTTTTAGAGAAACTACAGTTGCAAACTAACAACACTGAACATTGGCCATTGATAATTACATTCTGGACTCACACGTCATTCCAGCAGGGGTTGCTAAATTATCTATGCATTGAAAGTATGCATAATTTTATTTCGTAAGTTCACTGTAAGTACATAATATAATTGTATTTCAAAAAATAGATGGATGACACAAGAAAGTGAAAACATTTATTTCCATTGTGGGCCATTTCAGAATCAAATGATGAAACAGAAGTAATAATAAAAGAATCATAATGATGATGATGATAATAATAGTGTGTATATGAGAACAAGAACCTAAACAATTTATAAATGCATTAAGAGAGTAAATTAACATTTAAAATGACATAATTAACAGGAAATAAAAAGGTTGATTTCTTCTTCTAAAAACTGTTGTGGTCTAAGGTTCTAAAAACATTCTGGACTCCACCATTGAAACTTTGCATAATTTATTACCACCCTTGAAAATTGCCAGCTATCTATTTTATACACACTACCCAATCTAGAGCCCATGGATTCCCACGGGCAACGCGCTACTATGAATTATAATAATGGAAGCAGTATCTGCTGCTCTCTAATCTCTTTTTCTTTTTATAAAACCTAGGCCAGGACAACCTTCAGGTTTTTCACTACATGGTCAGGCTACTGAGTATATACTGTATGCTGCACCTCTGCACAGTTTCTCTTCACTGCTGACAGTGATTGCTACGATAGCTTTTCCACTGGAACTCGTTTGTTTTGCTGTCTTTGCTTTCAAGTGTAAACCAACATGATGAGATGAAAGCCAGGCTCAGTAGTCACACCAGTTCACAGAAATGAATGCAAACAGACAAAATCAAAGATGTAGAGTGCAGATACTGTAGCTCACATTCTGCAGGATGAAATACAATTTAATAATATTTTCTGTCCACTTTTATCTTTGCTTTTAGCCTGGATGATTAAATTCTGTCAAGTTTGGTAGAGGTCATGCACTCTCACTGAAAATGTTTTATGTGTGCTTTGTGCTGAATAGAACTTCTGTCAAAGGTATTTTATTCTGGCGTAACGCTGTCTGTGTTGATCACAAGTGTCCCCAACTGGCAAATCACAAAGAGATACAACTCTGAATGCATATAAGTGACATTTGGAGTACCTCAAGGATCAGTGTTAAGAACAATTTTTTTGTCAGTTACATCAACAGCCACACAAGCCCTGTAGAATCTTTGCTATACCACTATGCAGATGATATAAAAATATAAAATGATAGAATCAGCTCAGGGTCTAAAGATTTCCAAATGGACTTGAATGCAACGTGTGAGTGGAATGATAAGTGGCTGTGACACTTTCACGCGCAATGACGTAGACACATGAAGACAGGAAACTCAAGGTCATAGCATAATGTGCTATACTATAAACTGAAAGATTTAAACATTTAAATACAGGAAAAAACATGTAATTAGAATTGATTTTGCACTCAGTTGTGAACATAAACATTCAAACTCAGTTTTCCCTAATTCACATATTCCATTGTATCTAACACCACTTGTATTAGGTCTGCTTGACTTACCTTTCACTGGTTTAAGAGCTACCTTGAAGAACCAGAGCTGTCTTGCATTTCAGAACACAAAGGATGTAATGAATTAAGCATGGCATCCCATTTTGGATTTCCACGAGCAGCAGTATCATTGATAATACCATATTGTTCTGAATATAATACCACCATGATTACAACACCCCTCCATTCTTTTGAAGACAGTTTTTAGAAAAAGTCTTCTGAAGACCAATATATATATATATATATATATATATATATATATATATATATATATATATATATATACACACACACACACAGCTGTGCTCAAACGTCTATATATTTTATTTATTTCTTTATTTTTTTGGCCATTTATCACAGAATATGAATGATAACGCTAAACTTTTTTTTTCACTCATGGTTAGTGGTTGGGTGAAGCCATTTATTGTCAATCAACTGTGTTTACTCTTTTTACATACAGGGGTTTATATACCCATGTTCTTAATACCATGTGTTGCCCCCTTTAACATCAATGACAGCTTGGAGTCTTTTGTGGTAGCTGTGGATGAGGCTCTCTGATGGTAAAGCTGCCACTGAATATGTCTTGGACTTTATTTACAGCAGTTACAAAAAAATACAAACAGTATGGCACTTTATGGTGAATCTGCTTGGAGATTGCTTGGACAGTTCTCAAAACTGAGTGACTGTGCAAGAGGGAGAAGAGTGAGGAAAGCCACCAAGACACCCAGACAACCCATAAGAAGCTATAGGCTTGCTTTGTGCAAGCTTTGCATTTTGTATCACCATTTATACAGCTTCATAATGAAGTGGTATAGAGGAGGATTTTCTTAACTTCTTAATTTGATCTATTCTGGTGAAGGAAGATCCTTTGTTTTTCTATTTAATTTTGTTAGACAGTGGAATCAATCATGCCCAGCTTAGGAGTTTCACTCACCTGCTGTCACTCTGGCGTAATAACCAGAAAAATTATTGTTTTGCCATCGACCACTACTGCATTTTTTGTATTCCAAGTTCAACTGCCAGCTACTTTTCTCTTATTTGACCTGTGTGCTTTTGAGATAATCACGCAACATCATTTGAAGCAAAGATCAGTGCGAACCATGCTTTGAAGTTTGGAGAAGCTGACTGTAAACTAACGTTATTGATTGAGAACGTTAGCTGTCAAGGTAGAATATCACATAATGTAAAGCAAAGATTGCAGCTGAAGCACTCTGAAGTGTTCGATGCTTTGATTCGAAGCTGGTCTTGCAGGCTCATCAAGCTTCAACAGCTTCAACAAACAGAGAGTTTGAAAGCATTTGGTTCAAACACATTGGACATGCTCCTATATAGCCTAAAAGAGAAGTAATACCACAATCTAACAAGCAGCCTAAACAGCTTATAGCGGTTCGACACAGTCCAGTTTCATGCTCCTGTGACGGACGAAATGAGTCAAATTTTTGCAACAGGGTTTTTTAAACTCACTATTCCTAACCCTACTCCTACCCCCGATCCTAACCTTAACCATAACCTAATCTTACTCTTTCCCCCCACCCTAACCATAACCACCCGACCCCGCTGCTTCACTTATAATTTCATGCAGCCATCACTGGATGAATTAGAATGAATTTGTGCAGCTGTGATGAAAATGAGGCGCTTTTCATCACAATATCACAAACCAATAGATTAATGTCTATTTTGTGCTGCTGAGTCATGACTTGCTGTGAGACCAGGTTGTTCTACACCATAATCTTTAAATACATTGATTACTGTCATCCAATGGCAGGTGATGGATTGTGCGTGTGAGAGAGTGTTAGCAGTGTTTTATATATATATACAGGGTTCTAGCTAGCGCAAACTTGCGTTACGGCCTGTTACGCTATAATTTTGGACCGTTACGCTTATTTTGGGCCATTATGATTTTGAATACAGCATCTGTAATCAACCATTTCTGCAGCGCGACTCCAGGTTGAAGCCTAAATCGAAGCAATGCTTTGATTCAATGGCTCGTGGCTCTTTGACTCGCTGCTCTTCAGAAGCAGTAAGTCCGCTTCTTAACCCCTCTGAAAGCCATTAAAATATCATGAGTCACTTTTGTGTGTATTAAAGTCACTAACTGGGACTCTTGTCTTGTTGCAGTCGAGAAACGAGAATCATCCTCTGTTCCGTGCTTCAAACGCTGCGCGGCTCTCTGCTGAGACAGAGTCCGCTCGGAATTACACTCAACAAAAATATAAACGCAACACTTTTGGTTTTGCTCCCATTTTGTATGAGATGAACTCAAAGATCTAAAACTTTTTCCACATACACAATATCACCATTTCCCTCAAATATTGTTCACAAACCAGTCGAAATCTGTGATAGTGAGCACTTCTCCTTTGCTGAGATAATCCATCCCACCTCACAGGTGTGCCATATCAAGATGCTGATTAGACACCATGATTAGTGCACAGGTGTGCCTTAGACTGCCCACAATAAAAGGCCACTCTGAAAGGTGCAGTTTTGTTTTATTGGGGGAGATACCAGTCAGTATCTGGTGTGACCACCATTTGCCTCATGTAGTGCAACACATCTCCTTCACATCATCCGTGAAGAGAACACCTCTCCAACGTGCCAAACGCCAGCGAATGTGAGCATTTGCCCACTCAAGTCGGTTACGACGACGAACTGGAGTCAGGTCGAGACCCCAATGAGGACGATGAGCATGCAGATGAGCTTCCCTGAGACGGTTTCTGACAGTTTGTGCAGAAATTCTTTGGTTATGCAAACTGATTGTTCCAGCAGCTGTCCGAGTGGCTGGTCTCAGACGATCTTGGAGGTGTACATGCTGGATGTGGAGGTCCTGGGCTGGTGTGGTTACACGTGGTCTGCAGTTGTGTGGCTGGTTGAATGTACTGCCAAATTCTCTGAAACGCCTTTGGAGACGGCTTATGGTAGAGAAATGAACATTCAATACACGAGCAACAGCTCTGGTTGACATTCCTGCTGTCAGCATGCCAATTGCACGCTCCCTCAAATCTTGCGACATCTGTGGCATTGTGCTGTGTGATAAAACTGCACCTTTCAGAGTGGCCTTTTATTGGCCACTTTTTTCTTTTCTCGCCCAGCTGTGTCCTCAGCCAGAACCGCAACAAACTGCTTTTACTTCAACTTTTTACCCTGCTGGAACACAGTGAAACAAGTCCTCACAAGTACCACCCCATTTAAAGATATCTGAACATGATTGAAGCTGTTAACACTACAAACAGCCGGAAGTGAGCATGTAATGATGCCAAAATAGATCCTTGTCATTTCATTGGTGGTTTGTATGTCACATGATATTAATCATTCATCCCATTTGCCATTGTGCTCTATTTGTTGGACTGTTTGGAACCTGCTGACGTCAAAGGACCAGTGACGCACACCAAAATGTAAATCCCTTTTCTCTTGTTTATAAATTAATAAAATATCAAATGACAAGGATCTGTTTTAGCAGTTATATAATAATGAACTTTTTTCATTTGTTCAATGGAAACAATATTTCTTTCGGTGAAAGATGGCGTGTTCCATTCAGCTCGCATTACCATTGAACTCATAAACATTCATTATTTGTATATTGGTGAATTGGTATGAAATTTTTGAACAGCTCAAAAATTTCAAAACTGGCGCTGACTACTGCATATACCAAGTTTGTTCAAGATTGACAAAAGATGGATCAAGAAGTTACTGTGATGCTTCAAAACATGCCCCGATTTGCAATTCGGGATGAAACGGGAAGGAATGGAGTTCTGCAGAATAGGGGTATTTGGTGTTTCAGCGCTTCCCAGAATGCACTGCGGGGCCAGCAGAGTTCTGCTGTCTCACAACGCTTGTAAAATATAAACAATGTCAAAGCGAGGATGTGGATGGCATTCATTTAGCAAGTTCACGGGCGATTATTATGATTATACGCTCTCAAGTTAAAAGGGTTATCTAGAGGAGGTGTAGCACCTATGATGGACTTCTGCTTCTGCTGTGCCCCGATGTTGTCTTATTGTCTATACTTCACGAGATGTGTTTACACTGGGAGTGCTGAGCTCCTGACACCGGAACTCTGCTGAAATTAACCAACTGTGAAACACGGATTGCTGCGGATTTTACACCGAGCGCCCCCTGGTGGCCATTTCTGGCTGATGAAAACATCGCCGAGCTCAATACAAATACATGTAATTTGGTCACTTTTCCTATTACAGCCTTGCTTTTGATCAATCAACATCAATCAACATTTATTTATAAAGCACCTTACAGCACCGACTGGTGTCCAAAGTGCTTAACATTAAAAACACAAATTCACAAAAATAAAACACATAGAGAATAAAATTTTAAAACAACACATAAAAAAGAACATAAAAATAACAGAACATGTCACCTCCCCACTAAGTGTTAAAAGCCAGTTTAAATAAATAAGTCTTTAACTTAGATTTAAAAAGTGCTAGGTCAGGAATAGTACGTAACTCAAGAGGTAGCTCATTCCACAGTCTGGGGCCAGCTACCGCGAAAGCATGATCACCCCAGTGTTTATATCTTGACCTCTAGTATGATCCTCATACTAGAGGTGGGCGGATCGATCCTAATATCGATACCAACACTGGTATTGCTATTGAATGATCCTCGTGTAAAAAGATCGATACTCAAACTTTTTTCTCTCCCGCACGCACTGACTGCTGCGCATGGAGATTCATTAAAGTCTACTCTCTCTCTGTAAGAGCAGCGCTGCGCTGTGTCACACAACACGGAGTAGCGCACCTTTGTATTGTGGTTCGTCAGCCCTCTACCTCAGGAGATTTTGTTTTAAGTTGTGTTGAGTGATATTTTTTTAAACAAAAATGTTGATTGTGATAATAAAGTATTTTGTTGTCACGTACAATGTTTGGTGAAATTCTATCCTAGGTCTTTTGGATCCTTTGGATCTATGAAGGTTAAATATGAAAAAGTATCGGTATCAGTATTGATATCAGCGATACTGGGCCTGTATTTACTTGGTATCGGATCAATACCAAAATCCCGGTATCGCCCACCTCTACCTCATACTGTATAACCCACACAGATCGTGGCAAACTCAGCCTTGGCGGAGGCATACACTCCCGCTGAGTACCAGTGTAGTTGTCGGTAATATTCCGTGAGGATGCTGACAGTGAGTAGGAGTCTTCTGAGTCCCACTGAAGGGTTTTTTTTTTCTATAAACGCAGCTTTCATCTTCGCGGAAAGAGAGAGACAGAAATGAGCGAGTGAGAGAGGGGGAGAGATAGAGAGCGCTCCTCCTCCGTCTCTTCACCTCCCTCCAGCTAAAAAGGTGGACGGTGAAGGAGGCGATGTGCTCGGCGGCGGAGTCCTCCTCCTCTCCTCATTCTTCGCACGATGGAGCCTCGGTTACAGCGGCTGAGCTCTTCCGCCTTCACTCCCACGCCTCCGCTTTTCTTAAGTAAATAACTCATTTCTTTACATGTTTTTCGTCTTTCCTTCTCTCTCCACAGACGCGTTTGGCAAGAAAACTGCCGAAGAAGAAGAATTAAGCAGCTTGTGTTTGTTTGGATGGAGGAGTTGGAATCGGTGAGTTCAATTTGAAGTCTTAGTTGGTAGCTGTTTATATTGTGAAAAAAACCTTCATATTCTGAGTTAATAGGATGCTTATTAACTGCTATAATGTTTTAAATAGTAATGACTGTTTTTTTTTAAATAAATCTGGTGTGAAACAGAAGCTTCTGGACTTCAACAGGTTAATGTTCTTACGGGTTATTTGTTTCACAACATACTGCCCAATTTTTTGTTGTTTTCGTGGGTGTTTAACTATAAAATGTGTTGAATTGCTGAGAAGTCTTCTTTTTTTAAGTTAACTCAGTAGGTAGGATGTGAGAATAGAACCTTAATTATCAGAAAGGTGAGACTTACTGGAAGTTGCAGGATGTCTCTTTGATCTTATTAAAGTTTACTCTTTCAGATAGAAGTATATTTTCTATGCGGAATTTCTCGTGCTAAGCGTTATATTAAATTCTGTTTCCCATTAGAACTGTATTCTTTGCTTTCTCAGCCTTTTTTTGGTGCATTTTTCCCTCTGAGCTAAACTTGTATTATACTCTAATATGATTGTGTTTGACTTGTTGCTTTCTACCGTACTTTCTGTTCACGTGTTACCTCTCAAAATATGCCTATAAATGTTCTTTTAATTCTCTCTTCGTGTCGTTGAAATCAACACTCCTCCACTGCTTGTGTTTGTGATTTTCTCTTGTCCTTCAGAGAGTGCATGAGCTGAAGTCAAGCTGGTTGTGAAGGTGCTGGACTTGTCCCCCCCTGCACCCCAGGCTGGACACAACATGGCGGCGGGAGTAGCGGCATGGCTTCCCTTTGCCCGGGCAGCAGCCATTGGCTGGATGCCCGTGGCCAATTTGCCCATGCCAGTGGCGCCCACTGAGAAGAACAAGCGGCAGGATGAGCTCATTGTTCTTAATGTGAGTGGACGGCGCTTCCAGACCTGGAGGAACACTCTGGACCGTTATCCAGACACCCTACTTGGGAGCTCAGAGAAGGAGTTCTTCTACAATGAGGAGACCAAAGAATACTTCTTTGACCGTGACCCTGATGTGTTCCGTAGCGTGCTTAACTTCTACCGCACAGGCAAGCTCCACTACCCACGTTATGAATGCATCTCCTCCTATGATGAGGAGCTGGCGTTCTTTGGCATTGTCCCGGAGATCATCGGTGACTGCTGCTATGAAGAGTACAAAGACAGGAGGAGGGAGAATGCAGAGCGTCTGATGGATGATCAGGAGGACAACAAGGACAGCAAGCTGCCAAACATGACCTTCAGGGAGACCATGTGGAGGGCTTTTGAGAACCCCCACACTTCCACCATGGCTCTTGTCTTCTACTACGTCACTGGCTTCTTCATCGCCATATCTGTCATCACCAACGTGGTGGAGACAGTGCCCTGTGGCTCTTCCCCCAATCAGAAGGAAGTGCCATGTGGCGAACGCTACACTGTGGCCTTTTTCTGTATGGACACAGCCTGCGTCATGATCTTCACAGTGGAGTACATGATGCGTTTGTTTGCGGCACCCAACCGCTATCGTTTCATGAGATCTGTCATGAGCATCATTGATGTGGTGGCCATATTACCCTACTACATCGGCCTGGTGATGACTGACAATGAGGACGTGAGCGGCGCTTTTGTGACGCTGCGTGTTTTCCGTGTGTTCCGTATCTTTAAGTTCTCCCGTCACTCACAAGGCCTGCGTATTCTGGGCTACACGCTGAAGAGCTGTGCCTCGGAGCTGGGCTTCCTGCTCTTTTCCCTCACTATGGCCATAATTATCTTTGCTACCGTCATGTTCTACGCAGAGAAGGGTTCAACCTCCAGCAAATTCACCAGCATCCCGGCCTCCTTCTGGTACACCATCGTTACTATGACAACGCTTGGGTAAGAGCAGACGTCTCTTATGTAGTTCTGAGCTCTGTGTGTGCACACGTGTTGCAATTGTGTGTGTGGGTTATGGCTGAGTAAATGTTTGACTATGATTCAGCTTGAAATGTGATGCCAAAAAAAAGAAAAGCTGACAACTGTGCTGGAAGTCAGTGCCCTCCTGACATGTCTCACAAACTTTACATATTATGAAGAAGTACTATATGGAAACTAGCAAAAAAATGTTGGTTCTTGCAAAAGATGAGGTTCATAATATGGAACAGTGTATTGAAATGGGGAAAAATGCATTGGGGAGCCTGTAATGTCGTACCTGCTGTGACATCACCAGGAGGTTTTCTAGCGAAGTGCCACGATTGCGCTCAGGCTATACAATAGGTGTGTTACACTTTCTACTGTTGTGCTGTAGTTGTTTCTCACACATCACAAGGTTCAAGCCTGGAGTAGAAAACTAAACTGATGTCTCCAACACAGTCGTTATAAAATCTAACGGATGAAATTATATGTGCCGATACAAAATGTGTATTGAACTGAATCTGGAGCTGATGATATTGTTCCACCTGCACGTCTGATCTGGTGGTATTTTCTCTGATAATCTCATCCTCTCTGCTACAAATGGAATGGCGAAGAAAACCTTCATTTTTGTGCACCGTTATTCCACATGGCTAGGGGACAAGGACAAATCAGGGATGTTCTCCCATTAAGTGGTGCACCACTGACTGTCCTTTACACATCACTGGTAAATGAGGGCGGTTATTACGGAATCAGGAAAAATATATAAAATTTGCTTTGTATAGATCATACAGACATAGTCCTTTTAGCATTATGTCGTCCTTTAAATCTGCCAGAATCATTTGAAACCATAATTCACATGCTGAGAGATGTGCTCTGGCAGTCATTGTCATTGCTGGCCTTGAAAATAAAGTTTTTCACACTCTGATGCTGTTCATCAAACGAGGAAAAAGAGTGTTTCAGTTATTTGAAATCACAGAGCAACAGGCCTAGATAGCTGTTCTCATAAAAAAAAAACCACACACATATCGGCTGTCGTCTTGGTGCTGTAGTTGTTGTTCTACTGCACCTGGTGTACTGCACATTTTCCATTTGTCCCTGAACTAATCAGAGCAGATCAGCTCAGTCTATTTGTTCTGATTTCAGGCTCATTTTATGCCCCACTTATGCATGTAAATATTTGTGCTATTCCAAACAGTATAACTGTCACTAGAGGTTGATGATATGGATTTTTAAGGGTCGATGCCGATACGATTATCGATAAAGTTTGGATGGCCGATACCGATATTTCAGGCTGATATTTGCCTGCAGTAAAATGTGTCAAATTTTAGTATAATACACTCTTAACAGATATCTTTCTTTAAATGTTTTGAAGCATATGTTTAATTCACTGAACCTTTCAATGTGACCGTCACACAAAAAGTACACAGAGCTACAACTAACATTATGAAGTTGAGTAAATGAACAAATAAATAAATAAACTAGACACAGCTCCAATCTGCACACTTCTATCTTCTATGCCAGTCTGTTTGATAGCAGCCTTCAGCACAGACAGGCTGAACTTGTGACAGCTAACATATCAAGTGGTACTGTGACCGGGATTTTGTTCAAAACCAGAAAGCAACGATTCATATTTTAAAAGAGTTATAGGGCCCCCTCAGTGCCTGAAGTCAGGGGGCATTAGCTCCATATGTTGGGCCTTTCTCGCACACCAGTGGGCCTGTGTGAAGTGGAATGAATGAAAGTAATTTAAGATTTTTAATGTTTTGTAATCGACTGTAAGAGCCACAACTTCAAGCAGTTTAACTTAAATATTATGCATATTTCATATTTCAGTTATTTCATGTTAAGAAAACTACTTCTTCCAAAAAAATTTTTCTTCAACATTTTTGAGTGGGATTGCTTTTTTATTTTATTTATTTTTAAACAATAGGGCACTGCAGTCTCGTTTGAACCCTGCCTGATATCACGGGATTTGACCACTTATGGGGACCTCCGCTGCCGTTGTGCAGTATACACACAGCATAACTTCACACGGATAAATGGCATACTGTTTTGTTTTCGGTTGTAATCATCGAAGCAGTCGTGAAAAGGGTTTTATTTTTTCAGTTCCCAGTGAAGAGAAGACAAAGGAAATGGGAGATGTCGTGTTGGTGTTAGTCTACACAGCTGACCAGAGTAGGTCCGTTCTCTCGCCTGCATAACCGCCTCGACTTGTTTGTGCTCAGGGTCATAAACAAACCGCAACACATACCCACTTTCCCACTGCGTCATCACTTTTTCTTTGCATTTTCACTTTGTTTGCGTGTAATTTGTCCAAAAACCCATTGAAAATGCCATGGTTTTCCCCCAGAAGTAAAGAAATACCCCTTTACTGCCTGCCCTCAAACAAGACTGCGGTGCCCTACATAACCCCTTTAAATAATTGTCTTATTTTGAACAAGAGCCGAACCTGGACTGATTTTCATTGTTCAACCTTTTTTAAGGGTAAAACCTGGATGAAAAACTTTCTGAATCATAGATTTTACACTTTCATGTTTCATAAACATGACACTGTGTACCGAAGATGATCGTTTATGATTGTTTGCTGCTTTAACCAGCATTTACTGTTAAAGTCTGCTGTTCACACAAGCAATCATGTGATCATTTCTAAACAGTTTGTACAGTTTTTAAATAGTTCAATGAAAACAATTAACTTTTGATTTCATGTGAAAATGAGTGAAGCCCCTCCCCTCTCTCCTTGTTTAGCTCAAAGCCAGGATCACAGGCTGTCTCTTCTTTGTCTTCATTTTGGAAATACAAAGTCTTTAATCTGTAAAATAAACTGTTAATTTCTGAATGTAACAGCAGGTACGGACACAGGAGGAGCTCTGGATAATTTAATGAAGGATTCAGATTCTGTGACTTAACTGAAACTCGTCACAGAGACCTGCAGTGGGAGAGAGACGCTGCTTTCAGCTGTGCACTGCAGAGGAAAGACGCTCTCAACTGCTGTTCACAGCACGAAACACTAAAGTCACTGACTGATGATCTGTTTTTTAAAATATGTACACATGAAGGTGGAACTTGGTGACGAGTGAGTCGCTACATCCAGTACTGCAAAAATAAACTGGCATATTGGCCACTATAAATAGCCAATATCAATATCCCAAAAAAAGCTGAATATTGGCACAGATAATCCCAAGCCGATACTAAGTAAAACATCCACTTGAGGGCACTGCAGAAGTTTCTGACATCAAATATGGCGCTGGAAAAAGAGGTTGCAATAATCTCTACTTCAAAAGAGACATAAACGTAGGTTGTGTTTCACTATTTAAATGCTTCACAATATGATTATATTCAGGAAACTCTTATTAAGATATTCTGCCACTTTTAAATGTTTTCTGTGTGTCCATTTGGGTCATGTCTCACTTGAACTATTACACAGCCACATCATTTCGTGTGTATGCATAAGCTTTCAGAAAATGTGAACAAATGGACAAAAAAGACTGCAGAGTGTGGACAGCCTTTAGAGACATACCTCTATTGTTATTCTAATGTTTGCTATTGAAACACAGTCTTAAAAATTATTATCTACGGCCAAAAAATAAATAAAAATATAAAAATGTAAGGATATTTCTATTTCGCACACAGTACATCATTAACCTCCAGTCTAAGGATTGTTGTTGTTATTTCTCATTAAAATTTATGAATTTGAGTCTCACAACATTTTATGATTTTTATTTTCATGGATTTGTGAGAGCAGTCACTCTCCCCATCTGTTTATCTTCACTTTTATGTCTTCATATATTTCCTCCTTCTGTTTATGGTGGTGAGTGGAACCACGTGTAATCATGTGTCATTAATTTTTTCAATGTTTGCTTGTGTGCAGAGTTCTCTGAAACGGTACTATTAGGCGTAATGGTGATGTGGTTTATCAGCATCCCCTTTTGTGGATGTGTGAGTCAGACTGGCGAGGCTGACAAATTACAGCATCCTGCTAAATGTCAGAGTCATGGAGGCCATAAATGGCTGTGAGCTCATTGCTGTGATACTGTTGGCACCCCGTCATTGTGCTCCTCCATTCATAACCAGCCAAGAAGATCTGGTGTTGAGCAGATGTTTGCTTCTGGATTGGTTGTTTGGTCTGTGAACAGATGAGTATCCACCTAGCTGTGAGGAAAATCGCATTCTTTGCTTAGTTGCCCATTAATTGCGTGTGCACCCAGCAGCTAATATTGCCTTCCACGTGAGCCCTCTCACATTTTTACAAAGCTCTTCCCAGTAGACTGAGAGCTGACATGCTAAACTAGTCTCCTGCTGCTTTTTAGGCTTGTGGAAAAGGAAGGTGTGTATGTTCGTATGTGTGCAGGTTAAGTTACTGATCTTGGCCTCATCAATAACACAGGGCCCACAAGTGTGTGTCAGTGTGACTAACGATGGCCCGCTGCATCTCCTGACAAATGTAAACCTACCCGACATTCTGGTACATACATTCGCTTCACGCCATAAACACACACACACACACACTGACCTTAGAGACATATAGTGTTTGGGTGCCATGTAAGACTTTTGGTGTGGATTGTGTGGCAGTACGGTAAGCTCGTTGTTCACACAAATAATTCATGAAGTAAGCCCAGTTTCGTTAGATGAATTCACAAGTACAAGCTCTGTTTTGCCTCACTTTCCTTCATTAGGTCACTTTGAAATCTAAGGAAAAGTATCCTGTCTCTGTGCTGTGCATCCATTTGTGCTCACCTGGTTAAATCTAATGAAAGGCAGCTCCCACAGACAACGGTTTGCTTGACTTCTTGTCTTCTACGTAAGGGCCTCAGGACTCTCTTGGGATTGTGTTCAGCTTTGTTCTTCTCAAAGAGACAGTCACATCATCTGCACACTTATGTTTAATTTACTGATAACTTATATGCTTTACCTGTAATGTTTGTGCTGCATTTGGAAAAATGAGGTGTGTTGAGAAATGTTGTGCAGATGTTCATGTCTATGTGCACCTCAAATTGGGGCACGTCCAATTGTGGGGTCTATAATTTATTTATTTTCTGGTGCAACCTCATAACAAGCACAGTGTGTTAAGTCATGATCACAATGGCATTAGCTGGGTTTATGTTTCAGATTTGAACAAAAGTTAAACAATATTTTCCAAATGTTGAAAAAAGAAGCAAAATTACAGCGTTTCCGCTGAGTGATGGAACGCGGATGTATTCCAGCGAGGCTCTCACAAGAACTGTAATTCCAATTGCCATGGTGACAGAAGGGTAAGTCCCGCTAAATATTGTGATTTTTTTTTTTCTACTCTAATATTGCTGTTAGACCTGTTGCACTGTTGCAATAATGACATCATTCTATATATATATATATATATATATATATATATATATATATATATATATATATACACTCAACAAAAATATAAACGCAACACTTTTGGTTTTGCTCCCATTTTGTATGAGATGAACTCAAAGATCTAAAACTTTTTCCACATACACAATATCACCATTTCCCTCAAATATTGATCACAAACCAGTCTAAATCTGTGATAGTGAGCACTTCTCCTTTGCTGAGATAATCCATCCCACCTCACAGGTGTGCCATACCAAGATGCTGATTAGACACCATGATTAGTGCACAGGTGTGCCTTAGACTGTCCACAATAAAAGGCCACTCTGAAAGGTGCAGTTTTATCACACAGCACAATGCCACAGATGTCGCAAGATTTGAGGGAGCGTGCAATTGGCATGCTGACAGCAGGAATGTCAACCAGAGCTGTTGCTCGTGTATTGAATGTTCATTTCTCTACCATAAGCCGTCTCCAAAGGCGTTTCAGAGAATTTGGCAGTACATCCAACCAGCCTCACACATATATATATCATGGTCAGTGAGAATTCCATGTCTAACTGGTGTGCATTATTTTTGTGTATACGCACACGTAGTTCGGCGAGTTAAGTCACTGTTATAATCACTCCGCTCTGGTCATCACCATAGCAGTGCGTAAATCAGTTGGCGCTGATCAGCTGTATTTTGACAGGTGAATGAGAGAAACATGATAAAACATGGATTTCCAAGTGAATTTTAATATTTTTGGCTAAAATAAAACATTTGAGGAACGGAAAGAGGAGGAGAGTAAACAAGAAGAACAGCAAAAGCAACGGCGTAAAGATTTAACATCGGACGAACTGGACAAGATTGAAGACAGGAAAGAAGAAGAGAACAGTTCTATCCTTGCGGGCTGCCGGAGTGCTCCGCATCAAAACAGTGAGCGTAGTTTCTGGACCTGTTGCCAGGAACAAAAGCGCCACCATGTTGAAGTCTCACAGGACATGTTGTGACATGCTCATCCTCTTCAACAATTTCTCGGATAGTCACAGGACTGAAAAGCCACCGAAAGCCGTCTGAATCTTCCGAATGGTGGAAGAGGTGAGCATGTCACAACAAGTCCTGTGAGACTTCAACACGGTGGCGCTTTTGTTCCGCCATCAACTTCGTGCCCAAGCCATCGGCATGAATTTCGCTGCAACTCTTTTCATGGCAAAATCTTTTGTCATAGTGGAATGTGCCGAGAAAGTGCTGATGTCCACCTCTTCCGCAATTTCTCAGATAGTCACACGACGGTCCCACATCACCACAGCGTTCACTTTGGAATGATCTGGTCAACGGCCGCTCTCCACCATTGTGCGGCCGTCTTTAAACTGGGTGTACCGCTCCTTAATCTGTGTGATCGTCACCGAAAGCCGTGTGAATAATCCGAATGGCTTCCACCTGGCTGTTGCCAAGTTTCTGGCAAAATTTGATGCAGTCGCGCTGCTCCAGTCATTACGCCATTTCCTTGCAAAGAAAAAAATGACGAGACTACACCCATCCTCACACAAAGGCAGCTTACAAGCAAATGACGCAATCGACAGGTGTGAAAAAATTCACGCATGCGCACGAAGGTTCAAGGTTGGCTCATGCAAGCACACGTGATTCAAATCCATCAGGTTTTTGAAAAAATAAAAAGGTCCGATACTTTTCTAACAGACCTCGTATCTATACCCGCACTCTTTTACTACGAAGCCACACTGTTGTAACACGTGCAGAATGTGGCTTGGCATTGTCTTGCTGAAATAAGCAGGGACGTCCCTGAAAAAGACGTTGCTCCAAAACCTGGATGTACCTTTCAGCATTGATGGTACCATCACAGACGTGTAAGTTGCCCATATCATGGGCACTAACACACCTCCATACCATCACAGATGCTGGCTTTTTGAACTTTGTGCTTGTAACAATCTGGATGGTCTTTTTCCTCTTTTGTCCAGAGGACATGAGTCCATGATTTCCAAGAACAGTTTGAAATGTGGACTCATCAGACCACAGCATACTTTTCCACTTAGCATCTGTCCATTTCAAATGAGCTCGTGCCCAGAGAAGGCAGTGGCATTTCTGGATGTTGTTGATGTATGGTGGTGTGCATGGTAGAGTTTTAACTTGCACTTGTAGATGTAGCGACGAACTGTGTTAACTGACAGTGCTTTTCTGAAGTGTTCCTGAGCCAGGCAGTAAGATCCTTTACACAATGATGTCGGTTTTTAATGCAGTGCCGTCTGAGGGACCGGAGTTCACGGGCATTCAATGTTGGTTTTCGACCTTGCTGCTTACGTGTAGAAAGTTCTCCAGATTCTCAGAATCTTCTGATTACATTATGGACTGTAGATGATGGAATCCCTAAATTCCTTGCAATTGAACATTGAGAAACATTGTTCTTAAACTGTTGGACTATTTATTCACGCAGTTGTTCACAAAGTGGTGATCCTCGCCCCATCTTTGCTTGCGAACGGCTGAGCCTTTTGGGGATGCTCCTTTTATACCCAATCATGACACTCACCATTAGTGTCCTCAGTTCCTTAACGCTTATTGAGTGTTGTTAGAAGGAGAGGTGATGTAACACAGTGGTAAACATACCACTATCCCAGCTTTTTTGAAACGTGTTGCAGGCATCCACTTCAAACTGAGCAAATATTTGTACAAAAACAGTAAAGTTTATCAGTTTGAACATTAAATATATTGTCTTTGTGGTGTATTGAATATAGGTTGAAGAGGATTTGCAAATTATATTCTGTTTTTATTTACATTTTACACAACGTCCCAACTTCATTGGAATTGGGGTTGTACATTTCACACAATGTCCCAACTTCATTGGAATTGGGGTTGTAAGATGAAAGCCTAGATTTGATGTTTTGGTGAAAGAACTGAGTACATTTATTTTTATGGACTTTTATAGCCTGAAAGATAGAAGACAGCACTCGCTCTGTCTGTGTCTCTCTCTCTCTCTCTCTTTCTCAATTTCAAAGGAGCATTATTGACATGGGAAACATTACATTGTCAAAGCAAGTGTTAAGAGTAAAAATTAAGTCCTCTCTGTCTGTCTCTACCTCTGTCTGTCTGTCTCTGCCTGTCTCTCCTTCTCAATTATCAGTTTCAGTGGAGCTTTATTGACATGGGAGACATGTTTTCATTGTCAAAGTAATTGTTCAGAGTAAAAATTAAGTCCTCTCTCTCTCGCTGTTTTCCTGCTGAACAAACTTGTAACTTTAGATACACGAAGCCTTTCAACTATAAAATAAACTGTAAATTTCTAAATGTGTCACCAGCGATGCTCACATGACAAACTCTGGATTAATACTCAAGTATTTTAATGGATATTTTTTCCCTTTTAGCAGACAGAATCTCTGTTCGGCTGTCCTCCTCAGCTGCACTCTTAGCTGGCATTTCACATCCTCAGGAGGTTGAAGCAGCTAATTTTTCAGCACACATTTTCAGCAACAATTCAGTTAATTTTTCTGAAAATCCCTGCTCGATGAACAGACAATTTGAACCAGAGAGCCGGGCAGAAAATTTGCCATGACCTGCAACTTCAAACACTCCTTAATCTGTGTAATCCCCATAAAGTCGTCGCTGAAAGCCATCTAAATTTTCCGAATGGTGTCCACCTGGAGGTCTCTCACAGTTTCTGGAAAAATTTGATGCAGCAAAGCTCCAAATCATTCAGACATTTATTCGCAATAAAAATCCGATGAGAGGGGTGGACCACTGCTCACACAAAGCCTGCTCACAGGCGAATGACGCAACCGACAGGCGTGAAAAAACTCACGCATGCGCACGAAGGTTCAAGCTTGGCTGATGCAATCACACGTGATTCAAATCCATATGGTTTTTGCAAAAAATAAAAAGGTCTGATACTTTTTGGACAGACCTCATATTTTGCTAGGTCCAGAAGTGCTAAACCTAAAAGAGTGGCTGATGTGGAATATTATTCATTGATAATGATAAATAGATATTATCCTTTCAGACAGTCACATCATTTTCCTTTAAAAACAAAAACAAAAAAGCAGCCATGCTGATCACAGTGGAGTTTATTGAAAATATTTCATCAAATAAAGCTGAGCTTCTGCAGAAAATAGTTTGGCTCTGGGGTGTACGATTCTCAGTCCAATTGATAGTGGTGTTTTTCCAAGGGATTGGGTTTTGGTTTTGTGTTCCTTTTTGAATCTTTGTGTGTTTGCATTGGACATTCCATCTGTCATGCACAGCTTGATGCCGCACTGCTGTTACAGTGTAGAGTTGAAACTGTGTGAGCAGAGTCATGGTGGAAGAACAGACAGATTTATGGAAGGGCTTTTTCAGCGTGTTTGTGTTTTGAAAGGAAAAGGCAGATGTCATGTCACATTGACCAGAGCAGAGTCTGACTAGTTTTTACAAATGTAACTGATAGTCATAGCAAAAAATGGCATAAGAGGTTTGATTCATCACTGAATGCAAAACATCTTTATGGTGATCAGAGATTGTGGGTTTTCTGTCAGAGCAGAGAGTGAAAGGGTTTAACCCCATCACTGATGAAAGAAAAGATGAAGCTGCTCGACTTGATCACCTTTTCGGGATGAAGTGTGAAACATCCTCAAGAAGCAAAACAAGTCCCATTGACTTGACTCAGTGTGCTTGGATGAAGCTTCTACATTTTTCAGCAGGTAAACAAGAAATACTTAAAATATTCTATAAATTTATGCCATCAGTTTCATTTAACATTCTTAACGTTAAAGGACTTGGATTAGATATTAGTGAAGGACCTAACCAGACATGCACATAACTGGTGCTCACAGTGCTGGTGTGTGCTAAAATTAAATGATTTGCAGCTGAATACGAAGGAAAGCACTTCTCAGGAAGACAGTGATGACAACAGATTGTAGTAAAAGCACTTCCCTCTGTGTTTTCCATGAAGATCATTTATGTGCACACCCGAATCTGATGATTCTTTGATGGGGCACAGTTCTTTTAGTTCACTTCAGTTAAAACAACTGTTCTGATTTTGTTCACCAGGTCATTCAACAGCATCTACTTATATTCATACAAAGAAGATCACAGTCAGGCTTCTTGTTCATTAATATTTGCTAAACCTGGGACTGAATGCACCCACTTCGAGCAAAAGAGAGCGCATAACTGCCTGAAGGAACCAGCCCTGTAAACATGTGATATAGGACACAGATCTATAGTACCAACAACAGACTGAGCCCAAATACCCTACCTGATCTCACAACATCAGGGCAAGAGCGACCAACATCTAAGAGTGCCAGAGCCAATGAGGGAGTATCCTCCAGGTGGGAGTCCAACTGAACTCCTGAAAATTTATCCAACTAGTGCTGATCTGTGCTGAGCAGCATACAGACCTCCCACTGAGTGACAAACATGAGCCATGTGGAGGAACTGCTCGGGAAAACTTGATGCCAAACCTGACCGGGTGTAAGAGCTGTTTAACTGTACTTCAAAACTGAGATGAAAATCAGACACTGAAAACCTTTGAAATGTAGTTTTAAAGTGGCTTCATAGGAACAAGTTTCCACCAGGACCAACCATTTTTTAAAACTTACTTAATTGTTATGCTGCATTTACACATAACAACACTGTTGTGCGCGTAACAGCGCATCATTACGTTCTGTCACGTTGTGAATGAGGTGAATTGTTTCCACATACACACACCCATATTCATCCTACCATCAACTGCTGAACAATTCAGATTGCTCCAGTTTGCTGCTCAAAATCTAGATTAATTCTCAGCAGAAGAACTTTGTGATTGCATGCTTAGTTGGGCTGTGTGCCATGGAGTGGCGCAGAGAGGAGGAGGTGACGGATAGAGCCAAATGTGTGGCTCCACGTGGTTCTCGTCTCGCTCGTTTCCCAAACATCAGGCGCAGCAGCAGCATGTGGAACACCTGCAGCAGTGCGCTGATGAGCATTGGAACGAGACTTTTAGCCGACTTGGCGTCACTGTCCTTCTTCAGCATACAGGGCAATGAAAATGAATGCAGTGCAGCAGCCTTTAATTGTGCGCACGTCAGAGAAGAATGCTGTCACACTCTATTAAGACGGATCAACATGCTCAGTTACGACCTCCACGACATGAGGCGAAATGAGGGTGGTGTATGACATTCCTGGAAGATTTTTTGACAGCCAAAAACATGCTCCAAGAAAATCACGAATATCAAGACTATCACGCACCAACACACACTATTAAGAAACCTATTCAGTTGCGTTAAGTAACGTTAACAATGTCAGGAATGTGCCAAGAATAACGAAAATATGACATTCATAACGCAGCCTGTCTATGTGTAAACACAGCATTAGCAATCAAAATGGTAGAACACTTTGATGCCATTCTCTACTTTCTCCCAGTCCATCTAAACCCATTTCTGTGGTCATGTTGCTGCACATACTTGCTTCCTTTTGTTCTGTTCCTATGCCTTTTTTGGCTTCCTTTGTTCTGCTCTTTAATTTTTGAGTTAAATTTCTGGGTTTCTGCATAGAGTTTGGTGGCACTCAAAGTAATACAGTTTGGCTGTGACAAGATGATTGACACAGACAATGGCACATGAAGGTTGACAACATGGTGTTCATTCCATGAAAGCACATTGTTAATAATGAAGATTTTCAGTAATTGTGACTCATTCCTTTGTCAAAACATTTGTGACACCTGCATTCTCTTGCTGGTGGTGCTGCTGTTGATTAAATTTGGGTGGCTTTTAACCAGAGCTTCATAAAAATGCAAAAGCATCCAAAGCTCTGTGGATCATGTTATGGAAAATACTGCATAGAGCAGGGGTGGCCACGTTCGGTCCTTGAGAGCCACATTCCTGACACTCTTAGTTGTCTCCCTCCTCCAACACACCTGAATCCAATGAAAGGCTCATTAAAAGTCTGCTAACGAGTCTTTCATTGGATTGAACTTGGCCACCCCTGGCATAGAGGTTCATAATATATGGCATATATGGACTGCATTTGAATGGACTGCATTTATATAGCGCTTTTCCATCTGATTCAGACGCTCAAAGCGCTTTACAGTTATGCCTCACATTCACCCCGATGTCAGGGTGCTGCCATACAAGGCGCTCACTACACACCGGGAGCAATAGGGGATTAAAGGCCTTGCCCAAGGGCCCTTAGTGATTTTCCAGTCAGGCGGGGATTTGAACCCATGATCTTCTGGACTCAAGACCAACACCTTAACCACTAGACCATCACCTCCCCTTATACACATATAGCATTAAACCATGTTGTAAACAAGGAAGGTTTTAGCATTACAAGTCATTTCTGCATTGAATGATGTTGGTGATTATTACCTCAGCCAACAAAGTTGGGTCATGTTTCCGTCCCTGTTTGTTTGTGAACAGCCTGGAGCCCATTTTCATATATCGTTATGAAATTTTACTGAAGATTCATATCCTGAATTTGTCAGTCTTTCACCAAAACATCAAATCTAGGCTTGCATCTCAGATGTACCTTCTGGCAAATTATAGCTGAACTTTCAGGTCTTCTTTTTAATAAAATCTTCCTCTATACCAATTCATCATAAAGCTGTATCACTGGTGATACAAAATGCAAAAAACATGCACTATGCACAGTTTCTTCAATCTGGCGAGAGAAGCCTATAACTTCTTCTGGGTTGTCTGGGTGTCTTGGTGGTTTTCTTCTTCTTCTTGCACAGTCACTCAGTTTTTGAGAACTATCTACACCATGCATATTTACCATAGAGTGCCATACTTTATAGTTGATGTAAATAAAAATCCAAATCATGTTCAATGACTTGTAAATGTTCATGTATCCATGTTCTGACTTGTCTGAAGAAAACTGGCAATAAAACTGATTACTTACATAAAAAGCATTATATTTGTTATGTGTCGACGCGGGTTGAGGAGCGGACCTGCGTCTGACGGAACCCAGCGCTAAAACAACCAGAAAGCGGTTCCAATAACAAAACAATTTTATTTTTCCTCCTTCTGTGCAATACAAAGTGTAAAAACGGAAACTGCGTCAGTCTGGCAGAGTGAAGGACGGCACGCTCTCCAGCGCCCAAAAGGATCGAAGCCCGGCGCTTCTGGATCCACGTTCACCGCCAAACACCCCCCAGGTGGACACAACAAACCGACTCTGCGAAGGATAGAAAAGGTGAGGTAAGTCAGCAGCTACAACTAATATCCTTCAAAGGCACACACTATCAGCAACACATTCAGGTCTGAATTTAAGCTTTATGTAAATGAGCAGCTTCTCACAACAGGTGGAGGATCATCAGTCCGCATGCCATGGCAGTGAGAAGCGAGCTACACAATTCTCATCAATGTTCAAATATACTGCGTAACAAAATACCAAGTTACTGTTAACAATTATTCAGACAATCAATTACCTCTGATGTGTGCTGACAGCATGCGTCCCTCACACGTCCTCCTTCACAGGCACGATGTGTCAAACCCAGGCGCGGTCCTCAGCGTCTCACAAACGAACATCACAAGGTCGAGTTCCCGGCAATTCTGCTTGAATCACACATGACTTAAATGCAGAACGCCATCTCATTATCTGCTTCAGCTGAAAGTCTTTAAGGTTGCACGTGAGCACCATCCACAGGTGCTGCACATCACGTTGATGAGGGTGAAGGACTCTTCTGCCAGCACCTTCTCCACAGACAATAAATCAGTTTGCATACCACCTGGAGAGCAAAGAAAAGAAAAGAACACCAAAATGCCCAGCCAAACCCCCCCCAACACACAACAATATTACTTATTTAAACCATCATCCTGGCGTTTATGTTTTTAAATTAGTATATATCAAGTTTTACAGGTTTGCTTTCACTTTGAATTTAATGACGATAATTTTAGAAATTTTCATTTTTGTATTTTTTGTATTTGAAATGGCATAAACAAATTAAAATGTGTGATATACAGAGTGTTCCAGTACTTTTGGAGGGTCACTGTATGTGCATCTAATTGCAGTGCACAGGCACATGCACACAGGCTTGTACAATGTACTTTGTACTTGTGTCAGAATAATTAAAACAGGTATGCATGTTGTGATAATAGCAAAGCTTTATTGCTCTGCTGATTTGCTGACACTTAAAAAATCTGAGAAAAATGGCACATCTTTTCTCATCTTGTTCACAAGTATTTTCCTTTTAATTGCACTTTGGGTTCAATAGGATGAAGTGCGTGCACAATACTTTCCAACTTGGGCTGTGTGATGTATCATTTGAACATTGGCATTGTGATGTGCATGTGTGCGATTGTTACATTGCGGGAACTTGCGATGTGGCACTTGAATAAAGGATCTTGGTAGTGCGAGTTTGTGACATGCATTTTCTCCCTCACTGTGCTGCATGTATCAGTCACGTTCTCAATTGAAAAAAGACAACTTATCTTGTTTTCGGTGGTTAAAACAACGCACCTGGAGCACCATATTATAACACAGATGGACTTCTTCAAAACCACTATGTTTATTCACAAGGAATTTCCAAGATAAGGAATTTAAGTATTTCCAAATGGCATCTTCCAAAACAAGGACGTCTTCTGTTGATAACGGTTTTCCGTGGGCTGTGATGTTAAATCCAGTTGAAAGGATGAAACAGGTCAGAATAAAAGACTTTCTTTACTCAGTTTGCCATTTTGAAATGGTCTAGCCCAGTGGTGTCCAAACTACTCCAGAAAGGGCCGAGAGGGTGCAGGTTTTCTTTGACTCCACCAGGTGATTTCACTGATTAACATCACTTGGAGCAGGTGAGATGAGTTCATCAGTGAAATCACCTGCTGCTGTAGTCAATAGTTTTGGACCACTGGTCTAGCCTTTTGCTGCTGCATTGATTTCCCTGGGAATTATTTATTTTTAGTTGTTAAAAGTTTCCGAGCTTTCCGGATTGTAAGCGCAGGCAGTCGGTGAAGTCCAGTCAGCGGACAGGCTGCATGTGAATGTGAACATAGCCTGTGGGCTGTGAGTGCAGCTACAATGAGCAAAAGCCGCATTGATAAAGCCACTGTTCACCCTGTTGATCAAGACTCTGATTGAATCCAAATAAAGGCATTTTTAATAGTTAAATATGATTCACTTAAAGTGCATGTCCTTTGGCTTCATCTGGGAGTTGCAGACCAGCCAGTTGATTAGCACACAGTGATGTGCTTTTACCCGAGGCCATCAAATATGGCCATCAGGTATTGTGAAGGCTTTTCGTCCATCCGTCTGTCTGTGCTCAGCATAAGTCCAGTCCTCTTACTGCCAGACTTGAAATTCACAGGGAACATTCTTGGGACACAGACCTTGGACAAGTTCAAAGATGGCTAACCTTGATGTATTTTAAGAGGTTAAAAAGTCACATTCTGTTTCACGCTGATCCGTTTTGTTTTTGAGTAACACAGATGACAGCCAATCAGAGTAGAGATGTAGTGTGATGTCAGTTGCTGGTCTCTTCAAAACTGCTTTGTTTTGTGTGTTTATATACATGTTTTGTATGCATTATGTAAAAGCTAGATAGAAATAAACACTTCTAAAACTGAAAACGCTATTTTTGGAACCTAATAGCGACACTGAACTTATTTACAAGACACTTTGCCAAGGTTAGCATGGGGATGTCACTTCCTGGTGTAGCTACTTGCTAACAGCTTAATTTCTGTTATATTAAAAGCTTGTGAGAAATAAACACTTCTAAAATGGAAATTGCTGTTTTTGTAACCTGATGACACCTCTGGAGTCATTTACAAGACATTTTGTGGACATTAGCTTTCACGCTAACTTCCTCTAACTCAAAGCTAACTTCCTATGGAGGAAAAATTTGTCTCGGCAAATGCACAGAGGGTGATCTACAAATATTCCTTGATTTGCACAACTTAAACAAATGAAGATTCGATTTTAACATGTAGAAATTGTATGTAAGACATTAATAGGATCGTAATAATTAAACAACTGCAAAGTAAACACAATGCTCATACGGCCGAGTGTATTTTTTAGCATTATATTTAAAAAATACACAAACATACTGCTTTGTTTTAAATAGACAATAATTTCAGATGATCACTGCAGACCCTCTTTCTCTTAAAAGCTTTATTACCTGAGGCCATGAAATATGGACATCGAGTGTTGTGAAGGCTTTTCGTCCGCCCTCCATCCCTCCATCTGTCTTTGCTCATCATAGGTCCAGTCCTATTACCGCCAGAGTCTTCAAATTCACAGGGAACATTCTTAGGACACAGACCTGGACCTATTCTAAGAGGTATTTTAAGAAGTTAAAAGGTCACATTCTGCTCTGATTTTTATGGTATGATCTCACAGACGTTAACGTGGTGACATTACTTCCTTGTGTCTCTAGCTGCTAACTTTACTTCATTTTTGGTTAGAAATATCACCTTTCTCATATATTATGTAAAAACTAGCAAGAAATTAACACCTCTAAAACTGAAATTGCTATTTTTGTAACCTGATAATGCCTCTGGAAGGATTTACAAAACATTTAGCTTATGTTAGCATGGTGACATCACAGGCTGGTAGCTAGCTGTAAACTCTGTTTCATTTGTGTGTAAATATAACCTCTTTGTCATATATTATGTAAAAGATAGCAAGAAATAAACACTTATAAAACTGAAAATGCTGTTTTTGGACCCTAATAACACCTCTGTAGTAATTTATAACTCAAAGCTAACTTCCTATTAAGTTAAATTTTACCTGCAATTGCAGAGAGGGTGATCTACAAATATTCATTGATTTGCATAACTTTCGCTCTTGTCAATAGCTCATGTAAATGCACACGCAAAGCCTACTGCAGATGCCATTAAAATGTGAATATTGTTTTTGATTGATTGATTGATAGTAACACTATGCTCATACGGCAGGTTGTATTTTAGCATTGCGTTAAATTTTTGCTCAGTGTGCCACTTTTGAAAGTTGTATCTTCTTCTGCTGCCTTGACTAGCACCGCTAATGCATATGCTCCCATCTTCTCCATCTTTTTGTGGAACCTCTACAAAATGCTTCCATAGCGGAGGTTTTACAGCGCCACATACAGGCCTGCCATATGTACTACAGGGTTTCCAGTCATTTTCAGTGTATCCTGAAAAATGATGCAAGATTTTCATATTTTGCAATATATAGTGCATCCAGAAAGTATTCACTGTGTTTCACTTTTCCCACATTTTATGTTACAGCCTTATTACAAAATCGAGTAAATTCATTTTTTGCCCTCAAAATTCTACTCACAATACCCCATAATGAAAACATGAAAAAAGTTATTTTTAAATTTTTGCAAATGGATTAAAAATAAAAAATTAAGAAATCACAAAAAAAAAAAAAAAAAAAAATCGCAATGTCAGTTTTTTCCCAGTATTGTGCAGCCCTAGCTCCAGCACAGTGTGCTACAACTCATGTTAAAATAAAAATCATGGTCAAGACAACTTTAGGTGATCAACCATAAATGGCAGCCATGATACAGGCCGATAATCTCCTTGGATTTTTTTCTTTGCCCTTTATAAAACAGAATATCAGTCTGCTTTCAGTGGATTTCAGTGTTTGCATATTGAGCTAAATCAAGGCCAAAAGTTTTGTAATCTGAAAATAAAAAAGATTGAAAAAATAAATTTTGAAATTGAAAATTAAAGTTTTGTAATCTGAAAATAAAAAAAAAGATTGAAAAAATAAATTTTGAAACTGAAAATTCAGTGTTTGTTCTTGAATGTTATAATAATTTCAAAAGTATTATCAAAATAAAAATAAGTGTAAGATATATATTTTTCAGTTTAAATAAATTTTTGATTCAGCTTTGTAATTTTTTGATCAAATAATTTATTTTCATTCATATTTCTTTTTTCACCTTCAGATCTTTTTTCACTTTCAGATCTTATTTTTTTAGTTTCAAACTTTTGGCCCCGTTCTGGCGTGGGAGGGCGTGGCTTCGATTGAGAGGGGCGTGGAATTGTGAGTGACAGCAGAGCAATCAGTCCTCACATGATGTTGCTTTCAGGAAACGTGGGTACTTTGATAGATAATAACTCTGCTCCCGTCTCATCGTTTATTTACTACGTGGCTGGCGCATGAAAGAAAATAGAGAGAATGAAAGCTTATTACGAGGCTTTAAACCAGGGGTGGCCAAGTTCGGCCCTCGAGAGCCACATTCCTGACACTCTTAGTTGTCTCCCTGCTTGATGTGTAGCAGTTGGTTCAGTGGATCTGTATGTTGTACCAGATAGTGATTTAATGACGATGTAACAAAGTTGACCGCCCGTAAATCCAAAGCCGCCCGGAAGAGCGCTCTGGCTAATGGTGGTGTTTAGAAGCCTCACCGTTACAGGCCCGGCACTGAGGCGCTGAGAGAGATCCACCGCTACCAGAAATCCACCGAGCTGCTGATCCACAAGCTGCCGACCAGGTCAGCCTCGTCGGCCTTCTGCAGAGCATCACAGCGGAGCTCTGAAAGCGGAGGTCGGTCTTGAAGTCCTGAGTGATTTCTCTCACCAGGTGCTGGAAGGGCAGCTTGTGGATCAGCAGCTCGGTGGATTTCTGGTAGCAGCGGATCTCTCTCAGTGCCACACCTGTAACGGCGAGGCTTCTTCACACCACCGGTAGCTGGAGCGCTCGTCCGGGCAGCTTTGGATTTGGATTTACGGGCGGTCTGCTTGGTTGTGGCCATATTAAAGCTTCCTTCAGATCTGCTGGCCAGGTCTCTCTGTGTGTCACTTAGAATGCTCGTAACACTTCACTGCAGCCTGTAAAATGAGCGACCTGCCTCATTTTCATGCGGCGATGCTGCGCTGCGTTCATGGTCTTGTGTGCATTTGGGACACATCGGTTTTTTAGGTATAAACTTTACAGTTTTGCATATTTTCCAGTTTTTAAACATCAAAAATGACCAAGAGTGGTCTAGAATTACTTGTATATTCCACTGTTAAAGGAGATTTTTTTAATGAAAGACGTGCGGACGGGTCCGTGCGTTGGGACGCAGCCGACGCGGCGCGGCGGCACAGCAAAAACACCTCCGTGTTGATAACCATTTGTAAAATCCAGTTGGCTTTTGATGGCTTTCAGTGGAGTGAGTATATGAGAAATTGTTTATCAGCTGGAGATGTTCCAACGTGTCCTCAAGGCTTCCAACAGAGGTGTTTTTCCTGTGGCGGAGCGTCGCGGCGGCTGCGAGCCGACGCTGCAATCCGCCCGCATGTCTTTCATTAAAAAAATCTCCTTTAACAGTGGAATATCCGGATAAAATGCTGAAACCGACTTCTTCTGAAACTTCTCTGTTCTCTCACGACGTCCTGGATCAATAGAGCCTGAAATGTGGAGGTTTTAAGCTTGAAACAGGCTGATGACGCCGCCTGAGAGCGCTGCACGACGTCTCGCACCGTGAAAAGTCCTTAAAGCGACAGTATCACCTCAAAATCTCTCATCAGCTGTTAAAATTTTCACTGAAGACCAGCTTAATTTTTCGAACCATGTCCACTTCGATGTGTCTCACAGGTTTAGAAAAAATTTTGATCAAACAAAGCGCCAGTCTCTCAGCAACTTCTCAGACAAAGGAATTCCGACGAGGGGCTGGACGACTCCTCCCACAAGGAGTGCTCACAGGCAAATGACGTCACCGACAGGCGTGGAAAAACTCACGCATGTGCACGAGGGTTCAAGCATGTCTGACGTAAAAACATATGAATGAAATCCATATAGTTTTTGAAAAAAATAAAAAGGACCTATACTTTACGGACAGACCTCGTATATATCTTACACTTATTTTTTTTTTGGTAATACTTTTTAAATGATTAGAAAATTCAAGAACAAACATTGAATTTTCAGTTTCAAAATTTATTTTTTCAATCTTTTTTATTTTCAGATTACAAAACTTTAATTTTCAGTTTCAAAATTTATTTTTTCAATCTTTTTTTATTGTCAGATTACAAAACGTTTGGCCTTGATTTAGCTCCATATTTGCAGAGGGTGGAAGATTTTTAAAAGCAGAGATTTTATTTCGAGGTGCACCAAACACTGTCATTTAATGGTTTAGTTTACTAGATTTTGAAGTAACAACTGTGTTTAGATGTAGCCAGAATTTGTCGCTAGGCATTTCTTTTACTGTGGTGTATTGGATTTATCATAGTCCAAAAACAGGTGGTTGCTCGCTTTCATCACAGAATGCAGCATTCATCTTTCAGCTGCTGCAGCTGTCTGTGTCCTCAAGATTGTATCTAAGTGGCTGTAACAAAGTCATATGGAAAATCTACTTTAATAAAAAGTACATTGCTGACTCAGAAAAGAAAAGATGAGAAAAAGTAGAAATACAGGTATGTGAAAAGGAATGGAAAGTGCTTATTAACAGTAGCCACCTGCATTCTTCCCCTGCCAATAAATTTTTAAAAAATTATTTTTGGCAGGTGTGAATCAATTCAGAATCTATGCCTGTTCTATGCCCGCATTGTGATGCATTTAAGAATCTAATTTTTTTTGTTTTGTTTTCTCCTCCCGACCCAAGTAGAATTTTGCTCATTTGTGGATGTGTTGGTCTCAAAATCAGGCGGGGTCGAGCACAGTGTTGTGAGGATGTTTATTACATCATTAATCACCAAAAACCTGGTGGGTCTAAAGTTCAGTGCAGAGTTGTTTGGGCATTAATAGGGTGCAATGTTTAGATGAGTCTTATATAAGTGGGTTTGTGACACATGTTGACTCTGCTGGTAACAAAATTGGAAACACCCATTCCACAAAATAAAAGTAAACACAAATGTAAAATACAAAACTTATCTTGACTGCTTCATTGCTTCACTCCAGGATACTTTATCTGCTGTCCTGTAGTTTCATCTAATTGTTGATGCACATCTGTTAATTTGCCAGAAAACCTCTTACATTAATCCATTTTATGACATTATCCATGTCTTAAAAGAGATGACAGATGACGCATTGATTTATTTTAAGTTATGCCCAAAAACATGCCCATGAATGAAGAGAATGAATACCACCACGTTGCACCCTATGGTGTAGTAATATTCCACTGTGTAAATGGCAGAAATTAGTTAGACACACCCCAAATGCACTTCTCAACGTACCTTAGGTAGGGCACCATAAATTGTTAAGATGGGGCCCAAAACTGTTATGACAACTTTTGGGCTGTTGGCAGTGGATCATTAAAATTATTTACTTTTTTATTTTTATTTTTTACTCTCATTCTACTGTTACTGTGTTTGTTGCAAGCAACCACTTGGAATGAAAATGAAAAGCAGAAACAATTCATGTATCATTCGGAGCAAATACCAAACATAAACTTTGTATTTGTTAATGTTCTGGAACAGAAACATTTATTTGAAATATTGGACACCAGTTAGTAACTTGTTTTTGTTGTTGTTCTTTGAGTACAAACTAAAATATTCTTCATTCTGAGTTTACTTTCTGTCTTCTGAATGTTATGACTGTCTTTGAATGTAAGAGACAAATTTACTACAGACAGTCGATGAAAGTAAAAGGTGGTGTTGTCTCTCTGTTTAAAAGCAGAGGAGGTAAATATTGTACTATGTGCTTTATAAATGATGACCGTAGACACCAGCTTCATCAGTTATTGTTGAACAGGCTAACATGAAGAAGACCCACTTTTATTCTCTGGTTTTTAACACTGCATGAGTTGTGTGGTCCTCTGTTTTATTGGTTTTGTTTTTATTTTGTTAGATTTTATTGGTTTTATCTTTTGTATGCTATATGTATTTATTTATTTTTCTTGCACATTTTAGTTATTTTTATTGTTAATTTTCTTATTTTTAATTTATTTCTTGACTATTGGGGTTTTATCTATCGTGATTCTATTGTGTGTGCAGCACTTTGGAACATTTTTGTTGTTAAATGTGCTATATAAATAAGTGGATTGGATTGGATTGAACATGTAAAGAGAAATAATGCTGGCAGTGAGTCTGTACCTGCAGTTAGGCTAATCAATTTGTCCAGCATAACCTAGTTGAAAGTGTAAAAATATAGCCGATAATAATAGGCGTTTTTCCAAAGAGAGACAGCTTTGCATTAAATGTAATTAATCAGTATATCATTTAGTTTCAAACAGTTTACTGACTTGAAACTCTAATTTTAATGTGGAACACAAAATTGGAAATGTTAATTGATTCTGATCGAAATAAACCGACTTATTAAAAAAAGAATTCTGGTTTGAAACCCTTGCAAGTATTTAATCTATTTGAGTTCAATATTTGTCTTTATTGTGATTTGTGCGTAAGGAATAGATGTGGTTCTGAAACCCTGGAAACCCTCCTCCCCTCGACTATGCCTCGATATTTTGTCCATGAATATTACAAACAGGATTGGCGACAAGTTGCAGCGCTGGCAGAGGCCAACACCCACCAGAAAGAAGTCCAACTTACTGCAGAGCACCCGAACACAGCTCTCGCTTTGTGAGTACAGAGATCGGATGGACCCCCTCACTCCATACTCCCACAGCACCTCCCACAGGATCTCCTGGGGTACCCGATCATACGCCTTCTCCAAGTCCACAAAACACATGTAGACTGGATGGGCATACTCCCACCCTCCAGGATCCTTGTGAGAGTGAAGAGCTGGTCAGTTGTTCCACGACCAGGATGGAACCTGCATTGTTCCTCTTCAGTCACAGGTTTGACTATTGGCCGAACCCTCCTTTCCAGCACCCTGAAATAGACTTTACCAGGGAGCCTGAGTAGTGTAATGCATCTGTAATTGGCAAACACTCTCTTGTCCACCTTTTTAAATGTGGGTACTAGCACCCCAGTTTGCCACTCCTTAGGCATTGTCCCATTGTTGAAGAGACATCTCATCCAAGACAGTCCTTCCACACTCAGAGCCTTGAGCATTTCTGGATGGATCTCATCAACCCCCACTGCCATTGAGAAGTTGTTTGACTACCTCAGTGACTTCCACCAGGGAAATTAATGAAAATCCTCCATTAGCCCTTTGCCCCAACTATTGAGGACGCTGATGCAGGAGTTCCTCAAAGTGTTCCTTCCAGCGGCCGATTACATCCTCAGTTGAGTTCAGCAGAGTCCCATCCTTACTGTAGACAGCGTGAATGGTGCGTCACGGTCCACCAGAAGCACCTTGGTGCCGGCCGAAATTCCTTCTCCATGGTTGCTCTGAACTCCTCTCACACCCACTGCTTTGCCTCCCCCACAGCAGAGGCTGCTGCCCTTTGGGCCTGTCTGTACCTTGCAACTGCCCTCCGGAGTCTTCTGAGATGACATATCCCAGAAGGACTCCTTCTTCAGTTGGACGGCTTGCCTGACCACCAGTGTTCGAGGGTTGCCACCCCTTGAGGCACCTAAGACCTTCAGGCCACAGCTCCCCACTGCAGCTTCAGCAATGGAAGCTTTGAACATTGCCCATTCTGGTTCAGTGCCCCCAACCTTCACAGGGATGCTAGAAAAGCTCCGCTTGGTGGTGTGAGTTGAAGATCTGTCAGACAATGGGCTCCTCCAGACATTCCCAGTTTCTCCCGCACTATCTGTTTGGGGCTTACCAGGTCTGTCCAAAGTCCTCCCCCACCCTCTGATCCAACTCACCACCACATGGTGATCAGTTGACAGCTCTGCCCCTCTCTTCACCTAAGTGTCCAGAACATACAGCCTCAGATCAGATGATACAATCACAAAATCGATCATCGATCTTCGGCCAAGGGTGCTCTGGTACGATGTACATTTATGAGCATCCTTATGTTCGAACAAGATGTTCATTATGGACAGTCCTTGACTAGCCCAGAAGTCCAATAACAAATGACCAGTCGGGTTTAGATCGAGGAGGCCATTCCTCCCACTCACTCCTCTCCAGGTGTTTCTGTCATTGCCCACATGTGTGTTGAAATCTCCCAGCAGAACAGTGGAGTCCCCCACCAGAGCCCCATACAGGACTCCATTCAGGACGAATACTGCAAACTGATGTTTGGTGCATACATACAAACAACAGTAAAAGTTTTTCCCCCACCATCCAAAGGCACAGGGAGGCGACCCTCTCATCTACCGGGGTGAACTCCAACGTAGCGGCAGTCAGCTGGTGACTCATGAGTATCCCCACAATGTATGGATGCATTGTGTTTTATTACATATTATTATGAGTACAAGTAGAGCACATACAGAGGATGTATGTGCCTTTTCAGCAGGCCACCTTGCCTGGTGTGATTTTATGCGAGTGTCGTTCAGTTGACAATAATCCAGACTGAAAATAAATCCATAATGAGTCAACAACATTTTAAAGTGAAACTCTTATTTTGTACTGTAAAATGGAAGTTTGTTGAATCACAAGCAAACTGAAATCAAAGCAAGAATTGAACATCTAGCTGTTGAATTTCAAATTAAACTGGAGTTGGAAATTCTGGGCATAATGTGATATATAAAATGATTTTAGTTTCAACAAAATAAAAAGATGAAAGGTCTGCAAATGAATAGTGGAGCTTGTGTGAATGCTTGTTACCATCTGCGTGCGCATGCACACACACACACACACACACACACACCACACACACACACACACACACACACACACACACACACACAACACCACACACACACACACACACAGAAAAAGGTTTAACCAGCCATCAACAGTGCCATCGTGAGAGCCCTGCACCTCCTCTACAGCATGGCTAAAAGGCTTAGCTCAGATCCTGCAAATGAAGGGTGGGTTTACAGGCACACTACGGGGAGGCTTTAGTTAAATCACAGACATTTAGGCAATAGGACCTGTGACGGATTTTGTTCCCTTGGTTGTTAACAAATTGAATTCGACCTTTGAATGATAATGGCATTTAGATTAACAATTTAGTTGAACCTGCATTTTAAACCATTATATCACTGTTTAGGAAAGAAGAGACACTCTGTGTTGTGAGGCAGATGTAGAAATGTCTGGACCTTTATTTAACCCTTTAAAACTGGAGTGATCCGAGGCACACTGTTCATTGTATTTGCAGTGTTTTATAACAGGTACTTCTCAAGAGATCACTTGACCCAGCTATCTTAGCTAATTATAGGCCAATCTCCAACCTTCCTTTTCTCTCAAAGATTCTTGAGAGGGTAGTTGTAAAACAGCTAACTGATCACCTGCAGAGGAATGGTCTATTGAAGAGTTTCAGTCAGGTTTAGAATTCATCATAGTACAGAAACAGCATTAGTGAAGGTTACTAATGATCTTCTTATGGCTTCGGACAGTGGACTTATCTCTGTGCTTGTTCTGTTGGACCTCAGTGCTGCTGTTTGATACTGTTGACCATAAAATTTTATTACAGAGATTAGAGCATGTCATAGGTATTAAAGGCATTGCGCTGCGGTGGTTGAATCATATTTGTCTAATAGATTACAGTTTGTTCATGTAAATGGGGAATCTTCTTCACAGACTAAGTTAATTATGGAGTTCCACAAGGTTCTGTGCTAGGACCAATTTTATTCACTTTATACATGCTTCCCTTGGGCAGTATTATTAGACGGTATTGCTTAAATTTTCATTGTTACGCAGATGATACCCAGCTTATCTATCCATGAAGCCAGAGGATACGCACCAATTAGCTAAACTGCAGGATTGTCTTACAGACATAAAGACATGGATGACCTCTAATTTCCTGCTTTTAAACTCAGATAAAACTGAAGTTATTGTACTTGGCCCACAAATCTTAGAAGCATGGTGTCTAACCAGATCGTTACTCTGGATGGCATTTCCCTGATCTCTAGTAATACTGTGAGAAATCTTGGAGTTATTTTTGATCAGGATATGTCATTCAAAGCGCATATTAAACAAATATGTAGGACTGCCTTTTTGCATTTACGCAATATCTCTAAAATCAGAAAGGTCTTGTCTCAGAGTGATGCTGAAAAACTAATTCATGCATTTGTTTCCTCTAGGCTGGACTATTGTAATTCATTATTATCAGGTTGTCCTAAAAGTTCCCTAAAAAAGCCTTCAGTTGGTTCAGAATGCTGCAGCTAGAGTACTGACGGGGACTAGCAGGAGAGAGCATATCTCACCCGTGTTGGCCTCCCTTCATTGGCTTCCTGTTAATGCTAGAATAGAATTTAAAATTCTTCTTCTTACTTATAAGGTTTTGAATAATCAGGTCCCATCTTATCTTAGGGACCTCGTAGTACCATATTACCCCATTAGAGCGCTTCGCTCTCAGACTGCGGGCTTACTTGTAGTTCCTAGGGTTTGTAAGAGAAGAATGGGAGGCAGAGCCTTCAGCTTTCAGGCTCCTCTCCTGTGGAACCAGCTCCCAATTCAGATCAGGGAGACAGATACCCTCTCTACTTTTAAGATTAGGCTTAAAACTTTCCTTTTCGCTAAGGCTTATAGTTAGGGCTGGATCGGGTGACCCTGGACCATCCCTTGGTTATGTTGCTTTAGACGTAGACTGTGTTTCATAATTATTGTATGCCTTGCTTGCAATGTGGAGCGCCTTGGGGCAACTGTTTGTTGTGATTTGGCGCTATACAAGAAAAAAGTTGATTGATTGATTGACTCGTGGCGATAGACGTACAGTATATAAAATATTAGCTCCTGTGGCATTGGATACATCTTCAGCAAGAGTGACTGAGTCGATAAAGGTTGGTTTTATGTTACTGTTTTGTTTGGTGTTTGAATTTACTGTTCATCATTTAATTGAGTCATTGGTAATGTCTTAAAGAGTTCGGCTTAGGCATGTAGTGATTACTGATATGTCGACTTACCCTTTATTATACGAGGGCTGTCAATAAAGTTACGGTCCTTTTTATTTTTTTCAAAAACTATATGGATTTCATTCAAAAGTTTTTACGTCAGACATGCTTGAACCCTCGTGCGCATGCGTGAGTTTTTCCATGCCTGTCGGTGACGTCATTCGCCTGTGAGCACTCCTTGTGGGAGGAGTCGTCCAGCCCCTTGTCGGAATTCCTTTGTCTGAGAAGTTGCTGAGAGACTGGCGCGTTGTTTGATCAAAATTTTTTCTATACCTGTGAGACACATCGAAGTGGACACGGTTCGAAAAATTAAGCTGGTTTTCAGTGAAAATTTTAACGGCTGATGAGAGATTTTGAGGTGATTCTGTCGCTTTAAGGACTTTTCACGGTGCGAGACGTCGCGCAGCGCTCTCAGGCGGCGTCATCAGCCTGTTCAAGCTGAGAACCTCCACATTTCAGGCTCTATTGATCCAGGACGTCGTGAGAGTACAGAGAAGTTTCAGAAGAAGTCGGTTTCAGCATTTTATCCGGATATTCCACTGTTAAAGGAGATTTTTTTAATGAAAGACGTGCGGACGGGTCCGCGCGTCGGGACGCAGCCGCCGCGACGCTCCGCCACAGGAAAAACACCTCTGTTGAAAGCCTTAAGGACAAGTTGGAACATGTCCTGAGAGCGCTGAGCGACGTCTCGCACCGTGAAAAGTCCTTAAAGCGACAGAATCACCTCAAAATCTCTCATCAGCTGTTAACATTTTCACTGAAAACCAGCTTAATTTTTCGAACCGTGTCCACTTCGATGTGTCTCACAGGTTTAGAAAAAATTTTGATCAAACAACGCGCCAGTCTCTCAGCAACTTCTCAGACAAAGGAATTCCGACGAGGGGCTGGACGACTCCTCCCACAAGGAGTGCTCACAGGTGAATGACGTCACCGACAGGCGTGGAAAAACTCACGCATGCGCACGAGGGTTCAAGCATGTCTGACGTAAAAACATATGAATGAAATCCATATAGTTTTTGAAAAAAATAAAAAGGACCGTTACTTTATTGACAGCCCTCGTATATATTAAGATAAATATATATATTATATATATATATATATATATATATATATATATATATATATATATATATATATATATATATATATATATATATATAATATATATTAAGATAAACATGATCATTTTGCTGGCCTCAATATATCACCCTTTACATTCAGCGACTCACACCACAGCCAGCTGAATCGACTGCAGAAAGTTTCGAAAGCCAGAAAGTTTTGACTCGTACGTGGACTTTCTTTCAAAGCCTAATTCCACAGCTCCGATGTAGAAACATTTTGCCCAGTCTGACAGTCTGAGTGTTTTGCATAACAGAAGAGAAAGCTATTACAAGTGTGGGTATATATATTGCAATATTATCGATTATCACAGTATTTTCTGAGGCAATATATCTTCCAGCAAAATTTGTTATCATGACAGGCCTAGTTTGGCTATTTATTATTTCTTCTAAATTATGAGATGTATTTTTGAACATTCTGGTTTTTGTCTCTGGTGTGTTTTTAGAGTTACTGTAGTTTTATATAGTCATACTATGTTTTTATTTTTTTAGTTATTCATTTATTTTTGTTATTGCAGTTCTATACAGCTTTACTGTGTTTGTTTGTTTTTTAAATAGGGCTACAGTTATAGTCCTGCAATTCAATCATAGAACTAGCTTTTAGAAATGTTGTCTTCTCATTTTAGCTCAGTTTGTGTCAACCAGTGCAACTGATTATTTCCATATGAAATATTCAGCCTCTTTAAAAGGCAGAAATAATGCAGGAGAGTCGCACGCACGCACTTGCCCTCAACCTGTGCCAAGGAAGGTCACAAGGAAAAGGAGAGGAGGCTGATGTGGAGGATGCTACTGGTATTCGGCACATTGTATCAGTTGAGGAGAACTAACCACAGCCGCCCAACTTTGAACGCAGACCTAATGTTGGGCCAGAATTTATCCTAGGCCAGTCACATTTAGCATTTGAGCTTTATTGGATGCTTTTCAGGAGCAATGTTCTCCACAGCATCATAGAAAATAAAAACTGGCTCAGGGAGAAACATATAAATGATCACCACTCATTCTATTGGAAATGTTTGGCTGTTTTGCTATGGTCATTTACATGGAACTTCTCAAACTACTGGATTTATATTCTTATTGGAGCACAGAAAGGTGTATAAATTTCCATTCCTCTCATCTGTTATGTCTGACAGATTCCTGGCCATTCATCTTTGGGATCCTGAAACTGCTGAGAAAACCAAGCAAAAATGTGAAGTACCCAGTATCTGTCTGTGTCCTCAATCACTGGTGGCACACAGTGATTTTGGTACATCCTATAGACTCCATCGCTGCCTACTTGTCAATGACAAAGGAAAAAAAAAATTCAGTTGTGCATGCTCAGTTGTGCATGCTTAATGAGGTTTTAATTAATTGTTGTACACTTCCATCATAAGACAATGACACCCTTGTTCTACATCGGAGATTCACATTCTAACCTTGAGTGCCGAATCATATGCTGCTGCACGGTAACATCCACTAACAGAGTGTACTTGCCTCCGGCACTGGATGTTTGGGGACAGATGTAACGGTGAAATGATCACTTGAGTCATTTATGCTTGGGACAGGTAACATAGCAAAAAACAGCAAGATGTAGCTAAGTTTCTTCCCAGTGGATATTGCTGATTTACATGATTTGTTCTATTGACATTTGAAGTCATTACATTTGATCGTTGTTTTCTACATCAAAAGCATTTAAGTTGCTGGATGATACACACAAGATAGACAGACCTTAATGCCAGTGATTAGTTTTTTTGCAAGAGCATCATTGCATAAAATTAGAAACTATTAAAAATGTCTGATTCATTGTTCTTCATTCCTACAGATATTCTGAAAAAACAAACTGCCATTGTAATGTACATGATGACAAATGAAAGACAATATGACATTTTTCAATTGTAATTATTCATTTTCTTATTCTTCACTTAACCAGTGCACAGATAAATGTGTAACTTGTTGTTAGTCATTCACAAAGTGCCTAAAAGATATTGGAATGCATCGCTGCATCATGCTGCTCTTGGTGCTCAGCCTTCTGCTTTCTGTGCCCATTAGTCTACTCAGAATGTTACTGTGAAGGCTGCAATCTGACCTCCTCTTCAAGATCAAGCACCTTTATGATGAACTGCTGATTTGTAAGCGATTTTATCAACTATGTAGGCACATTACTATTGATAAAAACATATTTGCCTCACAAGGCCTCATTCTGTTAAAGCAGTACTTGTGTGGGAAACCCACAAAACTGGGTAACAAAAGTTTCATGTTTGCAAAGGATTTAGTTATGCCAATGTAATGTCACTGTTGGACTTTCCTCATCTTATTACAGAACATAGGCTCTATGTGGACGCATTGTACTGAATTCCTCATATTTTCAGTGACTTGACCAAAGTGCCATCAAGTGCTTGTTGAACTATAAGAACAAAGAGGAAAGACTTTGACGCTGTAGAAAATGACATGTCAAGGAGAGCAGAGAAGGGAACTACCTGGTGGATAAGGAATGATGGGCTGCTTTTCTTGAAAGTGAAGCACTTGAGAAGTGATAATGTCTTCCATATTTCATAGGATTTTGTTGGAAACAGTCAAAAGGAAGACAAATGACAGTTGTGGTTTCTGGTGTTCCAAGTGTGCTTCTGTTCAGGAGGCTGTGCTGGATTGCAACAGGCACAGGGGTGAAGTCAGTCTCTCTGCCACACTCATGTTCCACCACAGTGGGCTGCCCAAAACTAAAAAGTGATACAACACCTTCTTTCAGCATTTCCTGGATCCTGCCATTATGAGTGGCTTCATGTTGGTGTTATGTTTAGAAAGCAAAAAATGAAAAGCTGATGACACAAGTTTTTTTTTCTTGTGCAACAACTTGTTGGGCGAATGAAATCAGGTGCCCTTAGTCTCAGCCTCACCAACAAGGGTGTCTGCCAGAATTCTTTGACCAGCATAGTACACAAAGGAGAAGGATACATGTTTACTGCTAAGGACCTGTGGCCCACTCTTGGGCCGATTGTGCTGGAAATTATTAATCTTTCTTTAACTTCTGGATCTGTTCCTAAATGTTTCAAATCTGCAGTGATTAAACCATTACTTAAGAAACCTAATCTTGACCCTAGTGTATTGAAAAACTATCGGCCGATATCAAATCTATCATTTTGTTTTAAAATTCTGGAAAAAGTGGTGTCGCGACAGCTCGTAGACTATCTTACTGAGAATAATCTCTTTGAGCCACTGCAGTCTGCTTTTAGAAAATATCATAAACATAATCATTCCACAGAGACAGCTCTCACTAAAGTGGTGAATGATCTTCTGCTTACAATGGACTCGGACACCACTATAGTTCTGCTGCTGTTAGATCTCAGTGCTGCATTTGATACAGTGGATCATCATATTCTACTTGATAGGCTGGAAAATCATTTTGGGATTACTGGGAGTGCCCTTGCATGGCTGACGTCATACTTGACCAGTCGTTCTCACTGTGTTTTGTACAGTAACACTACCTCTAACCTTAGTGACATGAAATTTGGGGTTCCTCAGGGGTCTGTCTTAGGCCCCCTACTTTTCTTCCTTTATATAGCACCTCTTGGGCACATATTGCGACGTTTTGGGATTACCTTTCACTGCTATGCAGATGATACTCAGTTATACATGCCGATAACTGCTGGTAATCTCGTTCACATAAAATCCTTAGAAGATTGCCTTGCAGCAGTGAGAAGTTGGATGTCTAGAAACTTCTTACTTTTAAACTCTGAAAAGACTGAAATGATGGTTCTTGGTCCAGTGAGACATCGGCATCAATTTGACCAGTTAACACTCAGCCTAGGCTTGTGTGTCATACATCACACTGACAGAGTGAGGAACCTTGGGGTAATTTTTGATCCTTCGTTGTCCTTTGGCCTCCATATTAGAAATATTACTAGGACTGCTTTCTTCCACCTGCAAAATATAGTGAAGATTCGTCCCATCCTGTCTATGGCTGATGCTGAGACCCTGATCCATTCATTCATCTCTTCTAGATTGGACTACTGCAGTGTTCTATTTTCTGGTTTACCGCAGTCTAGCATTAGGGCTCTCCAATTGGTTCAAAATGCTGCAGCCATACTTTTGACACGAAGCAGAAAGTTCGACCACATTACACCCATTTTGGCGTCTCTTTACTGGCTTCCTGTCCCAGTGAGATCAGATTTTAAGGTTCTGCTACTAACCTATAAAATTATTCATGGACTGGCACCTCCCTACCTAGCTGACCTAATTAAACCTTACGTACCGGCCCGGGCTTTACGTTCTCAGGGTGCAGGACTACTTTGTGTCCCTAGGGTGAATAAGAAGTCTGCGGGTCACAGAGCTTTCTCTTATCGTGCCCCTGTTCTGTGGAATGGTCTCTCTGCGTCAATAAAACAATCAGATTCTGTGGAGACTTTCAAATCCAGACTTAAGATGCATTTATTTTCCCTTTCATATATCTAGCATACTGGTACAGTTTTGCTTTACGCTTTTTACTCTTTTAATTCATGTTATTAGTAATTGGAGCAGGCCGCGGCCTCAACTTCACCTAAATTCTGGGTCTTTTAGTGAAGCTTAGGGCTAGTGGCCGGCGATCACCTTAGTATTTCTTCTGTTTATCTTGTTGATTAATGCTGTCAAATTATACAGTACTTTTTGTCTTTCTGATGCCTGATTCCGTTTTTTCTCTGTTTATGGTGCAGCTCCATCCAGAGAGGTGAGTTGTGTTTGTGATGGCGACCCTCCTGTCCTGTGCACCAACAGCAATTCTTGTATATTCGTCCATGAATTGTTTTGTGAATTATTTCTGTAATTTTTGTTTGTAGCATGGCCCAAGCAGAGGGTCACCCCTTTGAGTATGGTCTGCTTGAGGTTTCTTCCTCAGAGGGAGTTTTTCCTTACCACTATTGCTCTGGGGGTTGGTAAGGTTAGACCTTACCTGTGTGAAGCGCTTTGAGGCAACTGTGTTGTGATTTGGCGCTATATAAAGGAAAATAAATTGAAATTGAAATTTACTACTATAACAATACTGTAATGTCTTGCAAATCATGTGGCACTCTGTGGCACTCTGTGTTGTGATTGGCAGAAGTTGCATTGGAGAATGCCACCAGAAATCAGTGTTGCCACGGAGCTCTATATAAGAACTAGAGAGGGCAGTCTGATCATTCAAGGGGCAGATACTAACCTCCAGCTGAGAAGTAATCATGTGTTCATGGTTAACATTTCTGCTAAGGGTTCAAACAGAAACAGTGTTTTATTTCATTGCTTTTGTTCTATTACGAGTGGAGAAAAAAGTCAGTTTCAGCTGTGAAGAATGACAGTCTGATCAATCTAGGATTTGTAATCAACAATTCATATCTCATGACACTATTGTTGATTAGCGTTTTGAAATGAATGTAGTAATAGTAGAGTAAATTCATTAATTTAACAGTTCCAGCAGTAATGTGGTACAGGGAGCTGGCACAATCCCACCCAGCTTTGCAGAAGATTACTGGAGCACAAACCTAACCAACTGTTAACAACCAACAACTAACACATTAATTTTTCTCAACCTAAGTTATAAATATCATTTGTGTTTGTCATTGCAAGAAGATTTTCAGGGTTTTTTTCACATCCATATAAAATACAACAAACATCAACTGTACAGCATATATTGAGCAGATAATACGTAACATTGTACACTATGCATGTACATAATAATATAATATTAAGTGTAATGCATACTAATTACACATTTATTACTTGTAAATTGATGAAAATTGGAACCAATAATGTAAACAAGAGTTCTTGCCAGTGTTGAGCTATTGAGTCACATTGATGTTGTGTTAAAATTAACATTAATTTGCATAAAGCAGGCAGAAAACCTTTAATGTTTTTAATTTTAATATTCTTGTTATATGTCAACTGCATGAAAATAAAGTATGCAGTAGAAACGGGTATATGGTGTCTTGAAAAGCTGTGAACAGGCAGGCAACAAGACAATTTCGATGCTGTATTGGTCAGTGGATAATAAAACCTGATCTTTCCCCTGATGGATGCACTGTCCTTGTTAAGTCATAATGTAGGCAGGCAAATATGTGAACATTTCCACGTGACATACAGTATATCAGAATGCTGTGTTTTCACTGGATAGTGGGTGTTGTAATACAGTATAAACTTGACAAAATATTTTGGAGACCAGTTTCATGTGTACTTCAGAAGCCAAAATCACCGCTAGTACATCTCTTAACTATACCTCACATTTATGGCACATTAAAAATGTAGTTATATTGTAAATTGGATCATACTGTATGTTGGTTTGAAAATAAAAGCTTACAAGTCATAAAACATGGCAACTCTTCTAATCCTGTCAGCCTCGTGGATTCAGTAGGCCTTTCCAGTTGAAGTATTGATAAATACTATCATTGCAGACTCAAGTATGAATAACAATTTCATCAAAGATGAGTTTATTTTGGTCACAGCACTTTGAAGATCAATACAATCTTCTCTTTCCCATACAGTCTGTGGCAGAGGTTTATGGGTAATATGGGAGTGCCAGCTTGAGTTCATTTGTGCCCATAACTCTTTCTCTGTTTGTGTGCGTGCATGCCTGCGTGCACAGTAATCTGATCATCTACATGTATTTTCACCTCTTTCACAGGTCACCAAGTGCAGATATATGGACTAAGTATTGTGGAACCAACAACTTGAAAACTCAATTATCAGTACAAATAAGTGATTGATTTTTACAGTAGAGTGCATAGTGGAGGTCATTATTTCATGTTCCTGGAATATAAGTAATGTTTGGTTAACGTGCTTGCATGTACTGTATGGTAAATGTGATGTCATCGAGCTAATAGCGCCTGGATTTATGACACCATTTGAGGATATAATTTTTCCATGAATTTTCCAGTCTATTCTTAACCTTTTCTTAGTGGTGGTCAGGATTACTAGTGAGATAGCTGAGAGACATATTTGGTGTCATAAATTACATGACAGTTTGCAAAAAACTGTAGAATCTTAAAGGCAAATGATTCATAGTTCTTTGTCATGGCTACTGGAGGTGCAACAAGAAACATGGTTAACCCATTCAAGTTTCTGATTATTTTGAATTAAATATAGGAATATTTAATGCAAATAATCTGAGTGTTTTCACTTCACTCCAGTTCTCTGAGATTCACTACAAACGGAAATAAACTCATTTTTTGCACTGTGCACCGTTATTAGCACAAGGTATTATAATCATTTGTGTGCTTGTCTGTGTACAAAATAACTTGGTAATTGTTTAGGCGACTTTCACTAAACTTGGTATTTATGCTTTGTGGGTGGGTGTATCCAAATGATCGACTTTTACAGATGATCAGTCAAAGGCCAAGGTCAACAAAAATATAGTCACAAAATGCATTTTTTCAGTATATTTCCACAGTCAACAGAGCTATAGAGCAGATCCGAAGCATATATCAGTCAATCTGTCATTTTTTTCAAGATGTGGTATTTGTGATGTTTTGTGCACAGTTCTCTGTGCATTCCACAGACAGAATGTATCATAATCATTTCCACTTTGCTAAAATACCATGGATGAAACAAGAATTAAATGTCTGAAATTGAAAATTGTTTATTTTTTATGTTTGTTTTATTTGCCAGCATATGAGCGTGTGGTCGTGCTGTGCTCCCTCTGTGCAGAGTGATGTCCCATACACACTCCATTATGCACATCTGTGCGTGATCATATCAACCTGGTCTCATGGCAAGTAGTGATTCAGCAGCACGAAATATACATTAATCTATTGGTTTGTGGTATTGTGACAAAAAGCGCCTCATTTTTATCATGGCAGAACAGATTAATTCTAATTCATTCCGTGATGGCTGCACAAAATTAAAAGTGAAGCAGGGTGGTGGTGGGGGGGGGTGGTCGGGGTGGTTATGGTTAGGGTGGGGGGAAGGAGTAGGATTAGGTTATGGTTAAGGTTAAGGTTGGGGGTAGGAGTAGGGTTAGTAATGGTGAGTTAAAAAAAAAACCTGTCACGAAAATTTCACTCATTTCGTGATGGGAGGACGAGAAAAAAACGTGATACTGGGCTGGATCATACACATGGGGACATTTCTTCTTCAATAAACAAGCATGAAGTAAAGTTAAATATAACCAGAAGGTATGCATCACCACCAATAATTTACATTTTCCTTTCATAGAGTCAATTTTCCCATTTATGCACCAGTGAAGTGGTGATACCAGGCTGTTGTTTTCACTGATGTGTCTGGACAAGATATCTTAAATATGGCTGGGTGGATTTCCTTCAACCTCATGGGAATATTACTTGGATAGATATGTAGAATTGATTAGATTTTGAAATAGTTTGGTCAAAGATCAAGGAAATATGGTCCAAAAAACACATATGTATATCTCAGTAATTAAGAAAGATCTAAGCATATATTGATCTGATTATAATAAATTTCTCTTATTGTGAATTTTTGGAGTGGTTAGCATTTTCTTAGTGGTTAGCCTGCGCTAGCTTGAGGTGGGTGCCATCACTGAGGTATTACCTACATTTATAAAATTTGATAGTGTCTCAGTAGGCGTGCTGACGAAACTCATAACATCGACAAAATGCACAATCTGCTTATTTGATCCTATACCAACAAAACTATTTAAGGACCTATGGCCCTCTCTTGGGCCGACTGTGCTGGAAATTATTAATCTCTCATTAACTTCTGGATCTGTTCCTAAATGTTTCATATCTGCAGTGATTAAACTATTACTTAAGAAATCTAATCTTGAGCCTAGTGTATTGAAAAAATATAGGCCAATATCAAATCTACAACTCCAATTCCAATGAAGTTGTGACGTTGTGTAAAATGTAAATAAAAACAGAATACAATGATTTGCAAATCCTCTTCTACCTATATTCAATTGAATACACCACAAAGACAAGATATTTAATGTTCAAACTGATAAACTTTATTGTTTTTATGCAAATATTTGCTCATTTTGAAATGGATGCCTGCAACACGTTTCAAAAAAGCTGGGACAGGGTTATGTTTATCACTGTGTTACATCACCTTTCCTTCTAACAACACTCAATAATTTCCTTCTAACAACACTATTTCCTGCGGAAGTGGTTGGGCCTACCCCGAATCCTAAGTAGCATCACCTTGTATGGGAGGAAGAACAAGTTGAAACTACCTCTTAGTAGTTTAACCGTGGAGTTTATGGTTACCCGAGTAAGAGAGGTGCTACTGTATAGAGACTCCAGTGACAGCAAAGTCTCCTCAGCTGGCATTGGAGTAAGAACTGGTAGGAAGTGGAGTGCTCATGAGGCAGTCCAGCAGGCAGAATCAAGGCTGCGACACAGGGAGCTGGTGGGAGCAGTGGCATCCGGTTGGGCAGGGCTTGGGAGTAACCCAAGACCACAGTACAGCAAAGCCCAGGGGAAGGAAAGACACCAGTTGATCCTGGATGAGGTCCGAGAAGGGGTGGAGGAGACCCGCTACAGTAGGACAGTAGCCATGCAGCAACAGGGGGCATGGACCCAATGGGAGCAGACAGCAGACCGGAAGATATCATGGACAGAGCTGTGGAAGGCTGAACCACATCGGATAAAGTTCCTAGTTCAGTCGGTCTACGATGTTCTCCCCAGTCCATCTAACCTCTTCCACTGGGGCCTGGCAGACACTCCACTGTGCCCACTCTGCCAGGGAGGAGGTTCACTGGAGCACATCTTGAGCTCTTGCCCAAGAGCACTGGGAGATGGGCGCTACCATTGGCGACATGACCAGGTGCCGAAGGTTATTGCAGAGGTCATCAGCACAGGGATCTCTAGCAGCAGGCATCAGCAACCAGCAGGGTATTCTGTCACCTTTGTAAAAGCCGGGGAGAAACCACGGCAGAGCCTAAGACCAACAGGAGGGCTGCTGGCAACAGTACGGGACTGGCAGCTGAAGGTTGACCTCGGGAGACAGCTTAAATTCCCAGAAAACATTGCAGTGACCACGCTCAGGCCGGACATAGTCTTGGTGTCAGAAACAACAAGGCAAGTGGTCCTGCTGGAGTTGACTGTTCCCTGGGAAGACCGGATGGAGGAGGCCTTTGAGAGGAAGAGGGCCAAGTACGAGGAGTTGGCAAGCGAATGCCGAAGCAGGGGATGGAGGACTCAATGCAGCCCCATTGAGGTCAGCTGCAGAGGATTCGTTGGCCAGTCACTCATCAGAGCACTCAAGATGTTGGGAGTGAAGGGACTGCATTGCAGAAGAGCCATTACAAACATCACTGATGCGGCAGAAAAGGTGTCAAGATGGCTCTGGATCAAACGGGGTGATCCGTGGACCATTAAGCTACTCAGACACAAGCCAGGGCCTGATCACCCCTGGCTGGGTCGCCTGGGCGAGGGTGTATGATGTTGACAGACCCGAAACACCCAATGACCCCAGGGTACGTCACTGAAGATGTGTCTGTGTTGCACCAAAAGTGTTTGTGAAAACCAGTAAGCATTTGAGAACTGAAGACACTAATTATTGAAGCTTTGTAGGTGGAATTCTTTCCCATTCTTGTTTGATGTACGACTTCAGTTATTCAACAGTCCGGAGTCTCCGTTGTCATATTTTGCGCTTCATAATGCGCCACACATTTTCCCTGTGAGATCAGATTTTAAGGTTGTCTTTCTAACTTATAAAATGATTCACGGACTAGCACCTCCCTACTTAGCTGACATGCTTAAACCCTACGTACGGACGGGGCTCTCTGTTCTCAGGGTGCAGGACTAGTTTGTGTCCCTAGGGTGAATAAAAGGTCTGTGGGTCTGTAGAGACTTTCATGTCCAGACTTAAGACGCACGTATTTTCCCTTTTGTATGGCTAGCATACTGGCATAGTATGTTACTATGATTTTTACCCTTTTAAATTCATTTATTAGTAAAGAGAGCAGCCCGTGGCCTCAGCTTTATCTAAAGTCTGGTTGTTTTAGTGATGCTTAGGGCTAGTGGCCGGGGATCACCTTAGTATTTCTTCTGTTTTTCATGTTGCAAATTATTCTGTATGTGTTGTTTTTCTGATGCCTGATTCAGTTTTTTCTCTCTGTTTGAGATGCGGCTCCATCCAGACATGGGGGTGATGTCTTGTTCTGCAAGCCTCCTGTCCTGTGCACCGGCATGGACGCCCAAAATTTCCTGTATATTCGTTTTGTAAATTGTGTTGGTAGCATAGCCCAAGTAGAGGGTCACCCCTTTGAGTCTGGTCTGCTTGAGGTTTCTTCCTCAAATCATCAAAGGGAGTTTTTCCTGACCGTTGTCACTGGTGTGCTTGCTCTGGGGGTTGGTAAAGTTAGACCTTACTTGTGTGAAGCGCCTTGAGGCAACTTTGTTGTGATTTGGCTATATAAATGAAAAGAAATTGAAATTGAACTGAAATATATACTGTATGTGTATTTAATTGTACATTTATATTGTGGTGTGTAGAGCTCACATAGTATACATCAGCCATCTGATCTGATACCTTTCATTTGTGGGTTTGTGTTTGTCGGTGATATTCCCAGAGGACTTATTGCCAGATTCATCACTGATGTATATGCACAATAACATGCATAAGGATTTTCCTGCACAGCAACCCAGACTTAGAACTGAAGACTTTTAATGCAGCATTGATACAGTCCTTACATTTCAAACATGTTTGCCCATCACTACTGCCCACGGAGACTGAGTCTGTGTTCACACTGTCATGCTTTTGCATTTTTCACACTGCATTGTTCTGTGCAGATCTTTTCCCCAGAACTGTTGATGGCACAATACATTTTTGGGCTTTGCTCCCATTGATAAACATTGCTAGCATTAGCTCTATTATTTGGTTGACCATAATAGCTGCACTTTAATTTAAAAACTCCTTGATAGAAAACTAAGTTCCTGTTGTGCAATTCTTGAAATTCTTCTATGTATGTTATTAGTGTCAACTTCACTATTGCAAACACAATCATGCTGTTGGACACTCATACAAATGCTGACACCTGCCACTGTCACTCACTCACTCTCACTCATTTTCTATACCTGCTTACTCCAAATAAGAAACACAGGGAGCTGGAGCCTATTCCAGCAGTCATAGGACGTGAGATAGGGTACACCCTGGACAGGATGCTAGTATATCTCAGAGCCACATATAGACAAACAAACATTCACACCCGCACACACACACACCTATGTTCAATTTAAAGTTTCCACTTCAACTAACCTGCATGTCTTCGAATGTGGGAGGAAGCCAGAGCATCCGGAGACAGCCCCCACAAACATGGGAAGAACATGCAAACTCCACACAGAAAGTCCCCAGATGGGAAGCGAACCTAGAATCTTGTTGGTGTGAGGCAACAGTGCTAACCACTAAGCCACTGTGCCACGTCCACAACAATATAAATGACAACAGATCTGAATGGAGTAAACATGTGTAAGATACTCTATTCAGGCTGTACTGTATCAATGTTCACAGACTTACTTTCAGCATTTTTTTTCTTTTTGGCTTAATGTTTTGAGAATAACAAACACTCAATAAAGGTTACAGTGCAGCGGGTATTTGGAAGCATTCCAATGAACTCTGCAAACTGTAAAATATGATTAAGGGCCCACAGAGGCTTTGTAATATAACATGGTATATCAGAGTTTGTCATGAATTACTGATTGATTACTGTTCCTTACCACCACTCAGAGATGTGAGGAGAATACCGTCTTCCAATATTAGATGGATGGAAAAATGGATAATAATGGATAATAAATCTTGGATATTGGAGATTATCCATTAAAAACAATTCTGCCATTGTGGACATAGTATGTGGGGCAGTATGGGCATACTAACGAGGGAAATCTTGGTTTAACATTATGCATAATCATTTATTACGGTGTGTATAATCTTTTCCTTTTATCTTAGTGTTTGTAAAGTAGCTATATGAGTATATCAAGACACTCCAGTTCAGTCTACTGTAACTTTTTGCTTTAAGTTAGTTTCTTTTTAATCATACCTTTGACCTCCCACTGGACCTGTCTCTCCCTTTGTGTCTGCTCACACTCTCTCTGTGTTCGTCCTCTGTGTGCCTCAGGGTGAAGCTCGGTATGCTCTACGTTTTTCCCTCATGCCCAGCTCACAGACTCCTATTATTGCCTGGACCAGTAGTACAAGAGAAGAGGCAACATAGAAGCTGACAGCATAGAAATGCCACTGTATGTATTTTCACTTTAGAGTGTGACTTGAATGCATTTTCATAGTGTATTCAAGTGAATACACTATGGCCCTGGGTCAGAGTCTGTGAGCCTGTTTGCGCTGTTTTTAGCCACACTACATAGTAATAGTATAGTTAGTTGGCTGCTATGCAGTTAGACACTTAAGCCTTGTTTCCACCAAGTGGTTCGGGTCACTATTTTGTGCATTTCCACATTCGGATTCAGGGATGGGTACCAAAATAACCGACCCATACCATACCACTTTTTGTCACCCTTTGCTTGGGGTATCAAAATAATGGAACGGTACCAAAAAGGAGGAGCTAACCCACTGCTCTCCATTGATTGGCTCATAGCAACAATCTTGTCAAGAATAGAGCATTTTAAATATCCACACAACGAAAAGAAGCCAAGCTTGGTCAAACGAGGAAGTGCAGACTTTCCTGGTGATCATTGTGGAGGAACAAGAATATGACGCCACGATGCTCATCTAAATGACATGTATGTTAAAATCTACCATGCTCCACCTCCAAAACAAAAGTACTGCTGGCAGTGGAAATGCAAGCCAAGTCATGCTTAATCGTTCCGAACCATACCATGCAGTACCAACCCAGACTCCTCGGTGGAAACAACGCTTTAGTATTTTGGCTGGAATTTGGTTCAGGGTTTCATTATTAACAGATTGTGACACTGACAAGATTTTTACTAGTTTGGGAAGTCCTGCAACTTATACTCCGGTGCAACTTATACGAGGGCTGTCAATAAAGTAACGGTCCTTTTTATTTTTTTCAAAAACTATATGGATTTCATTCATATGTTTTTACGTCAGACATGCTTGAACCCTCGTGCGCATGCGTGAGTTTTTCCATGCCTGTCGGTGACGTCATTCGCCTGTGAGCACTCCTTGTGGGAGGAGTCCTCCAGCCCCTCGTCGGAATTCCTTTGTCTGAGAAGTTGCTGAGAGACTGGCGCGTTGTTTGATCAAAATTTTTTCTAAACCTGTGAGACACATCGAAGTGGACACGGTTCGAAAAATTAAGCTGGTTTTCAGTGAAAATTTTAACAGCTGATGAGAGATTTTGAGGTGATACTGTCGCTTTAAGGACTTTTCACGGTGCGAGACATCACGCAGCGCTCTCAGCCGCCATCGTCAGCCTGTTTCAAGCTGAAAACCTCCACATTTCAGGCTCTATTGATCCAGGACGTCGTGAGAGAACAGAGAAGTTTCAGAAGAAGTCGGTTTCAGCATTTTATCCAGATATTCCACTGTTAAAGGAGATTTTTTTAATGAAAGACGTGTGGACGGGTCCGCGCGTCGGGACGCAGCCGCCGCGACGCTCCGCCACAGGAAAAACACCTCTGTTGAAAGCCTTAAGGACAAGTTGGAACATGTCCTGCCTGTTAAACAATTTCTCATATACTCACTCCACTGAAAGCCATCAAAAGCCGCCTGGATTTTACAAATGGTTATCAACACGGAGGTGTTTTTCCTGTGCCGCCGCACCGCGTCGGCTGCGTCCCGACGCGCGGATCCGTCCGCACGTCTTTCATTAAAAAAATCTCCTTTAACAGTGGAATATCCGGATAAAATGCTGAAACCGACTTCTTCTGAAACTTCTCTGTTCTCTCACGACGTCCTGGATCAATAGAGCCTGAAATGTGGAGGTTTTCAGCTTGAACAGGCTGATGACGCCGCCTGAGAGCGCTGAGCGACGTCTCGCACCGTGAAAAGTCCTTAAAGCGACAGAATCACCTCAAAATCTCTCATCAGCCGTTAAAATTTTCACTGAAAACCAGCTTAATTTTTCGAACCGTGTCCACTTCGATGTGTCTCACAGGTTTAGAAAAAATTTTGATCAAACAACGCGCCAGTCTCTCAGCAACTTCTCAGACAAAGGAATTCCGACGAGGGGCTGGACGACTCCTCCCACAAGGAGTGCTCACAGGCGAATGACGTCACCGACAGGCGTGGAAAAACTCACGCATGCGCACGAGGGTTCAAGCATGTCTGACGTAAAAACATATGAATGAAATCCATATAGTTTTTGAAAAAAATAAAAAGGACCGTTACTTTATTGACAGCCCTCGTATACCGAAAAATTACACACTTGTTATTAATAATAATAGTTATAATGGCTATTTATATAAGACCTACTGAGATGACTGGAAGCAAGGAAAATCTAGGTCAGTTCTTGTTTTTTGTTTTGTTTGGTTCTACCCTTGTGGTCATATTCACGAATGAAATCATTGTGATGATTTAGAAGGAAGCGGTCTTCTGTGTACATTTTGCTTTAGTCATTTATTTATTTACATGTGTGGTAATTGCCTTAATACTAGATGCACGCTGAGACTGGAGCCTTTGCCAGATGCATTCATTTGCTGGATCTCTCTCACCCATCTAGCTTTCACAGGGCAGTCAGTTTTTATAGCTTTATAGTTATAATGAGCATAATGCAGCAACTATGTCAGAGTGCTTAAAATGTTGCCAACATGTAAAACAAGCCGAGTCTTAACAAACTGTTTTTGAATTGTCCTAACATGGCTACAGAGCATATTGGTGAAAACATTACCCTTTTTTTGGTGCCTTCTCAGGCATAATTTTTGCACCACGAGCAAAATGGATCTAAAGATCTATAGTCCATCCAGCCACTTTTGTTTTGGATTATGTAATGAGCTTTGCAGCCTTACAGAGCCATTATTGTAACAATAGATGCTCTTATTTCTGTGTCACTACTTAACCCACATTCTACTTCCCCCTACCCTTCTCTGCTTTCCTTCTGTTATTTATGCATTTTTCCTCCCTGTAATGTTCTGTCCTGGAGTGCTTGACTGCATATGTGGGTGCATGCCCATATTGAAGTGTTCACAACATGTTTGTTTGTTGGCTACAGTGAAGGCATATATTTTTATGTTTGGCAATAGTGCACATTCCTTTAGTATTGCATGCCTCCACATGTATATGCTCACTGCTGCTGAGTTGGGACAATTCACAGAATCACTGAAGTCACGTTTAGGCTTCAATTTCTCAGCACACAGCAGTGATCAGTGTTTTCAGGTCTGTCTGGAAACTAGGGGTGTGGCATACATATTGATTACAATAATATCATGACTGTTGTTTTCATGATGTATAGTCCAACATTATGAATGAATGAATGAATGAATGAATGGATTTATTCGGCACACACACAAATCCGAAAGAACAGAAACATACAAATAACATGAATGTTATATAAACAATGTTATAAGAGGTCTGTGAGAAAAGTATCGTACCTTTTTATTTTTTTCAAAAACTATATGGATTTGATTCATATGTTTTTACGTCAGCCAAGCTTGAACCTTCGTGCGCATGCGTGAATTTTTCCACGCCTGTCGGTTGCGTCATTCGCCTGTGAGCACGCCTTGTGGGAGGAGTGGTCCAGCCCCCTCGTCGGATTTTCATTGTCAGGAAATGGCGGAATGATTTAGGCTTTTTTTCCATCAGAATTTTTTCAGAAACTGTTAGAGACAGGCAGCTGGAAACCATTCGAAAAATTTATCTGGCTTTCGGTGAAAATTTTACGGGCTTCACAGAGAATAAGGAGTGTTACTACAGCTTTAAGGACGCCCCACAATGGCGCACGGCGCGCTGCGCTCCGAGCCGCCATCGAGAGGCAGAAAACACCACATCATTTCTAAATGGATTGCTGTGTGGAGCTGGGACCGTCGTGAGCAATTTCTCTGGTTATTACAAGAGCTGGACATCAGCCATTTTCCGGCAGATTTCACTTTTAACAAGAGATTTTGTCATGGAAAGCCGCGCGGAGGCTTCACGCGTCAGGACTAGGGATGGGTATTGATAAGGTTTTATCGATAGCGATGCCATTATCGATTCTGCTTATCGATCCGATTCCTTATCGATACCTCGTGAATTTTGTACTAAAAGTAGGCTTTACAGGTTTTCTATGTATTTCCTTGAGTCTTAAAGTAAATAAATATGAGATTAGTCACTGTATCCTTGATCTCTGGACATAAATAAAAATAAACAAAACTGTGTTTCGTTTTGAAGTTATTAATTCAGACTGAATTGTATCGTTCTATCTTGACTCAGAGAGCCGCGCAACGTTTGGAGCTGTGTGAACAGAACAGAGGATGATTCTCGTTTCTTTCTCGCAACGAGACAGGAGTCCCAGTTAGTAACTTTAATCCGCACAAAAGTGAATCACAACTCATATTCAGGGATGAAAGTGGTGAAAAACAAAAAAAGCTGAAACCCAAAATTACCCCCCAACACCACCTGCACGAAAATGTTTCAATTCTAGAAGCTCTGAAATGCAATCTGGGACTATTCCAGACAATAAACTGCAGTGAGTGCAGCATCCATTTAGGTGAGAAAAAAAAAAAAAATACAACTTTCCTTATTCGGATTCATTTCAGTAGTATTCTGCTCTTACTAGGATGCAGCAGTTTTCTAGTTTGGCAGATAGTTCTGGAGGAAATCACTGAAGAAATTAACAAATTGAAAATATGGTTTGACCGAAACAAACTTTCATTAAACTTAAATAAGACAGGGATGAAATGGAGGTGTAAGAGTCACTAGGTGTTCACAGGAAACACTTATTTCTGTATGTATTTATTTATTTATGTTCATTGTTAATTGCTATTATATATTTTCTGTTGTTTCTATTCAGGTTCTTTTTGTCTCTTTCTCTAAAATTGTATATAATAATCATTAGATTATTAATATATAAGCAAAAATAAATTTAAGGAATATTACAATTTGAAAACAAATGCACCCGAACGTGATGGTGGCTGCAATTGCTAAATGCTAACTTTTAACATTGAAAATGCCATAGACATGCTAATGTGTTAGCATCGCTCCCATTTTTAAGTTATAAAATACATCTATCAACTGTTTCAGAAGACCATAACAGGTCGGTTTAACATGAAAAAGGTAAATAATACTCATAGACGTATGCTTTTTAGGGTTTTAGCGGGGGAAAATTAAGCGAAAGAAATAAATAAATGAAGCAATCGACCGAAGCATTGCTTCAATCTGCGAACCACGCTTCGATTGGTTCAAGGTTCAAAGCAAAGCCGCGCTGCAGAAAAGTTGATTAAGGACCCGCTGCAGGGTCTGTAATCAATGTAGAGAAATGATCATTTTTCTGACAAACACCCGCCAAAACAACGGCCACTCTGAAGGACCGATAACAGAATCGGTAAGCACAAAGCTTATTGATGTCGGTGGATCGAATCATTTCTTAACAATACCCGAAAGGAACAGGTTCTCGATACCCATCCCTAATCACAACTCATATTCAGGGATGAAAGTGGTGAAAAACAAAAAAAGCTGAAACCCAAAATTAGCCCCCAACACCACCTGCATAAAAATGTTTCAATTCTAGAAGCTCTGAAATGCAATCTGGGACTATTCCAGACAATAAACTGCAGTGAGTGCAGCATCCATTTAGTGAAGAAAAAAAAATACAACTTATTCAGATTCATTCCAGTAGTATTCTGCTCTTACTAGGATGCAGCAGTTTTCTAGTTTGGCAGATAGTTCTGCAGGAAATCACTGATGAAATTAAATTGAAAATATGGTTTGACCGAAACAAACTGTCATTAAACTTAAATAAGACAGGGATGAAATGGAGGTGTGAGAGTCACTAGGTGTTCACAGGAAACACTTATTTCTGTATGTATTTATTTATTTATGTTCATTGTTAATTGCTATTATATATTTTCTGTTGTGTTTCTATTCAGGTTCTTTTTGTCTCTTTCTCTAAAATTGTATATAATAATCATTAGATTATTAATATATAAGCAAAAATAAATTTAAGGAATATTACAATTTGAAAACAAATGCACCCGAACGTGATGACAGCTGCAATTGCTAAATGCTAACTTTTAACATTGAAAATGCCATAGACATGCTAACGCATTAGCATCGCTCCCGTTTTTAAGTTATAAAACAACTGTTTCAGAAGACCATAACAGGTTGGTTTAACATAGAAAAGGTAAATCATACTCACAGACGTATGCTCTTTAGGGTTTTAGCGGGGGAAATTAAGCGAAAGAAAGAAATAAACGAAGCAATCGACCGAAGCATTGCTTCAATCTGCGAACCACGCTTTGATTGGTTCAAGGTTCAAAGCAAAGCTGCGCTGCAGAAAAGTTGATTAAGGACCCGCTGCAGGGTCTGTAATCAATGTTGAGAAATCATCATTTTCCTGACAAACACCCACCAAAACAACGGCCACTCTGAAGGACCGATAACAGAATCGTTAAGCACAAAGCTTATTGATGTCGGTGGATCAAATCATTTCTTAACGATACCAGAAAGGAACCGGTTCTCGATTCGCTGATCGAGCAAGACAAAGGAACACCTCCGTTTCAGAGTGCCAGGGGACAAGTTGGGACATGCCCAGCTCTCCACAATTTCTCTTATACTCACTGGGCTGGTAAGCATTGAAAGCCGAGATAGGCATGTCCCAACTTGTCCCCTGGCACTCCGAAAAGGAGGTGTTCCTTTGTCTCGCTCGATCAGGCAATCGGTCCTGATGCGCGAAGCCTCCGCGCGGCTTTCCATGACAAAATCTCTTGTTAAAAGTGAAATCTGCCGGAAAATAGCTGATGTCCAGCTCTTGTGATAATCAGAGAAATTGCTCACGATGGTCCCAGCTCCACACAGTGATCTGTTTAGAAATGATGTGGTGTTTTCTGCCTCTCGATGGCAGCTCGGAGCGCGGCGTGCGCCATTGTGGGGCGTCCTTAAAGCTGTAGTAACAGTCCTTATTCTCTGTGAAGCCCGTAAAATTTTCACCGAAAGCCAAATAAATTTCTCGAATGGTTTCCAGCTGCTTGTCTCTAACAGTTTCTGAAAAAATTCTGATGGGAAAAAAAGCCCAAATCATTCCGCCATTTCCTGACAATGAAAATCCGACGAGGGGGCTGGACCACTCCTCCCACAAGGCGTGCTCACAGGCGAATGATGCAACCGATAGGCATGGAAAAACTCACGCATGCGCACGAAGGTTCAAGCTTGGCTGACGTAAAAACATATGAATCAAATCCATATATTTTTTGAAAAAAATAAAAAGGTACGATACTTTTCTCACAGACGTCGTATAAACATTATCAAGCTTTTGCTTGCATCAGTGCAGGTTTGAAGATAGTTTTTAATTAGCCTTTTTACTGGAAATCAGCAGTTGTATCTGGCAACATTATAGCAAAGCAGAGATTCACAGTTACATGATCTCTTACGAGCAGCAAAGATGAGTTTGCACTTAGCATGACTTAGGCTTAAAAAAAGATAAGTGGAAAACTGAGACAGCATGCAGACCTCCAACCTTGTAGTCTACTGTATCTAGTACACAAATGGCTGCGTAAGGTGCACGCAGAGGAAAGAAAAAAAAACCTTGGGCACACGGGGAGAAGCTTGGCTTTGTGATGCTGTTTTTACAGACTGCCTGGACATGCAGATGAATTTGATACATTAGAAAACACCAGAATACATTATTTCCAGGAGTTAATGGACTTTATTTAATGTGCCACAATGTTGAGGGAACTTGAGGAGGTCAAAGCATGCTGGAGCTGCAGGTGGCGATCACGTGCGTGATCCATCCATGAGGAGTGGATAGTGGACATGTCCTCTCGCTGGCAATTGGTCCGTGAGCAGGATGGTCTTTATTTTACATGCCACAATCGTGAGAGAACTTCAGGAGGTGAAAGAAAGCTGCAGCCGGCAATCGCAGGCACGATAGTCCGTGAGGAGTAAGTGGACATGGATATGTCCTCTCACTGGCGATTGGTCCATGAGCAGGAGTTAATGGACTTTATTTAATGTGCCAGCTTGAGGAGGTGGAAGTGCTGCAGAGCTGCAGCTGCCAATGGCGAGTGCAATTTGTCCATGAGAGTGGACATGGACATGCCCTCTCACTGGCGATCAGTCTGTGAGGAGTTATAGTGAACGTGGACATGTCCTCTCGATGGCTATCGGTCAGTAAGCAGGTGTTAATGGACTTTATTTAATCTGCCACAATTGTGAGAGAACTTTGGGAGGTGAAAGCACCACGGAGCTGCAGCCAACAATTGCGCAGGACCCGTCTGTGAGTGGACATGGACATGTCCTCTAACTGGCGAGCCATCCGTGAGGAGTGGACGTGGACATGTCCTGTTGCTGGCGATCTGTCCATGAGGAGTTAGTGAATGTCAAAGCTTGGGCGGCCCGCTTCTTCTTCTGTGGTTTTGACGCTTCACTTCTAGCAAAGTTCAGCGGGATGATATGCAGGTATGCATTGATAAGAAACCGAAAAAAGATTTTTTTGCCATGGTGTAGTGTTGTGTACAATTGTGGAGGCATGTTGTACAGTAGCGCAGTGTTGTGTAGATTTACAAACAGTAGCGTTGTGTTGTGTAGACTTGCATGGGACACTGTGTCTATGCTCTACACCAAAAGTCTGCGAAAAAATTAAACGTTAAAGTTAAACGTTTAAGTTCATTTCGTGGACCCCTTTGTGTCCCTTTCAGGGCTCGCAAAATCACTAGCCCGACGTCCCGGGGCTATGTACTTTTTCACTCGGGCTACTAAACTTTTACACCCCCTGCCTGATGGGCTACCTAAAAATATACCCGATATCTTGGCTGGCTGAGGATGAGAGGAGACGGCGCCGTCCTTCTGTGTGTTACGTGCGCAGCCAGGCGCTCGCGCTCTCTCTCTCTCCCGCCCGCTTTCTCACACGCCGCACACACGAGCCAGCCGCATGTTCACGAAGCACCGAGTACGATGAAGTGAGAAGAATAGGAAGCAAAACAGTTGCTGGTTTAGTCTGCAGTCACCACGCTACTAGTCAGAATTGAAGCATCGCAAACACTCGCCAATATAGACGTCTTTTGATCGTAGGTTAATAAAGTAAAAAAAAAAAAAAAAAAACGCACATGTGCGAAACAATTGTTTATTTATTTAATTCATTTATTCTTTTTTGAACACAGATGGATTTACGTCGATATTTTAGTTCTGTGCAGCCAAAAAACACAAGTCAGAATGAAGAGGGGGCAGAGAAAGAGGGACAGTCCAGCACAGATGAGCAGGCAACCACACAGGACCAGGCCAGTTCAGCGTCAGAGCAGCCAGCCTCCACAGGAACAGAGCGACAAGCCAGCCCAAAAAAGAGTTCTGAAAAATCAGACTATGAAGCAAAAAGAAAGAGCACATTTGTGGTTTCATGGACTAAGGAATTCCCTTGGCTGGAATATGATAAGGTGAACAAAACAATGTTCTGTCAAGTGTGTCGTCAGTTCCCTACAATTTCTGACTCCAACAATGATTTTGTACTTGGTACTAGTAATTTAAGGAAAGACCCCATCAGAACCCATGACAACTCACATACATAAGAAGTGCATTAGTGCCCAGTCTGCAGCTTTATTCCCAGAAGAGACACCAATTGCAAAAACCATACAACACATGAACAAAGCACAGCAGGATATAATGACTAGACTTTTTAGAACAGCATTTTATGTTGCAAAAAGTGAATTGCCAATGGAAAAATTTGGCAGTCTTTGCAAACTTCAAAAAGCAAATGGCATAGATGTAGGTTCTACTTACCACGGTGACCATGCCTGCAGAGATTTTACGTATTAGGGCTATAGCAGAAACCTCTAGAGACCAGATTCAAAAGATATCAAAGACAGCAGGTTTTTGACTGTGCTCGCAGATGGGAGCACAGATGCTGGGGTTATTGAACAGCAGCTGGTTCATGTTAGATATGTAAAGGGAAATGGTGACATATCTACCTACAATGAAATGCCACAGTCAGAAGCTCAAATGCTGCAGGGGTTCTAGAAGCCATTGATGAAGCTGTGGACCATGTAGGCATCAGTGCAGACATTTGGGAAAAAAAAAAGTGGTCTGTGCCAATTTTGATGGTGCTGCTGTAATGATTGGAGAAAAAACTGGAGTAGCTGGGCAGCTCAAAGAAAGGGCACCTCATGTCATTACTATACATTGTGTTGCACATAAATTAGAGCTGGCAGTGCTGGGCAGCATTAAAGATTGCGAGTACCTAGCAGAATTTGAAGACACACTCAAAAGCATCTTTAAGATGTATTATTATTCGCCAAAAAAGAGAAGGGAACTGACTGAAATAAGTGAAATACTCAATGAAAAACTGGCACATTTTAGTGGCCTAAAAAGCACCCGGTGGCTGCCAAGCAGGCTGAGATGTCTAACGGCTGTGGAAAAAACTACACTCAAACAGTTACCCATTTGGAAAACATGTCAGGAGGAAGTGGTGTTACACCAGAAGAAGATGCTGCAAAAGCAAAGGGGATTGTGCAGGAGATGAAAAGTGAGAGATTTGTTAGATTTCTGCATTTTATGTTAGATTACAGCACAATCCTTTCCAAATGCAGCACTGAAATGCAGCATGACAAACTGAGCATTATGGGAACAAATCAGTTAGTCGAGAGCACAACATCACGCCTAATCAGCCTTAAAACCAAGACAGGTGAATTTCAAAAATTCCTGGACACCAAACTCACAGTAAATGATGATGAGAGTATTTCTTACAGTGGAACAAAACTCACAAAAAGCCAGCGACCTGTTGGGGGCGATGTGAAGACAAGGACACAAGTGCCATTAGTACACTGTTCCTGAAGATTATTGACAACACAGTTAAGTACATGGACAACAGATTTAAAAAGTGCCATTAGTACACTGTTCCTGAAGATTATTGACAACACAGTTAAGTACATGGACAACAGATTTAAAAATCTTTCTCAAAGACCCTTGTCTTGCTTCCAAGTTTTTGACCCTTCTACTCTTCCCAGCTCAAGACGAGCTGTCAACTTTTGGGGATGAAGAGGTGGACTGTCTTGTCAAACATTTTGACACTTTGCTAAATGAGGAGGAAAAAGGCAAACTTCCAGAAGAATGGATGGATCTAAAAATGTGGCTTTCAGCACACCGTGGTAGCAAACTAGACACCTTGTACAAAGATCTCTTATCTGCGAATCCTGAAAACCTGTCCCATGTGTTGTTGCTAGTGAAGTTAATGCTGACACTAAGTCCATCAACAGCCATTTTTTGAGAGAGGATTTTCTTGCATGAACCGTGTGAAAACAGTATACCGCACAAGTCTCCAGGCTGAAACACTGAATGACCTTATGCACATCTCCATAAATGGGAAATCAGTGGAATCCTTTTGTCCTGAGACAGCATTTCTGGATGTTGAGCACAAAGGGCACAAGACATATTGTACACAAAACAGGAAAAACTGAGCAGAGAAGAGGAGACTGTGGCACAAGAGGAAATGTCTGAAGATGAGACTGTTCCTTCAACAACTGGCATTTTCTAATTTGCCAGAATAATCCATTTTCTTGTTCTTGTTCTGTGTTAATAAACATTCCAAAAATGTTAATTAGGTTAAATGTGTTATCACTTGCATTAAAACATTAAAAACAAAAATGGGCCAGTTCATTTCATTTCGGGCTACCAAAACCTGAAGAGTGCCTGCCCGAAGGGCTACTAGGGATTTTGAAATTTTGCGAGCCCTGCCTTTGCGTCCCTCAGCTTGTTGACATGTAGGGCTCCATAAACTCGGCGTAGGGCTGAATTAGCTCGGCGTAGTCGGTATGCAGCATTATATGGCTGTGACGCTACATGCACGATGCTTGGCTGATTACCGGTCAGATATTTTCCCATATCCGGACCGGTTTCCATGACAGTCGGCCTACAACGCGTATTTTTGTTACAAACAAGGAAGCTAAAAACACGATTAGAAAAACGAAGTCAGACATGAATGTACGCCATAAATATCAAAACAGCATTGGATAAAACACACAAATTGAAACCAGCTACTGACCAGGACCATCTGTTAGCAAGTTCTTCATGGAGGTGAAGAAAGCGAATGAGCCCAACACCATCAGCAGCATATTCAGGCGATACTGTAAGTTTGCATGTTTATATATATAACACCTAGGGATGGGTATCGAGAACTGGTTCCTTTCAGGTATCATTAAGAAATGATTCGATCCACCGACATCAATAACCTTAACAATTCCCTTATCGGTCCTTCAGAGTGGCCGTTGTTTTTGGGGTGTTTGTCAGGAAGATGTCATTTCTCTACATTGATTACAGACCCTGTACCGCATCTGTAATCAACTTTTCTGCAGTGCGGCTTTGCTTTGAACCTTGAACCAATCGAGCAGTGATTCACAGATCGAAGCAGTGCTTCGACCTACTGCTTCGTTGATTATTTGTTTTATTTCGCTTTATCTTAATTTTCCCACGCTAAAACCCTACAGAGCATATGTCTGTGAGTTATATTTACCTTTTTTATGTGAAATTGACCTGTTATGGTCTTCTGAAACAATTGATGTATTTTATAACTTAAAAACAGGACCGATGCTAACGTGTTAGCATGTGTATGGGATTTTCAATGTTAAAGTTAGCTGTCAGCACAATTGTGTGCATTTGTTTTCTGTATAATAATGGCCTGTTGTCATAAAAGAATCAAATGTATTACAAATTGTAATATTTTGAAATTTATTTTTGTTTATACATTAATAATAATAATAATAATAATAATAATAGCAACAACAACAATAATAGTAATAATAACTAATAATTCTACAATACAGTTTTAGAGAAAGAGACAAAAAGAACCTGATTAAAAACACAACAGAAACTATAAAACCAACTAACAATGAACATAAATAAATAAATAAATGAATGAATATAGAAATAAATAATTTCGTGTGAACACCTAGTGACTCTTACACCTCCACTTCATCCCTGTTTTATTTAAGTTTAATGACAATTTGTTTCGGTCAAACCATATTTTCAATTTGTTAATTTCTTCATTGATTTCCTCCAGAACTATCTGCCAAGCTAGAAAACTGCTGCATCCTAGTAAGAACAGAATACTACTGGAATGAATTTGAATAAGGAAAGTTGTTTTTTTTTTTTCTCACTTAAATGGATGCTGCACTCACTACAGTTTATAGTCTGGAATAGTCCCAGATTGCATTTCAGAGCTTCTAGAATTAAAACATTTTTGTGCAGGTGGTGTGGTTTGTTTTTCATCCCTTAATATGTCAATCGTGAGTCACTTTTGTGTGGATTAAAGTCACTAACTGGGACTCCTGTCTTGTTGCAAGAAAGAAACGAGAATCGTCCTCCGTTCTGTTCACACAGCTCCAGATGCTGCGCGGCTCTCTGCCGAGTCAAGTTAGAACAATAGAGTCCAGTCGGAATTAAAAACTTCAAAGCGAAACACTGTTTAAATCAAATGACACCTCTTTCCAAATGTTGTAATACAAACTGCAATCGATCAAAATGTTTTTTTCCTCCCAAAATAAGACGTCCTGCGCTGATGTGCAGCAGCCTACTGAGTTCAGCTCAGAGGTATGGAGAAACATTCATGCCAAAATGTCTGAAAGGAAATGCTTTTGACAAACCTACAGATTTTGTTTATTTTTATTTATGTCCAAAGATCAAGGATCCAGTGACCAATTCATATTTATTTACTTTAAGACTCACTAAAATACTTAGAAAACCTGTAAAACCTACTTTTAGTACACAGAAAATTCACAAGAGGTATCGCTAAGGGAATCGCTAAGGAATCGGATCGATAACCAGAATCGATAATGGCATTGATATTGATAAAATCTTATCAATACCCATCCTTAACAACACCTATGTAATAAACAAATTATTAACCTCGCTTGCTCAGTTAATATCCTTTATTACGCAACTCTACGTTGGCCTGGTGTGAAAGGGGCTTTAATCACTAGATTTGGATCATTCCAGTGATTTATATTTTTGTGCGGTCCGCATCATTGACACATTAATTATTAAAATAATGCATTGAAAAAAATTTTTTTTCTTCTCCTCTCCTGCATGCAACACGCAGGAGCTGTCAAACACTTTTTCCTCGAGGTCACACATTAGTTTCAAGCCATTTTCATGTGGAGACAATATTTAAGTGTGACTGAAATAATAAGTCCCTGTGGCTTCTCCCTTTTTTCACTTGGGATCACCACAGCTGATCAGAGATGGATCTGGATGTTAAAAATAAGTCTAAAAGTGTTTCTTGTTTGCTGTTTCAGAGCAAAACTCCACAGTTCAAAGAGCTTGTTAGTTGAAGCTCATGGAAGCTCACTGATGCCTAATGAATTGTTAAACAATCAAATATTTGTTAGAATGTAAATTTGCAGGGAAACATATTAAAAGGGTCATATTATGGAGAACCAGTTTTAATCTTCCTTTTACATTTTCATGTGTTTGAGGTTTGATATTATACATTTCCAAGGTCCCACAGTTTTTACAGACATATTCCTGCTGTAAACAAGATTTCAGAATCAGGCCTGACACAGCTTAAGACATAATAAGTGATTCTGTATAGAAAGAAATGTGTGATTTGATTTTTAAAGGACTGCCCTATTAAACAACCACATGTAACACCCATGCATCTTAAAAACTAAAAAAAAGCATTACAAATCTTGAATTATTTATTTTTTCAGCTTCATAGAGGCCCATTATTGTCTATATATTATATATGCCATCATATGGAGAAAATGGCCCTTTACTTCAGGCACTGAGGGGCTATTAACCCATACCATCCTTTTGTAATATGATTCACTGCAACCTCACTTGTGGAGGTGGTTTAAATCTGAAAAGATAGATGTTGCTCAAAAGACAGCAACATGCAAAATCTGTCTGACACTTGTTGCCATTACCAGTAGCTCAGCAATTAACTTTGTTCACCGCCTGTGTAGTAACCACAGGAAGGAATATGAAAAGCTCAACTACCCAATAAAACCCTAAATCAGAGAAGGTGCCTGCACAACATAATCAACAAACTTTATATGATCAAAGTAATACAATTGCGATTGTTTATCTATTGTTTTTACTTTGATGCTCAAGTTTTAAGGAAATAATTAAGAGCCGTTTCCCTAAACATTGCATCCATTAATGTCATTAGTAAGCAACCTACTACTACTAAGACCTACTGCCTACTACTACTAAGACATATACAAACACATTTTAGAAAAAAAACTTTGAAATTTTGTTGTTGTAAGTCACAAAAAAGCTTGAGATTTTTTTTTTGTCCATATCACACAGGACTGAAGACATAATCATCTGGGTAGTTGAGTGGTGATCTTTCACCTCTGTGTACAAGAGTATATCACAAATCTAAAATGTATCTTTAAATCTGAATGAATAACTGATTAATAACTGAACAGTGTGACATAATTAACAGTTAATGGGGTCAGTGACTGCTGAATGCTCTGGGTAGAAAATTTTAAAATGCTATCATCAGCTGTTTTAAATGACACAATCCCAAAACTTTAACTAAGTTGTGATTCCAGCTTTCTTTATCTCATGGGTTTTTAAGATAAGAATATACTTGGTTTTTCTCTCAAGGGAAATTTCTTTCTTGCACCACCAGCACTTACAAGGTGTACGCAGTATGTATTGCACACAGCAGATGGACTGAAGGACAGTTTAATCACACAAACAGAGTAGGAAAGATACAGACAGGTGACAAATTGAAGGAAAATCCAAAATATGTGAGTGAAGAAAACAACAATTGCCCCGTCCACCGGGCCTGAGCGGTCACTAAGTGGTTTGATGTGTATGAAAGTTATGTGAATCATATCCTCTATCCTTCACAGTCACCAGATCTGAACTCATTTGAACGCCTACTGGGGATGTTGGAGTAACATTACAGAACACTGTACACCACCATCATCAGAGCACGAAATGAGCAAATATATTTTCGAAGAATGGTGATCCGTCCTTTCAGTAAAGTTCCAGAGACTTGTGGAATCAATCAAAACTTTACTAAAACAGTTAATGTTAGGTTGCTGTTCTTTAATTTGCCACTCATCTATACATTAATAAACAAGAGCAATCAGAGATTTCTGACCTCCGCCAATCCATTTCTGGATCACCTCCAAAATTCAGGGGAGTCTTCCAACAGTGGTGGTTTTTAATACGGGCGACGGGCCGGCATTATAGGAGGGCGGCACCGTGGGCTTGAGCACTTAAAAAAAAAATCATCTCCACCACAAAATGGTTTTCTTGTCACTGTGTGTAAAATTGGCGCCTCCTGCCGGCAGCTACAGGAGGTGCTTGCTGAGTGTGCACAGGAGGAATGAGTTGGTGAAAGAAAGGGGAGGGGAGTGCGGGGGACAGTTCACCTCTTCGTAATGGAAGGGAAGAGGCGGGGGGTTAGTGGGCTGAAGTCAGTTAAACCTTGACCTTCTTCCAAATAACGCACATCTCATTCATGATATTATAAATTCAGGCTTATAGTTCCTGCACATTTCTGAATTGTGTGAAATGGCTTGCCGCACACTGAGAGGATTCGGCTACATCCTGAGCTGGGTACAGCCAAATCCTCTCAGTGTGCGGCATGAAACCCGAGGACAGGAGCTCTCCTCCCGTGTGGTCTGCGGATCATCCAGCAAATGAGGCAGGCAGCCTTTGAAAGTAGACAGACAAGGTGGAAGAACGGGTTTGAATGTCACTGGAGAGGACATCACAGATGCTGGCTTTTGAACTTTGCACTGGTAACAATCTGGATGGTCTTATCCCTCTTTTGTCCGGAGGACACGACGTCCATGATTTCCAAAAACAATTTGAAATGTGGACTCATCAGACCACAGCACACTTTTTCACTTTGCGTCTGTCCATTTCAAATGAGCTCGGACCCAGAGAAGGCGATGCCGTTTCTGGATGTTATTGATGTATGGCTTTTGTTTTGCATGGTAGAGTTTAACTTGCACTTGTAGATGTAGCGACGAACTGTGTTAACTGACAATGGTTTTCTGAAGTGTTCCTGAGCCAACGCAGTAAGATCCTTTCCACAACGATGTCGGTTTTTAATGCAGTGCCGCCTGAGGGATCAAAGGTCACAGGCGTTCAGTGTTAGTTTTCAGCTTTGCTGCTTACGTGTAGAAAGTTCTCCAGATTCTCTGAATTTTCTGATTATATTATGGACTGTAGATGATGGAATCCCTAAATTCCTTGCAAATGAACATTGAGAAACATTGTTCTTAAACTATTTTTTCACACAGTTGTCACAAAGTGGTGATCCTCGCCCCCTCTTTGCTTGTGAACGGCTGAGCCTTTTGGAGATACTCCTTTTATACCCAATCATGACACTCACCTGTTTCCAAACAGGTGTTCTTTGAGCATTCATCAACTTTCCCAGTCTTTTGTTGCCCCGTCCCAACTTTTTTGAAATGTGTTGCAGGCATCCATTTCAAAATGAGCAAATATTTACACAAAAACAGTAAAGTTTATCAGTTTGAACATTAAATATCTTGTCTTTGTGGTGTATTCAATTGAATATAGGTTGAAGAGGATTTCCAAATCATTGGATTCTGTTATTTACATTTCACACAATATCCCAACTTCATTGGAATTGGGGTTGTCATAACAATTTAGTTTAGAAAAAAAGGCAAATAATATATTATCAAATTTCTGTCATACCTAAAACTTTAGCAGATTAGTTAATGCTAAATATTTAGACATTTAGCCTAATATTTACAAACATCAAGTTCAGTATTTAGCTAAATGTTGAGTCAAATATGCACCTTAATAAAAGAGCTAATTGTTCCTCCCTGAAAGACAGATTAATAAAGTGTCTAATGACAGACATTTAGCATGTAAGGGCGTGTTTATTCAAATTTACAATTCATTAATGTTTTGTCTTAGAGTAATGATGTCAATTTCAATTACAATTTCAGGGGCACTTCCAAAATATTAATAATAAAATAATTTAAAAAAATGGCTGTTTGTGCAAAATTTTGTGGGGTTTTTCGGGGGGGGGGGGGGGGGCGCTCAGAGGGGGTCTTTCCCAGAGAGTAATTCAGTATAGAACCATCACTGTCTTCCATGCCCTAATATCTATCTGTGGTGCAAATTTGGTGAGAATTTGTGAAGTAGTTTTGAAGTAATCTTTCAAAGTCTGTATAAAGTGAATCTTGATCCAGAATCTGGATGTGGCTCTGGATCACCTCCAAACGTCAGTGGAGTTTTCTGTGCCTAATAAGTATCTATTGTGCAAATTTGGTGAGGATCCGTGAAGTAATTTTGATGTAATCCTTCAAAAACCATATGAAGTGAATCTTGATCCAGAATGTGGATTTGGATCCGCATCCGTATCACCTCCAAGATTTATTTGAGTTTTCCCTGGCGTAATATGTATCTGTGTTGAAAATTTGGTGAGAATCCCTGAAGTAGTTTTCACGTAATCCTTCAAATGGGTTACTAGGGCTGCTGCACTGCACAATCCAGTCTCTGTACGACCAAAGTAGGTGTTGTGTCCACATTCTCTGCATCACATCAGACTTGTTCCCAGTGGATGTTAGACACCACCATGGCTGCCCCTTGTCATCAGTTGTGTTCATGATTTCCATGCATGGGATTTCAAGGTGTAGTCAGGGACCAGAGAGAGGGACTTTGGTGACCTCAGAATTACATCTTTGCTTTTTGTGGATGATGTGGTTCTGTTGGCTTCATCAGACAGTGACCAGTGATGTGCACTGGGCAGGTTTTGAGGCCACGTGTGAAGCAAATGGGATGAGGATCAGCACTTCCAAATCTGATACCATGGTACTCGGGTCAAAAAAGGGTGGGTTGTGCCCTCTGGATCAGGCAAGAGTTATTGCCCCAAGTGGAGGAGTTCAAGTAGCTTGTGCTCTTAGATAGATAGATAGATAGATAGATAAATTTATTGTCATTAAACAAGTGCAACAAAATTTCTTCCCACGCAATCACCTCAGACAAAAATACAATAAATCCATAATTATTACAAGTTGAACATAATAATGGCACACATCAAAATTAGAACACCAATACATATACATTTGATTGTTTATGTACGCTGTACTTTAAGACAGCCCGTCATCCGAATTGAGGCAATATGAATGTGGGGGATGTAGCAGTGTCCCGCGCAGCCGTGAGCTCGGGGGAGCGGCAGGGTGGAGGTGGGGTGGGGGGTGGATGGGCGTGCATCATGAGTGCAGATGAGATGAGTTTGTATCAGTCAAATGAGTTTGTATCAGTTTCTGGCAGTGTGTGCATAATGTCTGGAGTTGCCTTGACAACGTCTGACTGTTGGGGAGGGCAGAAGATAAGAGGGCAGCCGAATGGTTCACTAAGGCCGTAGAAATTCTTTTGGAGGAAAACAGCGGGGCCTTTTGACCTTCGGAGGCTGGTAAGCCTGCCATGTTTAGGGTTGAGCAGAGAAAGCACATTTGCAGCTTCTCTAACCACCACAATCCAATGTATGAGTATTCCCTGGTCTCCGACATCTTCCTTTGCAAGGCGTACATTTGCTCTGAGATGTTATCCAACTTGCATCTGAGTTCAAGTGTTAACGCAGTCTGAGAATGTATTGCCTTGCCCAACTCATTAATCATGACAGATAGGTGAGGGGTCGTGGTTCTGGTAGCAGCCGTCTTGCCAGTTCTCCAGTATGTCAGTGCAGCACATAAACCAATAAGTGCCAGACCTCCTATGATAAAACCAAATATAAATAAATGTTCAACGTACTAAACAGAGAGTGGTCCAAGCATGCAACACGCCATTTCTCCCAGGCATTGAGAACATAGCCCGCAGAGTAGGTTCCATCTGGGCACGCAGGGTCCCCCAGCCCTGATTTCCTTGTTGAGAAATGGTGTCAATAGGTTTCAGAGACCATCTGATCAATTCCATGGTTAATCCAATATAGTTTGAAGAATTCACAGCCCGGTTGAGTAGGGACTTTGAAGGTTGAGCAGAGATAGAGGAAGCGTGAGGACAGAGGATGAGATGCGACCGCCTCACCAGAGTCCAAGAGCTATTCTTGTTCACAAGTCAGGGTAAGATGCAGTGTGAGCTCGACAGACGGATTGGGGCTTCACCTGAGGTCCTGCAGACGCTGTACCAGACGGTTGCCATAAGATGAGGCTCTTGGATTTACCATCCGATTTACATTCCTATCCTCACCTATGGTCATGTGCTTTGGGTAATGAGTGATAGAACAAGGTTGTTGCTGCAAGTGGCAGAAATGAGGTTCCTCCTTCAGCTATCTGGCTTACACTCAGGGACAGAGTAGTAGAGCCCCTGATTCTTTGCATTGAAAGGAGCCAGCTGAGGTGGTTTGGGCATCTGTTGAGGATGCTCACTGGTCATCTCCCTAGAGAGGTCTTCCAGGCATGTCCAACTAGGAGGTGGCCCTGGAAAAGACCCAGGACACGCTGGATCCCTCAGCAAGAGTTAGAGGATTTGGCTGAGGATAGGGAAGTGTGGAGTGATCTGCATGGTCTGCTACCCCCATGACCCGGACCTGTATACACGGCAAAAAAATTGTGAATGAATGAATGTTGGTTGTGGAATCAGGCATTAAGCTATAAACCTACGATATAATGTGTTTCTTAATCTGAAAAAAATCTGTTACATTCTTTCATGCGCTGCTGTGCTTTAATATTTTTTAAATCAATCAATAGCATTTGTTTAATCTTTTTTTTTTTTTTTTGCTGAAAATTAACATTTGGAAATTGTGAATTTGGTCATTTACTGAAAAAATCATGTTTGTGGTGATGAAAGAATAAAATCAGATCATACAAGCTAAAAAGAATGTGCCAGCTTGTGGAGCTGATACCTGCTGGTTGTGTTTTTGTGTTTGAGGTCACTATGTCAGTACTGCATTGCAATCTCCCTTCCAAAATCTGCCACTGAAGTAATCTTTTCAGCTCCACTATATCCTCACTCAGGTTGTGCTGTTTTTTTGTTGCTGTGTATTTTACTCTCTGTTCATGCAGAGATCTGGATGGCTGCCTGTTTTGTGGAAAGCAATATTGAGTGCCTAAGCTTTCAAGCTTGTACAGAATGCATTTACCTGGCCACCTGTCAGCCAAGGCGGAGTTTGTTGTGGTCAGTGTGACTGTGAAGGGTAATTGACAGAACACTTTTGGTGTTTCAAGCATGTTCTTTGTTTTGCCACTTTCATCATTGATGTGTCATGTATGCAAATGCTGCACTGTCAAAAAAAAGTGTGTCCTAAATAACATCATCACAACAAACATGGGCACAAGTAATTGGAGTGATGCTCAAGGTGAAGCAAAATATACGTATGTCAGATGTGCGATTATTTTATACTCTCTCATTTGCTCTCATTCACAGCTGATTGCCTTGAAGCTATGGTCCTTCTAAGTCCACTGCACGTGCCTGCTTCTCCTACTCAATTACCAGCGGGCTCTCAGTGAGAAGCCTGAAATGAGGCACTCATTATCAGTTTCCACTGTGTTTAGTTGCAGTCCAGACAGCTGATGACTGCTGACGCATAGTAAAGTCAAACCCACTGCATTCAACTGAGTCATCTTTAATTTGCAGCATAAGGTGGACCTACTGCATGTCTTTGGATGAGTATCAGTTTTTTGATAATTGATGAAAAGTAATTTTGATGTGACTATAGTGTGTTTGAGGATCCAAAGGTTCATCTTCCTGTTGATATTTAGGTCTAAATACCACTGCCTTCACCACACCAAGGAACAGTCCTGGTTCCTCCAGGCAAACAACTGGTCCATTCCCATCTCTTGAAAGTAGCCATCTCTTTGCTGCAGCCAGGTGAACCATGGGTGTGTCCTTGGCCTTTTTGAATTCTGCCTACTCCATATACTGTATAGTCGCATCTACACCACTGTATGGGGATTATTACTATTAATTTCCTTATTTTGAAGCAATTTACTGTCAATAATTGAAATTTTGCCTCCAAATTTGGCATGGACATAGTGATAGGTCTGGGATAAGCGATTGACCTTGACCTTCAGGGTTTCGCTTGAGGTCAAAGGTCACCTATAGGTCAAACTTCAGATTACAGTAAAACGTCGTATAATACACCAAATTAAAGGGCTTGATGAGAGGATCCAGAATATAGCAAAGGTTTTAAGTTATGATGTCATTTGGTTTTTAAGGGTTTCATGTAAGCCACTGCACACAGTTTACATCACAGAATTGTGCAACTTCACATATAGCAACCCTAGGAAGGTACCTTTCAGCAGACAAAAGGATCAAGGTCAAATGTCAAGGTCACAGCAAGGTCAAACACAAGATCAAATTCAACTAAACAACTTTCCTGGTTGCAGTTTTTTCAAATTTTGCCTCCAAATTTGGCACGGACACAGTAATTGGTGTTGCCCATAAGCCATTACCTGGGCTAAGCGTGTGACCGTGAACTTCAGGGTTTTGCTTGAGGTCAGAGATCACCTAAATTAAGTAAAATTTCAGATTATTCTTCTGGTTGCACTCTGACTGGCACAGCCAGTGTTAAAATACATCTAATAAGTGTAAACCAAACTGGACATCCTAAGTAACAAATAATAAATACATACCTTGCAACACAATCACATCCTGCTGATTTCACTTCAGCTGAAGTGTACACAGCAATCGCGGAGAATATAACCTTCTGCTTTCCAACACTGCTTCTTGCTTCACATGGCTTCCTAAACTTTGATATTTCAAAATCCACAAGTTCCACATGACGGTCATTAAACATCCGATTGCCATCATCATCTTTGCGTCTTTTGATTCTTTCATTTGTCCAGCCACTGTCACTGTGCCTTTAAGCACAGACTTTGCTAACAGCTAGCTGTGCTAACAGCTTCAAAGTCCCGTGTCCACACTCAGCAGCTAGCCTGTTGAGATCATTAACCCCATGTCGCTTCCTCTGTAAAGCCTTCATGGCCATACTCTGGCAAAATCGAAGAAACTTGCGTGGCTTTCTTGAAAATGTGTAAAAATTAAACGTAACATCAAGCATTGTACATAATTGGACTGAAAAGTTGACTGTCTGGGAAAAAAACTGCATGTTTGTGAAGTAATGCATTCTGTGTTGATTTTTCTACATGCAGTAGGGAGAATTGCTGAGATGCTCATTACTGAGGCACCTGTGTGCAGGATCATGACCAGAGAAACACACCACACAGCTAAACTGTCATAGCTATGTCACACACACACACACACACACACACACACACACACACACACACACACACACACACACACACACACACACACACACACACACACACACACACACACTAGCAGTATATTTAGGCATTGCCCAGGTGTGACATTCTCAGACATTTGAGATTGCTTTGCCAATGACAATCCAGATTTGTACATAATAGGTCTGTTGGACTTTACCTGTAAGGTTTGTGTTTTACAAAGTATGAAGTTCTTATTAGGTTTCCATCACTGCAGAGTAAATGAAAATATCATGGATTTCCACTCGCAAGCAGCCAGCGTATAACAAATAACTGGCCACAGCTGAATAGGCTCCTTCAAATTCAGCCCTGCGACCTTGAGGCTGACCTTTAATCCATTCTCAGTGAGCTTTTATTTTGAGAATTGACCTGCAATCCTGCTGACTGAGTTTTGATCTTGGTTGCTGACCTTTAATACTGCTCACTAATACTTGATCTTGATAGTTGACCTTTAATCCTGCTCACTAATCCTTGATCTAATCCTTTTTACTCATCTTGATTGATGACTTGCCTTTGAGCTGACTGAATATTGCTCTTGATTGCTCTTGATTTCTGACCTTAAGTCCTTTCTCCTTGAACTTAGAGCTAGACTGACTTCCATGAATTTCATGCTGCCTTTGATGTTTGGAGTGGGATTTGGGAATTGGACTTGCATGGGGAAATCCAGACATACAGACATGTATACTTACAAACAAACGTACATACCCACATTCATCTGACCTAAGTACTGTATTTTCCAGTTTTCAAGTTACACCTGTTAAGAAATGCCTCTTGAAGAGGAAAAACCCATGTATAAGTTGCACTGGAGTACAAGTTGCACCTTTATAGCTCACCTTGACTGTAGGTCCAACGTGATTATGCTGTTGGTCGTCTGTGCAGCGTGTATAAACAGCTTCTTCTCCAAAACTGCTGGACCAATGAAGCTGAAACTTGGTGTGCATGTTCCTCCGCATGACGACACCAAAGTTTGTTCGAGGTGTTCTGATCCGATTTCATATATGCATGCCATGGTGACCATCTTCAAAATCCCATATAGCCTTTGGTCAGTCATTTATGCAGCAACAGAGCTGAAATTTGCTACATGGGCAGCAATCAGCAAGCCCAAAAAACATATCTGATGGGATTTGCAAAATTTTCCATTTTGGCCTTGATATGACCCCTGGAGTGTGACTACACCCACTTTTCCAGTTGTCACTTTAAACATCTTCTTCTCAGAAACCACTAAACCAATGAAGCTGAAACTTGGTGTGCATGTTCCTACCCCTGAGGACTCCGAGGTTGGTTTGAGGCATTCCTCGAACACCACCAAAATTGGATGGAGGTTCCAATTTTATGCCTGTTTCTCTATCTTTCGGTTATCAGTCGGAGACCAAGTGCCAAAAAGCAATGACAGAGATGGCAGAGATAACCAGTGTTCTGTGAAAATATCTGAAAAAGAATTCATAAACCAAAGAAGTTGGGAGAAAACCTTACAACACCTCAAAAAAACTTCAATCCAAGTGTATGAACTAAATACATACTCTTGACATTTGATCACATCTAATTTATCTTGTTTAAAAGCCACTTCTAACAGGACTTTGACCTTGAAAATTTTTTCCAAGGTAAAATTTTGTGGAATTGAAAAGTAGTGTTGGTGGAGGTTTGCGCTGTACGAGCGCGGTGCTCTAGTTTTTATAGTGCTCTGACAGCACACTCATCCTCCAGTTATCATTATTTTTTAATTTTACCAGCAGTCAGCTGGCTTCACTGCCACGTTACAAGTTCCCCTTGCGGCCACAGGAAAAACACCTCTTTGTTGATAACCATTTGTAAAATCCAGGCAGCTTTTGGTGGCTTTCAGTTGAGTGAGTATCTGAGAAATTGTTTAACAGCAGGGCATGTTCCAACTTGTCCTTAAGGCTTCCAACGGAGGTGTTTTTCCTGTGGCGCTGCGAACCGACGCTCCAATCCGTCCGCACGTCTTTCATTAAAAAAATCTCCTTTAACAGTGGAATGTCCGGATAAACTGCTGATTCTGACCTTTTCTGAAAGTTCTCTGTTCTCTCACGACGTCCTGGGTCAACAGAGGCTTAAATTTGGAGGTTTTCAGCTTGAAACAGGATGACGACGTCGCCTCGGAGCGCTGCGCGACATCCCGCTCCGTGGGAAGTCCTTACAGCGATAGAAACAATCCAAAATCTCTCATCAGCCGTTAAAATTTACACCAAAAACCAGCTGAATTTCTCGAATGATGTCCACTCGGATGTGCCTCACAGTTTTTGAAAAAATTTTGATCAAGCACAGCGCCAGTCTCTCAGCAACTTCTCAGACAAAGGAATTCCGACGAGGGGGCTGGACCACTCCTTCCACAAGGCCTGCTCACAGGTGAATGACGTCACCGACAGGCGTGATAATACTCTCGCATGCCCACGAGGGTTCAAGCTTGGCTGATGTAATCACACGTGATTCAAATCCATATGTTTTTTTAAAAAAATAATAAGGTCAGATACTTTTCTCACAGACCTCGTATATAGCGCTTTTCCATCTGCATCAGATGCTCAAAGTGCTTTACAAATGAAAATGGAAAAATGGAAAAAGACAAGGGAACACCCAAGTGTAACTTAGCTGTTGCAGGTAGTGAAAATGAATTGTGCAAATGAAAACGGATTATGCAGAAGCCACAAAAGAAATGCAAGTTTTGTTTTTGCTTCATGGTGAACTATAACAGAGAAGCATTTTAATAAAAAAAAAAAAAAAATCACATGACATTAGAGTCTCCCATATGCCTTCTGCCAAGCCAGCTAAAATTTCTCATTTTCTTTTTAAGAAAGTTCTTTGCTATGCTGCTCCACCACAGTGTTCCAGTCAGTTTTTAAAAGGTGCAGGGTGGAAGCAAGAATTGAGGACATTTCTACGCATAGAATTCATCAATGAAGGCAGACACCAAAAGGACATGATGCTGGGATTGTGATTGGCTTTTCTGTTTGTTTGTTTTTTATTTTCTTAATAAATAAAATGTGATTAAATTAAAACAAAATTAATTGCTAATGTTTATTTTCTCTGACGTTGATTCTGATATCTCTGGCACTCAATTGATCTCAGTCAGTTTTGGCACAGTGGTGATACCTTCTTGCCTCACAGCAAGAAGGTCTGGAGTTTGAGTCTACCAATGCCCAATTCCTTTCTGTGTGGAGTTTGCATGTTCTCCCTTATGTCTCAGTCTTTTTTTTCTGCCTGCTCTAGACAAATTTACCACACAGTACCATTATGTTTGTATTTCTGTATACGAGGTCTATTAGAAAAGTATCCGACCTTATTATTTTTTTCAAAAACCACATGGATTTGATTCATATGTTTTTACGTCAGCCAAGCTTGAACCTTCGTGCACATGCGTGAGTTTTTCCACGCCTGTCGGTTGCGTCATTCGCCTGTGAGCATGCCTTGTGGGAGGAGTGGTCCAGCCCCCTCGTCGGATTTTCATCGTCAGGAAATGGCGGAATGATTTGGGCTTTTTTTTCCATCAGAATTTTTTCAGAAACTGTTAGAGACAGGCAGCTGGAAACCATTCAAAAAATTTGCTGATCGAGCGAGACAAAGGAACACCTCTGTTTCGGAGTGCCAGGGGACAAGTTGGGACATGCCCAGCTCTCCACAATTTCTCTTATACTCACTGGGCTGGTAAGCATTGAAAGCCGAGATAGGCATGTCCCAACTTGTCCTCTAACACTCCGAAACGGAGGTGTTCCTTTGTCTCGCTCGATCAGCGAATCGGTCATGACGCGTGAAGCCTCTGCGCGGCTTTCCATGACAAAATCTCTTGTTAAAAGTGAAATCTGCCAGAAAATGGCTGATGTCCAGCTCTTGAGATAACCAGAGAAATTGCACACGACGGTCCCAGCTCCACACAGCCATCCGTTTAGAAATGATGTGGTGTTTTCTGCCTCTCAATGGCGGCTCGGAGAGCACCGCGCCGTGCGCCATTTTGGGCCATCCTTAAAGCTGTAGTAACACTCCTTATTCTCTGTGAAGCCCGTAAAATTTTCACCGAAAGCCAGATAAATTTTTCGAATGGTTTCCAGCTGCTTGTCTCTAACAGTTTCTGAAAAAATTCTGATGGAAAAAAAAGCCCAAATCATTCCGCCATTTCCAGACAATGAAAATCCGACGAGGGGGCTGGACTACTCCTCCCACAAGGCGTGCTCACAGGCAAATGACGCAACCGACAGGCATGGAAAAACTCACGCATGCGTACGAAGGTTCAAGCTTGGCTGACGTAAAAACATATGAATCAAATCCATATGGTTTTTGAAAAAAATAATAAGGTTGGATACTTTTCTAATATACCTCGTAACTGATAATTGAAGTCCAGTATACAAAATGATTGTGTATCCATCCCCTGACTCATCTATAGCAGTTATTTCCCAGTCCTGGTCCACTAATCACAGGAGATCTGGTGTGTTCAGCTAGTCAACAGCTGACTGAGCTGATTTGCTTTGATTGATTCAAGAACAAATGGAAAATTGCAGTACTTTTAATTTATCCATTTTATTACGGGTGATTGAAAGTGACTTTGTCTACAAAAGGCTGTAATTTGTAAATGATTGGTTGATTTAAAACTAAATATCTGCGTGACAACCACATCTTTGTTTTATTTCAATGCCATTACACAAGTGTAGAGGTAAATTTACAAAAATTGTCATTGTCCAAATACTTATAGACATAACTGTAGTACAGTATTTTCCACACTTTAGCAAATGTTTACAGTATTTGTTGGCAGTGTGGTAATTAGGGTATGAGTCCATTGTGTGGGCCATTTACCACTTTAGCCGATTTGACTGCACATAGATATCAGTCATTTCCTGTCAACCATTATTTAGCATCTTTGCTTTTATTTTGTCAGTGCCTGCTGTCTTAGCAATTTTCAGATGATTTACAGCCTCTTATGTCTTACATCTCAGCATATGGGGTTGCTTTCCTTGGTCTTTGGTTTTAGTCTCTCCTGTTCTAAATGTTATTTATATTTTACTTATTAAAAAACAATGAATACTCAGCTGTTTGTACGGATTTGTCCTCAGGTATTGTACACACAACTCCTTTGATTTACACAGAATAAATGAGAACTGATTTGTTGAAACATTTTTGTAGTTCTAGTGGCGGACTCCTTGATATACGTACGTTGGTTTTGAGCAAACACTGCAGTGTAAACAGCTTTGGATTGGACTTTACTGTGTCCACTGTGCCGACACACTCTACTGAGTGGATAATGAGGGCTGAAATGAATGGGAATGATAGTCCTTCATATATAGGCTTAGTTTTAGAACTAAGTCACGTCTTTCCCTGTAGGGCAGAGGTCTTCAACTCATTCCAGAAAGGCCCGAGAGGGTGCAGGTTTTCTTTGCAACCACCCAACCCATTAGGTGATTTCTCTGATTAACATCACTTTGAGCACATGGAATCAGTTAATCAGTGAAACACCTGGTAGAGTGGATGGTTGCAATGAAAACCTGCACCCTCTCTGCCTTTTCTGGAATGAGTTGAAGACCTCTGCTGTAGGGAATGTGATAAACATTTTCTGAATGATTCTGATCAATCTTTGCAGATTTGCAATTGAGGTCTCAGAACAGGTAGTCAACATTCATGCATCATGCATTTTCTCCAAACCATTGACACTTTTGTCTTTCTTTTCATGCCCCGCACCGCAAGGCGGGGCATATAGCATCCGGGTTGTCCGTCCATCCATCCTTCCGTCTTTCCGTCTGTCCAGCCGCAATTTGTTCGCCGCGACATAGCTTGGCACCTATTGCTCGCAGAAACTTCATATTTGGTGGGCACATGCTTTGGAGGAGTACTTCGCATGGGTTTGAAGGCCGGTGACCTTGACCTACTTCCCAAGGTCACCAGTGGTCACAGCTGCCAGATCCTTTGCCGCAACATAGCTCAGCACCTATTGTTCACAGAAACTTCATATTTGATGGGTACATGCCTTGGAGGAGTACTTCGCATGGGTTAGAAGGTTGGTGGCCTTGACCTACTTTTCAAGGTCACCAATTCTCAAATCCTTCGCCTGAAATTTGTTCGCTGCAATGTGCCTCGACACCTATTGCTTGCAAAAACTTCATATTTGGTGGCTACATGCATTGGAGGAGTACTTTGCATGGGTTCAAAGGCCGGTGACCTTGACCTACTTTTAAAAAATTACCAATAGTTGCATTTGTTTGAAGGCTACCGACTTTTTATGGTCACTGTTCCGGAGCACAGCGGTGTTCTGCTGTATCTGTTAGCTGTTTGAACTGAGCTGTTTGAGTTCTTTGAATTAACAGTCTTTTTCAAGACTTTTTTACTTTTTTTTACTTTTTCACCGTGCTCCAACGCCTAAAGAAGACCTCTAACGGTCGAAACATCGCGACGGAGCACTTTTATCAGCTAACTTTCATCAACGTTGGCAAGCTAACTAGCTTGCTAACGCTTTTGTTTTTATTTTTATTTTATTTTTTTAGCACTGTTGTCATGCTGCTCCACAGCCTGTCTAGTGTTTTTTTTTTTTTTATTTTAGCACCGTTGTCGTGCGTTACCTGTGCTGCTCTGCAGCCTGTCTGGTGGATTTTTATTTTTATTTTTTTGGCGCTGTTGTCGTGCGTTACCTGTGCTGCTCCACAGCCTGTCTAGTGGTTTTTTATTTTATTTTAGCACTGTTGTCGTGCGTTACCTGTGCTGCTCTGCAGCCTGTCTGGTGGATTTTTATTTTTATTTTTTTGGCGCTGTTGTCGTGCGTTACCTGTGCTGCTCCACAGCCTGTCCAGTGGATTGTTTATTTTATTTTTTACCACTGTTGTCGTGCGTTACCTGTGCTGCTCCACAGCCTGTCCAGTGGATTTTTATTTTATTTTTTACCACTGTTGTCGTGCGTTACCTGTGCTGCTCCACAGCCTGTCCAGTGGATTTTTATTTTATTTATTTTATTTTTTTTGGTGCTGTTGTCGTGCGTTACCTGTGCTGCTCCACAGCCTGTTCAGTGGATTTTGATTTTATTTTTTAGCGCTGTTGTCGTGCGTTACCTGTGCTGCTCCACAGCCTGTTCAGTGGATTTTGATTTTATTTTTTAGCGCTGTTGTCGTGCGTTACCTGTGCTGCTCCACAGCCTGTCCAGTGGATTTTTATTTAATTTTTTTTGGCGCTGTTGTCGTGCGTTACCTGTGCTGCTCCACAGCCTGTCTAGTGGATTTTTATTTTATTTTTTACCACTGTTGTCGTGCGTTACCTGTGCTGCTCCACAGCCTGTCCAGTGGATTTTTATTTAATTTTTTTTGGCGCTGTTGTCGTGCGTTACCTGTGCTGCTCCACAGCCTGTCTAGTGGATTTTTATTTTATTTTTTAGCACTGTTGTCGTGCATTACCTGTGCTGCTCCACAGCCTGTTCAGTGGATTTTGATTTTATTTTTTAGCGCTGTTGTCGTGCGTTACCTGTGCTGCTCCACAGCCTGTCTGTCTAGTGGATTTTTATTTTATTTTTTAGCACCATTGTCGTGCATTACCTGTGCTGCTCCACAGCCTGTCTAGTGGATTTTTATTTTATTTTTTAGCACTGTTGTCGTGCGTTACCTGTGCTGCTCCACAGCCTGTCCAGTGGATTTTTATTTTATTTTTTACCACTGTTGTCGTGCGTTACCTGCGCTGCTCCACAGCCTGTCCAGTGGATTTTTATTTTATTTTTTACCACTGTTGTCGTGCGTTACCTGTGCTGCTCCACAGCCTGTCTAGTGGATTTTTATTTTATTTTTTTTGGCTCTGTTGTCGTGCGTTGCCTGTGCTGCTCCACAGCCTGTCCAGTGGATTTTTATTTTATTTTTTACCACTGTTGTCGTGCGTTACTTGTGCTGCTTCATGGCCTGTCTGGTGCCTTAACTAAAGCACTCCTTCTGCTGAATCACCTCTAAATTATTTATACATTGTTCACTTTGCGTGTTTTTAGGAATCCGCTAGGTTGCGTAGCTGCTGGCTGTTAGCCGATTTAGCATGGCGGCTTCTCCTGTCTCTCCCGCACTTTTCTGCTCTGGGTGTGAAATGTTTAGTTGTTCCTCGGCCTCCTTTAGCAGTAATGGTACTTGTAATAAGTGCAGCTTATTCGTAGCTTTGGAGGCCAGGCTGGGCGAATTGGAGACTCGGCTCCGCACCGTGGAAAATTCTGCAGCTAGCCAGGCCCCTGTGGTCGGTGCGGACCAAGGTAGCTTGGCCGCCGTTGGTTCCCCCCTGGCAGATCCCGGGCAGTCGGGAAGGCAGGCTGACTGGGTGACTGTGAGGAGGAAACGTGGCCCTAGACAGAAGCCCCGTGTACACCGTCAACCCGTTCACATCTCTAACCGTTTTTCCCCACTCGACGATACACTCGCCGAGGATCAAACTCTGGTTATTGGTGACTCTGTTTTGAGAAATGTGAAGTTAGCGACACCAGCAACCATAGTCAATTGTCTTCCGGGGGCCAGAGCAGGCGACATCGAAGGACATTTGAAATTGCTGGCTAAGGCTAAGCGTAAATTTGGTAAGATTGTAATTCACGTCGGCAGTAATGACACCTGGTTACGCCAATCGGAGGTCACTAAAATTAACATTAAATCGGTGTGTAACTTTGCAAAAACAATGTCGGACTCTGTTGTCTTCTCTGGGCCCCTCCCCAATCGGACCGGGAGTGACATGTTTAGCCGCATGTTCTCCTTGAATTGCTGGCTGTCTGAGTGGTGTCCAAAAAATGAGGTGGGCTTCATAGATAATTGGCAAAGCTTCTGGGGAAAACCTGGTCTTGTTAGTAGAGACGGCATCCATCCCACTTTAGATGGAGCAGCTCTCATTTCTAGAAATCTGGCCAATTTTCTTGGATCCTCTAAACTGTGACTGTCTAGCGTTGGGACCAGGAGGCAGAGCTGTGGTCTTATACACCTCTCTGCAGCTTCTCTCCCCCTGCCATCCCCTTATTACCCCATCCCCGTAGAGACGGTGCCTGCTCCCAGACCACCAATAACCAGCAAAAATCTATTAAAGCAAAAAAATTCAAAAGAAAAAATAATATAGCACCTTCAACTGCACCACAGACTAAAACAGTTAAATGTGGTCTATTAAACATTAGATCTCTCTCTTCTAAGTCCCTGTTGGTAAATGATATAATAATTGATCAACGTATAGATTTATTCTGCCTAACAGAAACCTGGTTACAGCAGGATGAATATGTTAGTTTAAATGAGTCAACACCCCCGAGTCACACTAACTGTCAGAATGCTCGTAGTACGGGCCGGGGCGGAGGATTAGCAGCAATCTTCCATTCCAGCTTATTAATTAATCAAAAACCTAGACAGAGCTTTAATTCATTTGAAAGCTTGTCTCTTAGTCTTTTCCATCCAAATTGGAAGTCCCAAAAACCAGTTTATTTGTTATTATCTATCGTCCACCTGGTCGTTACTGTGAGTTTCTCTGTGAATTTTCAGACCTTCTGTCTGACTTAGTGCTTAGCTCAGATAAGATACTTATAGTGGGCGATTTTAACATCCACACAGATGCTGAGAATGACAGCCTCAACACTGCATTTAATCTATTATTAGACTCTATTGGCTTTGCTCAAAAAGTAAATGAGTCCACCCACCACTTTAATCATATCTTAGATCTTGTTTTGACTTATGGTATGGAAATAGAAGACTTAACAGTATTCCCTGAAAACTCCCTTCTGTCTGATCATTTTTTAATAACATTTACATTTACCCTGATGGACTACCCTGCAGTGGGGAATAAGTTTCATTACACTAGAAGTCTTTCAGAAAGCGCTGTAACTAGGTTTAAGGCTATGATTCCTTCTTGATTCCTTCTTTATGTTCTCATATACCAACACAGAGCAGAGTAGCTACCTAAACTCTGTAAGGGAGTTAGAGTATCTCGTCAATGGTTTACATCCTCATTGAAGACAACTTTGGATGCTGTAGCTCCTCTGAAAAAGAGAGCTTTAAATCAGAAGTGTCTGACTCCGTGGTATAACTCACAAACTCGTAGCTTAAAGCAGATAACCCGTAAGTTGGAGAGGAAATGGCATCTCACTAATTTAGAAGATCTTCACTTAGCCTGGAAAAAGAGTTTGTTGCTCTATAAAAAAGCCCTCCGTAAAGCTAGGACATCTTTCTACTCATCACTAATTGAAGAAAATAAGAACAACCCCAGGTTTCTTTTCAGCACTGTAGCCAGGCTGACAAAGAGTCAGAGCTCTATTGAGCTGAGTATTCCATTAACTTTAACTAGTAATGACTTCATGACTTTCTTTGCTAACAAAATTTTGACTATTAGAGAAAAAATTACTCATAATCATCCCAAAGATGTATCGTTATCTTTGGCTGCTTTCAGTGATGCCGGTATTTGGTTAGACTCTTTCTCTCTGATTGTTCTGTCTGAGTTATTTTCATTAGTTACTTCATCCAAACCATCAACATGTTTATTAGACCCCATTCCTGCCAGGCTGCTCAAGGAAGTCCTACCATTATTTAATGCTTCAATCTTAAATATGATCAACTTATCTTTGTTAGTTGGCTATGTACCACAGGCTTTTAAGGTGGCAGTAATTAAACCATTACTTAAAAAGCCATCACTTGACCCAGCTATCTTAGCTAATTATAGGCCAATCTCCAACCTTCCTTTTCTCTCAAAGATTCTTGAGAGGGTAGTTGTAAAACAGCTAACTGATCACCTGCAGAGGAATGGTCTATTTGAAGAGGTTCAGTCAGGTTTTAGAATTCATCATAGTACAGAAACAGCATTAGTGAAGGTTACAAATGATCTTCTTATGGCTTCGGACAGTGGACTTATCTCTGTGCTTGTTCTGTTGGACCTCAGTGCTGCTTTTGATACTGTTGACCATAAAATTTTATTACAGAGATTAGAGCATGTCATAGGTATTAAGGGCACTGCGCTGCGGTGGTTTGAATCATATTTGTCTAATAGATTACAGTTTGTTCATGTAAATGGGGAATCTTCTTCACAGACTAAAGTTAATTATGGAGTTCCACAAGGTTCTGTGCTAGGACCAATTTTATTCACTTTATACATGCTTCCCTTAGGCAGTATTATTAGACGGTATTGCTTAAATTTTCATTGTTACGCAGATGATACCCAGCTTTATCTATCCATGAAACCAGAGGACACACGCCAATTAGCTAAACTGCAGGATTGTCTTACAGACATAAAGACATGGATGACCTCTAATTTCCTGCTTTTAAACTCAGATAAAACTGAAGTTATTGTACTTGGCCCCACAAATCTTAGAAGCATGGTCTCTAACCAGATCTTTACTCTGGATGGCATTTCCCTGACCTCTAGTAATACTGTGAGAAATCTTGGAGTCATTTTTGATCAGGATATGTCATTCAAAGCGCATATTAAACAAATATGTAGGACTGCCTTTTTGCATTTACGCAATATCTCTAATATCAGAAAGGTCTTGTCTCAGAGTGATGCTGAAAAACTAATTCATGCATTTATTTCCTCTAGGCTGGACTATTGTAATTCATTATTATCAGGTTGTCCTAAAAGTTCCCTAAAAAGCCTTCAGTTAATTCAAAATGCTGCAGCTAGAGTACTGACGGGGACTAGCAGGAGAGAGCATATCTCACCCGTGTTGGCCTCTCTTCATTGGCTTCCTGTTAATTCTAGAATAGAATTTAAAATTCTTCTTCTTACTTATAAGGTTTTGAATAATCAGGTCCCATCTTATCTTAGGGACCTCGTAGTACCATATTACCCCATTAGAGCGCTTCGCTCTCAGACTGCAGGCTTACTTGTAGTTCCTAGGGTTTGTAAGAGTAGAATGGGAGGCAGAGCCTTCAGCTTTCAGGCTCCTCTCCTGTGGAACCAGCTCCCAATTCAGATCAGGGAGACAGATACCCTCTCTACTTTTAAGATTAGGCTTAAAACTTTCCTTTTCGCTAAGGCTTATAGTTAGGGCTGGATCAGGTGACCCTGGACTATCCCTTGGTTATGCTGCTTTAGACGTAGACTGTGGGGGGGTTCCCATGATGCACTGTTTCTTTCTCTTTTTGCTCTGTATGCATCACTCCGCATTTAATCATTAGTGATCGATCTCTGCCCCCTTCCACAGCATGTCTTTTTCCTGGTTCTTTCCCTCAGCCCCAACCAGTCTCAGCAGAAGACTGCCCCTCCCTGAGCCTGGTTCTGCTGGAGGTTTCTTCCTGTTAAAAGGGAGTTTTTCCTTCCCACTGTAGCCAAGTGCTTGCTCACAGGGGGTCGTTTTGACCGTTGGGGTTTTTCATAATTATTGTATGGCCTTGCCTTACAATATAAAGCGCCTTGGGGCAACTGTTTGTTGTGATTTGGCGCTATATAAAAAAAAGTTGATTGATTGATTGACTGTTGGCCACATCCTCTAAATAAATGTAATGTCAATCTCCAATTTTTCCACTGTGTATCCCAGTTTACATCAAACACATGAGGGTTCATCCAAATACCTACCCCACACATGTACATATTACTGCACTTTACATGAAAAATAGTACTGCGCGCGGGGCATTTCATGACTAATGTCTCTAGTATATTTTGAGATTTTATTCTATGATGATTATCTAGTATAGCAAAAGCAATGAAAGGCATCTGAGGTTTGATGCATTACCTGCATGCTCGGCACAGCGAGACATATGTTTGTATTATAAAGTATGTATACAACTACGTGTTGTCAGCAATGCATGCGGTTAGCTTTGAGGTACACATGTAGTCCAGTAGGGCAATTTAATGAGAAGGTCACGGTTGTTACTGCTTTCAATGGTCCCGCTGTGATCTAGCCCTCCCAGAGACTTCTTATTCTCAGTAGGATGAAGAAATAGTGAAGAAACCATAATTCTCTGCCAGAGCTAGTTCACAGCACAAACACGACAGTCTCATGGAATTGCCCAGTGATGACCTCATACAAAGACAACTTTTGTCACGTCACCATGAACTTACTTTTACCAGTTGGCCACTTGGTTTTACGGATCATTATGAATTTTGATAACATCTATAGCCACATTGGTAGCACAGATATTGTGGTAAATGTGTATGTTTTTCCTGACCGTGACCTCTGACCAAACCTTTACAAAAGTTAGTCATCTGGAGACCCAAACGCAGACTGGGTCACACTGGAATATTTATTTGTTAAAAAATGCACAAGAGTAAAAAAATAAACAAACATGTAAGTTCCATCATTTCACAGCCCTGATATACAGTATACGTGTGTGTGCGCGTGTGTGTGTGTGGTGGAGGGTGTATCTGCTCTTTCACTTCCTCCCCGCTTGTTCTTGACAGGCTTATCTGAAGGTGATCTTACTACAATATGGATTTCTTGTCACAGCATTTCACAATTGAACATTTTTCCCCTTTGCTCATAAAACATCTGCTACTCGCTTTTTTGCAAACCAGAATTAGAGACTGCTCTTAATCTTTTGCCAGCCTCTGTCGACACTTCATAAATGAATACAGGACATCTCCTTCAGAAATGTAAGAATCAAATTTTTTATCCTGGCGTCTTTGGGGATTATTGGTGCCAGTTGACAATAACACAAGCTCCAGACGATGAGAAATCGCATAAAGGTCAAAGCATGGCCTAACACCATTAATACATCTCGGTAAGCTTTCTGCCTTCAGAGGTTGACTGCTGGAAATATTAATTCAGTTTCAAAAACCCCTCTCCTGAGTAAACTGTCTTTGACCTCTGCTTTGTAAGGAGGAAGGCTATGGTCCACTGCACTCACAAGTTCTCCTCCAATCATTTTTAGTAGCCTTATTTTCACAGAAGACAGTCCACAGTATGTTTTATTCTTATTAGCATTGGATTAACGATCCATCATGACCTGCCCAAAGCTGAATCAGAAGGCATCCAGTTTGTAGGTAATATGCAGCGTTAGCAACACTTCCAAAGGCAGCAACGTTAGCAACACTTCCCAAGCTAAGGAACCATCAGAATTATTGCTTTGCTGCAAGTAACATATTATATTGAATACCCATCAGGGAAAACCATTTGAGCTTTTGAGGTGATCAGATTCCATCACCTTGGTACCATATGAATAGTACTCTTGAGTCTTGCATACTGATGGGCATATAGGTCTACAAGTAGTTCTGCTTTCTTTCTGTGAAGTCTTTTACCAATTTAGAAACTGAACTGGGAAATCCAGTAACCATTTATTTGTTACCTACATATTATAGGTTGGCGGTCATAGCATTAAATAAATCAGTGGTTGTTCTATCAGCAGTGTTTACATACAGAGTGATGAGATTACAGTGTAATCTTAAAAACTGTGTGACTGTATTGAAGATCTTTTTTTTTTTCATTTTAAACCAGCCATTTGCTACACAATGATACAATTTGCCAGTACCATGAAGAACCTCAGAAACACAGCACACACCATTATGGTGTGTACCTGTTTTCGCACAGTGAAGCATGAGTAGGAGATTAGGATTAGGTGTTTATGTGAAAATAACAAAACCCAAGAAATGTATTTATTGACACAAATGATGGTGGGGGTGGGGGGGTAATAATATTATTTAATTTCCTCTTTTTTGGGGTTTGAACCACAGAAACATACATCTCCGCCTCACAACAAAATCTTTAGGAAGTCCAGTGGACTTTCGCTCCAAGTTGAGTGCCTCATTATATGTATTTATTTTTGGTTCTCCTGTTTTGCTCAAGTGTAAATGTATCTGAATACGCGCATGTGTGCAGTCCTGTATGTGTTTCGGTGCTCTCTTGCTGTATAGTCTATATAATACTACACAATGTATGTTTTGATTGAAGTAATTCCCTTCTACTTCTCCCTTTTTTCATTTGAAAACACAACAGTCCTGGATCCAGAGTGAGCAACAGCACCGGTTGGTACACAGGGGTAAGTAAACCAGCAAAGTATGAAGCTATTTGTCCATGAAGAATTTTATATGTCAATAATACTAATAATAGTACTTAAAAGTCAGAGCTGGCGTGGACAGGGAGCCAGTGAAGGAAGACCGCTGCCAGAGTAATATGGTCAAACTTTCTTCTCCAGGTTAAAGACTCTTGTTGGAGCATTCTGAACCATTTGAATCCCCCAGTGCTGGTATGTGGCAATCCGTAACAGAACATTGCAATAATCGATCTCCATAGATGAAATAAAGGCGGGAATCAGTGTTTTCCTTTCAATGCAAATTGTGTTTCTATGCTATCGTGGTAAAACATACATTCGTATCGCCATCATCGTGTAGTGAATGGCCAGGTTTATTTTGTTAGATGTTGCATTTTCCTCGTTTCTCTCCCTCCATCTCTTTGTCTCTTCCCTTTTGTGTGATTTTTTTTTCTCCACCCACAACATAACATTGATGCTGTGGAAACTGTGGCTTTCAAAAGCTTTACATCAGTCTTTCTTTCATGCACAGTAACTTGCATTGCAGTGCCTGCATTGCTGCAATGCACAGGCAAAACAACCATTCAATCCAAACTATATTACAGTTAATTTATCAGAGTCATTATTCATCAGCAGCTTTGGGGATGTGGTACACACAGCATTGTAATTGCCCAAGCACAGTGAATAAGAAGAAACGTAAAGCTGCAGGTCATTATGAACAAAAATGATGTGGGACATGAAGCACGTCAAAGTGCTGTTGTTAAAATTATATAAATGGATTGCATTTATATAGAGCTTTCATTCTCAAAGCACTTTATAGTGATGCCTCACATTCACACTGATATCCGAATGCTTACAAGCAAGGCACCTGACTGCATACCGGGAGCAACTTGGGGGTCAAAGACCTTGCCCACTAGCTTTTGTGATGTTGCCGTTTGACAGGGATTTGAACAGATGATCCTCTGGTCACAAACCCTCCACTTTAACAACTTTACCATCATGCAAAAGAAGTGCTTCATTGAAAATTTTACAGAAAGATGCAATAAATTTGATAGACAAACAGCATAATAAACCCGACAAAAAATATCAGAAACTAACATAATCCAAACACCATTGCAACCTGTCCACCAGAAAAAAAGTTCCAAAATTAATTTCAAAAGCCAGAACATACAGTAAGAAAGCAGTTATGTGTACTTTCATACAGCCCAGTGCACTCGGACAGAAGGTGTACACATGCAACCCATTGGACTGGCTTTATGATACAGTGCAATGCAAGTGGTCACTCACAAGAGGCAGTTCTGGTGTTGACATTAGACCATCTGGACCCTGACTGACCAAGACCTCTTTCACACTACTTGCATTGCAGGTGCATGAAAGCTGTCAAGTGTGTTGATTTTCACTTCCGTGTCTGGGTTAACTGCTTACAGTTTGCACAGTGCCTGCATGAGAGGAGTGTCCCAGATACATTTCAAGCATTGCAGCTGCCAGGTGGCTCATGGACAGAGACAGCAGAACTGATGTGCTCTTGGTTGTTGAGCTATACAGAAAAGGTGTTTTTCAGACCCTGTTCTCCATGACCTTTGACCAAACTACCCAAAATCTGACCATCTCTTGGTATCTGTCCAAGTAATATCCCCACCATGTTTGAAGGAAATCCATCCAGATGTTTTTCGGTTATCTTGCCCACACAAACACATGCAGGGCGCACGCGCGCGCACACACACACACACCAGTGGAAACAATACCCTGATATGCTGCTCTTCCAAAATGCACAATAAAAAAAAAAAAAAATCACGACCAGTTGACCTGAGAGTCTTGATCGAAATACATTCAGTGAAACATGTCAGTAATATACATTATTGAAGATCCAGGCCCGCGGACTCATCCATTACCCAGGCCGAAGTCACCGAGGTGGTTAGAAAGCTCCTCAGTGGCAAGGCTCCTGGGGTGGATGAAATCCGTCCTGAGTACCTTAAGTCTCTGGATGTTGTGGGCTGTCTTGGCTGACACGCCTCTGCAACATCGCGTGGCGATTGGGGACAGTGCCTCTGGATTGGCAGACCGGGGTGGTGGTCCCTCTGTTTAAGAAGGGGGACCGGAGGGTGTGTTCCAACTATAGGGGGATCACACTCCTCAGCCTCTATTCCAGAGTACTGGAGAGGAGAAGTCGACTGATGGTCGAACCTCGGATTCAGGAGGAGCAGTGTGGTTTTCGTCCTGGTCTCGGCACACTGGACCAGCTATACACGCTCCATCGGGTGCTTGAGGGTTCATGGGAGTTTGCCCAACCAGTCCACATGTGTTTTGTGGATCTGGAGAAGGCATTCGACCGTGTCTCTCGGCGCACCCATGTGGGGAGTGCTCCGAGAGTGTTGGCCTCCGCCAGGGCTGCCCTTTGTCTCCGGTTCTGTTCATTATTTTTATGGACAGAATTTCTAGGCGCAGCCAGGGTGTAGAGGGGGTCTGGTTTGGGAACCACAGAATCTCGTCTCTGCTGTTTGCGGACGATGTGGTTCTGTTGGCTTCGTCAAATCAGGACCTTCAGTGTGCACTGGGGCAGTTTGCAGCCGAGTGTGAAGCGTCCATTGATGAAAATCAGCACCTCCAAATCCGAGGCCATGGTTCTCAACCGGAAAAAGGTGCTTTGTCCTCTTCAGGTCGGTGGAGTGTCCTTGCCTCAAGTGGAGGAGTTTAAGTATCCCGGGGTCTTGTTCACGAGTGAGGGACGGATGGAGCGTGAGCTCGATAGACGGATGGGTGCAGTGTCTGCAGTGATGCGGTCGCTGTATCGGACCGTTGTGGTGAAGAGAGAGCTGAGTAGGGTGGCAAAGCTCTCGATTTACCGATCGATCTACGTTCCGATCCTCGCCTATGGTCATGAGATTTGGCTCATGACCGAAAGAACGAGATCGCGAGTACAAGCGGCCGAGATGAGTTTCCTCCGCAGGGTGGCTGGGCGCTCCCTTAGAGATAGGGTGAGGAGCTCGGTCACTCGGGAGGAGCTCGGAGTCGAGCCGCTGCTTCTCCACGTCAAAAGGAGTCAGTTGAGGTGGCTCGGGCATCTTTTGCGGATGCCCCCTGGACGCCTTGCTGGAGAGGTGTTCCGGGCACGTCCCACTGGGAGGAGGCCCTGGGGAAGACCCAGGACACGCTGGAGGGACTACATCTCTCGGCTGGCTTGGGAACGCCTTGGGGTTCCCCCGGAGGAGCTGGAGGAGGTGTGTGTGGATCGGGAGGTCTGGGCGGCTTTGCTTGAGCTGCTGCCCACGCGACCCGACTCCGGATAAAGCGGAAGAAAATGGATGGATGGAAGATCCAGGCCATTAGGTGCTTTTTGTACGAACAGCAGAAGAAAGTTGACATAAAGAGCCAATAAAGTGATTTAAGGTGGTGTTTACATATATTTGGAAGGTGTCTGGCTGCTGCTTTAAAAAAAGGAGTTGCAGCCATGTGATTGTTCAGGTAAATCACTAAGAGAGAGGATTAGCATAACCTGCTTGAAATGAATGTGTGGACCACTTTTCTGTATCTGCCTGCAACTTTAATCCTTTCACTAGTTGTAAATGAATCATCCTTTCACATAAAATATCACGTAAACACGTAAATTTTCACGTAAATTGCGTAAATGATCAAATAAATTTTCACGTATCACGTAAACTTTCATGTAAATTATCCTTTCACATAGTTCTAAATTAATTTAATAGTTGATTAATAATCAGTTAATCATCATAAATCTAAATGATAGTAACACTTAACTGATTAAATGCCATGCCTCAAGTTTTTAGGACCTAGGAGTTCTTCAAATTAGTCTTTGTTTAGTTGTGCAAAAATTTGTAGATGCATACAACTGTGTAAAACAGCAAGAGTGATCAAACACTGCATTTCTAGTAATGTTGCTATAGAAAAGAATAGTGGACCAAGGATGGGTTCTTGAGGAACACAGGCTCAAATTTTAGATTTGAAAGATGTTTCCAGGCTTCATGCACTGATAAAAGAGCAAAGCAAACTCTACCACAGAGAATCACTCTGTGTGCTGCGCTAGGTTAGCCTGCAAGCCAATGTGCTTTACTGGGGTGTGGCCATTGCCGAGGACAGACAACTACTTGGACCCATAGATATGAGGCGTGATTGAGAAGAAACCAACAGTGTTCGAGTGTGCAAAATTTTGACTCACTGGGTGCTATGTTGAGAAATGTTGGATTGTCAGAATACAATAGATGGAGAACCACACCCTACTTTTCTGGGTCAGGCTCAAAACCTCTCAACCCGCCCCTCGTAAGAGTTAGGTAAGCAGTTAGAAGTAGTGTTCATCCAAAAATTCTACCTCTACTTCTAAACCCTTATACTCTAAGCTATATTACACATTTTGCAGCATACCTGATCTACAGCATGCATGTACACTTATTAAAAACATATACAATCCAGTACTACATATGCAATTACATAACAAATAATGAAACTGAATGACCACATAACACAGAGAGTGACACGTTGGTCTGGGCACTGAACAGACAGGGGAGCGTGTCCGCTCACAGCTGTGGCTGTAAAGATCTCTGCTCCTGGATGTCCCGGCTTGAGAACACGTTCTGTGTTTGGAAGGACATGAACATACAACATTCCTCCATGAGGCACGTGTCTCTGCCTGCTGTCCTCACATGGAAATATATAAAACATCTTTCGCCTTTTCCACCGGGCTGCAGTGGCCGCACACAGTGCACCTCCTCATGTCCTTGTTGATTTCAGGCATTTTTCCACTCTGATTAGCGCAGTGGCAAATTTTCACATCTGGTAATCATAGCTTACAGGTTTGAATCCTGTGAGTGGCATTGTTTCTTTTTAATTAACCGTGGGCTTCTGTAGTGCATCCCTTTTTATGTATTATTTATATCATCCCAGTGATATTCACTACTTACACAGCTGGTTTTTATTTTATTTTCCTCCACATTAGCAACACGATGTGATGCACCTCGTACCAGCTGCTCGCACGACACCGTCTCACCGGGATCGTGCACGCCTGCCTGTCGGCTCAATGTTTTTGTGGTTCACTCATATGAGCTGTTCCGCCGTGAGTCACCCAGATTTGTACACGTTTGTTGTGTGGGGGATGTTAATTTTGGCTAAAATGTACAGGCACTGGAAAGCTTTTGCCATGCTGTTTCTACTGATTTCCTTTGGTTTGCTTAACATTTCACCCACATGTTGAGACATCTCATGTTCCAGCTGAAGGTGAACAGAATCAGTGTGTGAAGTTGTTCTTTTGTGATCAGTGATGCTATCATACCAAACTCAAACACATCTAATTTTAGAGGCTACGCTATCCCATAATTTCACATCTGTGTCTCTAGCAATGCTAGACATTTTCAATGCTTTCTGATGTGATGCAGATTCATCATATAATGGCCAGGAATGTGAATTTCAGTTCATTTTTTGAAAATCCATGCCAGGCGACACAGCCAATTTGCACCTAATAGCCGTGTTGAAATTTGCAGTACTGAGCGGTGCCGCCCGGCGCTACACCCACTGTGGCTAGAACCCTGCACTGCTTCATCTCAGAGAGCTTTGGTGGCGTTTGTCCACTGTGTATTGTGACATTCCCTTAACGTGCCAGAAATCCACTTCCTCAGTACCACACCACTATGTGCCTGATGCACTCTAGCTTAAACAGAAAGACAGATGCCACTCTGACTGGTTGATTTCATGTTTGGACTACAATGCACCCATGCAGAAATAGCATGGGCATTTCCTGCTGCTTAAATAGCAACATGCACTCAGGTGCATCCCAAATGAATTTGCATCAGCTGAGCGACTCCATTCTTTTTGTCCACTATTAAGATAGGTCCGTGGGTCTGGAATGGGGAGGAAACACACAATGACATTTCATACAAAAAACAGTCCCATGATGCATTCCCACATAACAGCAGAGAGTGAGGAAATACAGTCAGTAAAAGGCACATGATTTCAGTCCAGTAGAAGAATGTGCTCACTGTTCAAGTTGGAAGCTCATCTTACATGAAGTGGGGTAGAAAACAGAAAATGCACTTTGAAGTGTGTGGTAATATTGTCTCTGTGTTTGGGCTGTAGCTGTACCTTAGGCGAATTGTGACTTTTCACAAATGCAGATGAAGTGTAAGATGCTATAATTAGAGGAGGTTGGATTGTGAATCACACTTTCATTTCTGTTACCTGTTTCTTTTCTCCAGCCTTATAATAAACATATTGAGAAAAGCTTGTATTTTGCTTGAACATAAAATGTTAGCCTTCTTTTTACTTTGTTTGGTTGTCTGTCCTATCCACAGTAAATTTAATCTGTATGTGTTGCAACGGTGGCTTTCCTTGTATAAGTTCATTTGCGTGCCGCATGAGTGTAGAACATGTTGGTGATTACTGATACGAGAAAAGTCGCTGCCCGTTTTTCCCCACTCCTAACCTAGTATCACACATGGACATACAATATGTATGTATAGGAAAAACAGCTGGAAACTTTTTGTAGTATTTCACATTTTAACATAGTAACACAGAAAATGTAACTACAGTACAGTGACAGAGCAATAAAACATATTTAGAATATTGTATACGAGGTCTGTTAGAAAAGTATCGGACCTTTTTATTTTTTGCAAAAACCTGATGGATTTGAATCACGTGTGCTTGCATGAGCAAACCTTGAACCTTCATGCGCATGCGTGAACTTTTTCACGCCTGTCGATTGCGTCATTTCCTGGCAAGCAGACTTTGTGTGGGACGTCTGTTGTGCGCTCGGCGGATTTTCATTTCAAGGAAAAAGACGGAACGACTAGAGCAGCGCCGCATCAAATTTTGCCCGAAACTGGCTGACAGCCAGGTGGAAACCATTCGGATGATTCAGACGGCTTTCGGTGACGATGCTATGGACATCACACATATTAAGGAGCAGTACAACCGGTTTAAAGACGTCCGCACAGCGGTGGAGAGCGAGCCACGCTCCGGTCGGCCATCAACATGCTGAAACGACTAGATCATTTCCAAAGTGAACGCTGTGGTGATGCGGGACCGTAGTGTAACTATCCGAGAAATTGCGGAAGAGGTGGACATCAGCACTTTTTCGGTACATTCCACTGTGACAGAACATTTGGCCATGAAAAGAGTGGCTGATGCTGCTGGTGAAGGTGGCACAAAAGCGCCTTCGTGTTGAAGTCTCACAGGACATGCTGTGACATGCCCACCTCTTCCACCATTTCTCAGATAGTCACACGACTGAAAAGTCACCGAAAGCCGTCTGAATCATCCGAATGGTTTCCACCTGGCTGTCGCCCAGTTTATGGCGAAATTCATGCAGTGCTGCTCCAATCGTTCCGTCTTTTTCCTTGAAATGAAAATCCGCCGAGCGGACAGCACACGTCCCACACAAAGGCTGCTTACCAGAAAATGATGCACTCAACAGGCGTGAAAAAGTTCACGCATGCGCACGAAGGTTCAAGGTTTGCTCATGCAAGCACACGTGATTCAAATCCATCAGGTTTTTGCAAAAAATAAAAATGTCCGATACTTTTATAATAGACCTCATATGAACAAGTAGACACTGGACAGTCCTTTAAACCTTTAAAATTTAGACTCAAAACACATAATTTCTGTTGTTGATAATTAGGAAATGTTTGAGTTATACAATAGTCATATAATTATTATGGAAGAAGTCCTTTATAGTCCCTGACACCCATTGTTTCTCAGAATGCAAAAGATGGATAACCATACTCTACTTTTTATGGGTCAGGTTCAAAGCTTCTCAATTGCCCCTACTGTGCAAATGTTTTTGGCACATTTAAAGCATCATAAAAACGTTAAAAATTATGAAAAACTGATAAATATTCATGAATAAATTAAATGTGTGATGAATTTCAACTTTACTGATAATCAATATTGAAATTGAGTTCTGTTTATGTGGGATTTTATATATATATATATATATATATATATAAGTAGCAGGACCTCAAAAACTATGACTATGTATGAGTCATAGGGGTTTACAATTATTTTAACATTGCATAAGCATTTGCAACTGTGTTTGTGTGGTTTTCTACTGGCCACTACACTCACTCATCTTCAACTGCTTGCTCCAGTTAAGTTCATGGGGAGCCTATCCCAGCAGTCATACAGTGTGAAGCGTGGTACACCCTGGACAGGATGGCAGTCTGTTGCACAGCCACATAGAGACAAACCAACACATTCACACCTACAGACAAAGTTTCCAACCCATCTAACCCGCATGTCTTTGGATGTGGGAGGAAGTTGGAGGACCCGGAAGGAACCCATGCAAACATGGGGAGAACATGCAAACTCCACACAGAAAGGCCACAGGTTGGAATCAATGCCATGACCTTCTTGCTGTGAGGCAACAGTGCTAATCACTAAGCCACATCGTGGCCATTACACCTACAAAGAAAGTATTATTATTATCATCATTATTATTATTGTTATTATTATATTATTATTAGTAGTAGTAGTGGTAGTGGTAGTATTGTGGAATAAAATATAGCTCACATATTTATTTTGGTTGGAACTGATTTTGTGTTGACATGTCAGTAAAAAAGTAGGTGGAGGGGCATCAACCATGACTTTTATTATAAGTTGGGGATGCCTAAAACCTTTGCACTGTTTGTGTGTGTATAATATATATACTCAACAAAAATATAAACGCAACACTTTTGGTTTTGCTCCCATTTTGTATGAGATGAACTCAAAGATCTAAAACTTTTTCCACATACACAATATCACCATTTCCCTCAAATATTGTTCACAAACCAGTCGAAATCTGTGATAGTGAGCACTTCTCCTTTGCTGAGATAATCCATCCCACCTCACAGGTGTGCCATACCAAGATGCTGATTAGACACCATGATTAGTGCACAGGTGTGCCTTAGACTGCCCACAATAAAAGGCCACTCTGAAAGGTGCAGTTTTGTTTTATTGGGGCGGGGGGATACCAGTCAGTATCTGGTGTGACCACCATTTGCCTCATGCAGTGCAACACATCTCCTTCGCATCATCCGTGAAGAGAACACCTCTCCAACGTGCCAAATGCCAGGGAATGTGAGCATTTGCCCACTCAAGTCGGTTACGACGACGAACTGGAGTCAGGTCGAGACACCGATGAGGACGCCGAGCATGCAGATGAGCTTCCGTGAGACGGTTTCTGACAGTTTGTGCAGAAATTCTTTGGTTATGCAAACCGATTGTTTCGGCAGCTGTCCGAGTGGCTGGTCTCAGACGATCTTGGAGGTGAACATGCTGGATGTGGAGGTCCTGGGCTGGTGTGGTTACACGTGGTCTGTGGTTGTGAGGCTGGTTGGATGTACTGACAAATTCTCTGAAACGACTTTGGAGACGGCTTATGGTAGAGACATGAACGTTCAATACACGAGCAACAGCTCTGGTTGACATTCCTGCTGTCAGCATGCCAACTGCATGCTCCCTCAAATCTTGCGACATCTGTGGCGTTGTGCTGTGTGATAAAACTGCACCTTTCAGAGTGGCCTTTTATTGTGGGCAGTCTAAGGCACACCTGTGCACTAATCATGGTGTCTAATCAGCATCTTGGTATGGCACACCTGTGAGGTGGGATGGATTATCTCAGCAAAGGAGAAGTGCTCACTATCACAGATTTAGACTGGTTTGTGAACAATATTTGAGGGAAATGGTGATATTGTGTATGTGGAAAAGTTTTAGATCTTTGAGTTCATCTCATACAAAATGGGAGCAAAACCAAAAGTGTTGCGTTTATATTTTTGTTGAGTGTATATATATATATGTAGATCTATTGGTATGCAGGTGAACCTTGTTCACTCGTGCAAGTTGGGGTCCATAAATCGAACCACAAGTTATCTGAAACCATGAGTTAATGAGGATAACCAAAAACATCCAGTAGTCTAAATTTTCAGGGTCCACAAATCGACCATGAGTAAAGCCCTTTCCCATCGGGCCTGCTTCTAGTTGCTTCATGCGTTGTCATGACAACACAGGAATGTCTGCACCAGTAGAATGAACAGGTGTGGGCTCTAGTGATATTTCTTCCTGTGTAGCGCTGTAGATGTGCGCTCTGATTTCTGTTGAAGTTTATCATTTTTTCTGTGACCGGAGAGCTGCAGCCAACAGTCTGTGAGTGGGCGTGGAGGAGATGTCCTCCATGAGGAGTATACTGGATGTGCACATGTCCTGTCACTGGCAGTCAGTCTGTGAGCAGAATGGACTTTAGTTAACACAGTTGTGACAGAACTTGAGGTGAGTGAGGAGCTACCTGCAGCCACAGGCTGTAATGAGCATTTTTTTCTTGGTCATGTGTGCTGTTTGAGCAGTATAGTTTTACTGCATTGGTCTAAAAAGTTTAACAATCCTGCGTGATTTATAGCTCAGCAACAATGGAGCACAGCAAGAATCATAAATTGGCATTGGGTGGCATCCAGACATGTTAAGTAGCGTTATGTTGCCTCAACTCGCTAGAAAACTACTTCCTTTCTGCGTCCAGTGCTCGATGCAGAAAAATGAAACATGTTTAATTTTTGTCGTCGGTTTCACGTCGCCCTTTGCGTCACTCACGGTGTTGTGGCGTTGAGCTGCATCAACTCGGCACTAGGTTGCATCAACGTGCCGTCGTCATGACGCCTCATGAAGCAACTCGAAGCAGGCCTGATGTGAAAGGGGCTTAAAGCCAAAACATGAGTTACGCATATGTGAGTTAAGGGGGTTCACCTGTATGTATATGTGTATGTATGTATATATTGATATGTTGATGTTCTTTATCACTGCTTATTGTTGTTTTGTTTTGTTTTTTGCATTTGTGTGTATCTGTACAGTTGTGATCTAAATAATAGCAGTGTGTTCCAAAAAGTGCATAAAGATCACAATCCTTGTAATAGCTTTTATTTCCATACACACAAATGCATTGGGAACACTGCCTTCCAAATCAGACATGAAAAAATCTAATCAAATTTGTTATTACTTTACAGAAGGTGAAGAAAAATGAATATTAGACTATTCAAAAAAATTGCAGTGTCTGCCTTTTTCTTTCTGTGACACTTAAGGACAAAGGCAGCAAATGTACATGCTGGTTGTCTTGCATTTCTCTGAAAACCTGAGTAAAATGGGTTATTCCAGGCACTGTTCAGAAGAACAGCGTACTTTCATTAATAAGTTCTTGCAAATAAAATTTAGTCATGGAATATGGGAATAGCTACCTCTCTCTTTCTCTCTCTCTCTTTCTCTCCCTCTGTTGATTAAAATGGACATTTCTCATTTTCTGGGACTGGTCATGTCTGGAAACAAGTAGTTGCACCACATGTTGCCACAGCTACCATGCTACAGACCCACCTTGGGTGTAGTTAGCATCCACCAAAGGCAGATCATTCTCACCTTTCAAAGGTAGTCATCTACATGCTTTAGCCAGGTGACACTTGTCGATTTCTTTGGATTTTTCCAGTGAGAGACCTGTGTGCTGGAACATGTAAACAGAAGCGTGCCACATGGCCGTAGAGTTGTAGCTGACTTTTCCTCACAATGCAAATAATACTCTTCATCCGAGTGTCCAAAATCCGTAATTGTTCATTTGACACAGTCATTTCAGTGGTACCCAAGGATTCTCTGGAGAGATCGAATACCAAAGACATCCAGTCTACACTGTAGGACATTGGTTAGCATTCAGGTCTCTCAACCATTCAGTAAGATAGGAAGTACCAGTATCCCAGAACCTTGGATCTGCATTCTCCTGAAAGTCAGCATCACCAAACACTTCTGTCTAGATACCTCATAAAGGTGCCTTGACCCTTGCACGAATTTGATCCCTGCACTGGCACACAATCTGGCGTGCCAATGAGTAAACTCCTTGGAAACTGTTGTAAACTGTGCGTGAGCTGTGTGCGGCTACATGCCAGTGCGCAAAGAAAATTTCGAAATGTTCAAAACATCTGGCATGCCTTAATTTTGTGAACTAGTCGTGAACATTGCGCAACCTATTAGAAAACACTGTGTGTCACTGCGTGTCAGTGTGTCTCACTGCCACAGCGCAACACATCTGAACAGTTATGACAAAATGTTACATCAAACCACTGGTCCAAAACCTTACCCAGTACCCAGTTCATGTAAGCATTAAACAGAGTAGGAGACAGAACACATCATTGATGAACCACAGAATTTACTGGGAAGACGTCAGACACTCAGCATCCACTCTACACGGCACTTGCAGGTATCTGTGTGTAGACCAGTTTGGATTAATAGCAGTTTAATGGGGATAACACACATTCTCAGGATGTCCCACAGAGCAGTTGAATTAATCAAGTCAAATGGTTGTCTTTGGCTCTGCTTGTTTTTGCTGCCGGTTTCCAGAGGAAACTGTGCATAGATCCATATTTTCTTTGTTTAATTTACTAATTGAATTGCCATAGCCATGCCACTGTAAGCACATCTGCGCCTATAAGGACTCAAAATTGAAGGAAAGTAGGTTGTGATTTGTACTTTGCTGGGAGACTGCTCACATACACCAGGACCTGTGAGCATGTTTTCCACCTTAGAAATGGAATTGTGTCAGGAACGCCAAAATCACAGTGTGGGTCTACGTGAGTAGAATCTCCTGGGTCGACCCTGAGCAACAAAAACAAACAAAAAAAACCCCCCACAAAAAACAAAATTATAATTAAATTTTTAGGTTCGTAATATGGGAGTAATATATTATTTGCATATGTGTAAGATAACTGATGTCATGACAGTGCTGATGTGCAACATTTCAGCTGCTCCAGACTGAGTCTTGTTAATGTCAACATGGTCTAATTTTGAGCTTCATCATAGATGCATTTACAGGACAGATAGTATACCATGGGAAAGCAGCCGGTCCACCACAGCAACTGCCACTCCCTCTGTATTTCACTTTTGGAGCTTTGGAATGTGTAGATAAAAATTAGGTGTATGCATTCACCAAAATATGGGAACTTTATATCTATGGACCTGAGCGAGTGCTGCCCCTGCATGGTGGAGTTTTGCAAGCTCCCTTGACAGGAGTGGTAGTTGGTTGTCCTTGCTCAGCTGCATGTTGGACCTGGACGCGGCTGTGAATTGGATGACCCCTCACCACAGCACCAATCACCACTGTTCAGACACAGGACTATTCTTGTTGTGTCACAAAAATAAATCTCCACTACAGGCAAAACTATATTAAACTGCTCCATTGTGATTAAAATGTAACCAAATGTCCCATCCCACTACTCTTCATAATTAATTTGTAATCTGAACATGCCAGTAGATTAATCCTACGTGACATATCTTCTTGTGAGAAATGCCACATATCAGAAGCAGCACTCAATTGTTTTTCATTATTGTAGATGTGAATGTTGTAACCGTTTCTTATGTAAAGGGAATAAGAGTTTAGGAGAGAAAAGGAGAGAGAAAGATGACCGAAGAAGAGAGTCAAAGGGGAAAATGCTCCACTGGACTTGTTCAGTGAAATAATCTGGCTGTGAGGTAGCAAAGAAAAGGAAAAGAAGCGGCAAGGGTGTGGGTTACCAAAAATGTTACTGCTAAGGAGCAAAAGTGTTTCTGTGTGTGTATTTCCTTTCCCTGTAGAGCAGCCTTTAGCAGTAAACTTGGCCTGATCTCCAGTCTCCAGCCATGAGGTCACTGATTTGTGTTTTGTTCAGAATTCATGCTGGGAAACAATAACAGATTGGGGCCGTGTCCCATGGACATGCAGACTAATACCAAGGCACTCGCCAAAGCTTTTCACAGATGGCTGCTAAAGAGACTACAAGTGTGTATTACTCTGTATGTGTGTGTGGTGTGTGTGTGTGGCGTATACGTTGTATGTGTAGTTATGTTGTTTATACAGTGAGACAAGTGAACAATAGATTTTTCTGCAGATTCTGCACATTTACTCCAGGTTTTTCCTTCACAGAAATAAGGTGTTGTATGGGTCACACTACACATTGGTGTACTGGCCTAAAAATATCTCTCTGGAATGCAAGACTTGTATTTCTGCTCTCGAATATTACATTATTTCTCAAGGAGTGTGGAAAAGGTTTGTTTCATATCATTTAAATCTAATTTTCTTTCTATCCTGGTGTGCTATTCCTACTTTTTTGAATATGATTGATTCCTTTTCTTATGTGCTCCATCTGATATAGAAGAAATAACAAGTCTTCCAAAACACCAACAGGGGGAGTTGTGGACTCTTATTCGCTTCACCTTACAGATTCAGGGGTAAACAGCGACACCAGTTGGCCTAAAGGTCTATTTAGGACTTCCCTCTTTTGAAAAACAGGCAAAGGCCATACTCAATGAAGAGAGATCGTTTGCAGTTCACAGGTCTGTGGATGAATTAACATCTTCATATGTGATCATTTACATTTTCTCTATAACAACCATGTGTTACTTTCAGAGCAGGTGTCTGTTTTTTGGAAATTAAAAAAGGTTTTGTATCTAGGCAATTCGTGAGTGTGAGATTTAACAGACAGATGATAGGTCCCTGGATTTGATGGTGTAATAGTTTGAGAATAATTTAATAAAAACACTGAATACATTAATACATTTGCAGGAATTAATGAATATAAGGTTTCTCCTGTCTTACAGACAATAGAATAATTTATTAAAGGGTGAAATTAAGTTAATGTATATTATCTATAACCCCAGTGTATCCAAATAGCAGACAATATAAGAAGCTGCTTGACCTGCTAAATGATGCTCAGATTCTGAGAAAATAACATTATGCAACCACATGTACAGTGAAGCTGTATGTATAAAGAGATGTGTATTCTACATCCTTTAAATGGCGGTGATTGCATGAACTAATAATTACATCCAATGCATTCGCCACGTGGGTCATTCATGTCATGCAAAAGTAAAGACAGTCATCTACGAAAGTGTACGAATTTGGTGTTTTTATTAAATTATTCTCAACTAATGTCTATAATCAAGGTATTACACATATTCTGGACAATAAATAAATGTTATGATGATATAATTTTGCACATCTGGGTCCAGAGTCGTGTCCTATGGTTCTGACAGACAAGTTGTAGATGTTACACAAACACCAGTATAAAACATGGCTCTGTGTGCACCATATATTTTAAAAGTAGATTTGAAATATAATACAGTGATAAAATATCCTCAGCTGTATGAGCATAAAAATATGAAACATAATGTGACCTTTTGACCTCTTAAAATAGGTCAAGGTTAGCCATTTTTGAAGTTGTCCAAGTTTTGCGTCCCAAGAATGTTGCCTGTGAATTTGAAGACCCTGGCAGTAATAGGACTGGGCGTATTCTGAGCACAGAGAGACGAACAGATAGATGGACAGATGGATGGACGCAAAAACTTCGCAATACCTTATGCCCATATTTTGGCAAAAATTACGAAAGGAAGCATACTTGAAAATGGAAACTGTTGAATCTTTATCTTTGTCAAGTTGGCTTTTGCTGTTAGTTTGTAGTTCCCTTCAGACAGATTGAGATAGACAGATAGTCTCTATTGGAGACAGATGCAATTAGGATTAGACCAAAGTCAGAGGATGATGAAATTCGTCAGGCAATTTATGAGAGGATGATCAGATAAATACTTTAGTAAGTGGAGGCTAGTCACAGCACAGGATGATTGATGCGATAGCCGTATAATCCAATAAGTACCGGTGACTCCTGTACTGTGGCGTTACAAAAAATGATAGATCTCAGAAAGGGACGCATCAACTTAGTTTATGTGGTAATTTGAACGCAGTACATCTGACCTTGTCTATGCAATCACTCAGAGCATCCAGCCTCTGGAGTAGGTTTCAATGTTTAGAATGCTGTTTTACAGATTGTTGAAGAATCTGTTACTGTTGGGATGTTTTGATATTGGTCCACCGATAATCCATCTCATAGTGTATGTAACTGCGTCTTTTCTTCCAAAGCGCCATCATTTTGGGATTATAATGTGATTGAACATCTTTAGGGAAAATAATCCCAATTTCATTCCCTCATTATTTTGTTTTAAACTGTTGCTTCAGTGGTTCATGCCGTTTAATTTCAACAAGTTCATTTTGCTCAGTTTGCTTTCATGCAGGGAAAAAAAGTATTGTGAGCGATATTCATCTAATACTCATCTTAAAAAAAAGAACTGGGATTGTGTTTATCACAGTGGTTTATCTGTACGGAAAATGCATTTTATGACATGATACAAAGTAATAATTTCACAGAGGACAGTTAAAGGCAGACTGTACAGAGTCTGCATCGCCTCCTGAAGCTCGTGGTGCGCTGCAGTTTGAACACCTATTGGCATATTATCACAACATTCAGGCTAAAATGAAACTCTCCTCACTTCTTCATGCATCCTTCCCTCTCAGCCACCTCCCTTCCTCCCACCATCTTTCCTTTTCTCAACACATCCCTCTTCTGTCTCCTCCCGATTGCGTTCATGTATGCACAGCGTTGCAGTAAAAAAAACAACTTTGTGTTCACACGTTACCACATATGCAGATAAATGCTTATATATAAAGGGACACACGATGATTAGGTATGACGGGTGGTGTGGGGGGTTGTAGGAGGGTTGTAGGAGGGTATTGTCTGTTCCTTTGCCATTTTGGTTCCTGTGGTGATCTTAGGTTGTAAATGGGAGTTATGCTGAGTACATGACACATACATTTCATGTTCAGAGCTCCAACTGCAGACATTCCCACCTAAAAGGATCAGCGGTTGTGTAAAGACCACACTCCTCAATTTTCTTGTATTCTGAGCCATTTGTTCAAAAACTGTGGCCTCCATCTGCTTTGCTGTTATCACCCATCTATTTCTGGCACATGTTTTTCTTGTATCCACAGCTGTATGTGCTTAATTAGTGAGGCGATCTGATAAAACGTTGTTCCTAGCAGTTTGCTTCTCTCTAACATTCTCTTTGGAGTGTGTAGTATTTGCTCTTTAAGAACGAAGAGAAGTGAAACAGTCTTTTTTATGTTACCCTGTGTGTCTGGTTTATAGACAGTGACTCAATTTGACTCAGTTTGTACAAAGTTTAACTAACTGAGCAGTGCATACGTTTATTGCATTCATTCTCCTGTCATGTATTGTGTTTATGGAAGAGAAGTAGTTATAGCTGTTAACTCTTTAACCAGCTCTTAGGCCGCATTACGCCTGGCCTAAAATGTGTCTCATGTCCAGACTGTATAGATATGACTTTAATCTGATTACATTTACACCTGGCCCAAAATTTGTCTCATATCCAGACTATATAGATATGACTTTAATCTGATTACATTTACACCTGGCCCAAAATTTGTCTCATATCCAGACTGTATAGATATGACTTTAATCTGATTACATTTACGCCTGGCCTAAAATGTGTCTCATATCCAGACTGTATAGATATGACTTTAATCTGATTACATTTACACCTGGCCCAAAATTTGTCTCATATCCAGACTGTATAGATATGACTTTAATCTGATTAATTACACCTGGCCCAAAATTTGTCTCATATCCAGACTATATAGATATGACTTTAATCTGATTACATTACACCTGGCCTAAAAACGTGTCTCATATCCAGACTGTAAATGGACTGCATTTATATAGCACTTTTCCGTCTGCATCAGACGCTCAAAGCATCTGAACAAATAATTGCCTCACATTCACCCCAGTGTGAGGGTGCTGCCATACAAGGTATTCACTACACACTGGGAGCAACTAGGGGATTAAGGACTTGCCCAAGGGCCCTTAGTGATTTTCCGGTCAGGCTGGGATTTGAACTGAGGATCCTCTGGTCTCAAGCCCAGAGCTTTAACCACTAGACCATCACCTCCCCCAACTGTGTTTGGATATGACTTTAATGTGATTATATTTACACCTGGCCTAAAATCTCATATACAGACTGTGTTTAGGGCCCCTTCACACATAACAGATTGATGCAGAATGGCGCACGAAGGAGTTAAGGAAATTGGACCCGCACTCGAGCACCTGGTACGCAGTCGCAACATTCATTCAAGCACGGCACATGCACTCGATATTTGAGTGCTGCTTGGTGCCAGAAACCCATTCAAAACGGCGGGCAAGATGAGGTTGCAGTGCCATCTGATCTTGTTCACAGCATTTGAACAACATGTCGTACGTAGGTCAGACATATCGTGCCGTGGCCGAGCAGCTGCACAAAATCATCACCCATGTTGAACTGAGGTTGAATGACGCAATCAAGACAGCCTTCACACCAGCGCCCGAAAATCGTTGAATGCTGGGCGAGTGGCCGGTTAACCCACTCTCGGCCGTAGTCGGTCACACCTATGTCATGCAAATGTACCCCCCCCCCCCGCAACACATGTGGTATGCAAGTGTGTCCACCCCCCCCAAAACACAGATGTCGTGAGGAGTGTGTTGCCCTCATGCCATTCTCCAACATTGTTGGTGGCTGGAGTGCGATCGCTGTCCATCACAGCATGCATCTGGGTGGTTGTTGTGACAGCACACATAAACAACACTCCACGCAATGCACATGTGTGGGCAGGCTCTCATGCCCTTATGACATGCTGACAATTACGTACAGACAAGATCAAAGGGCTGGAGTGACCGCGTCAAGCCGCGTGCAACAGCAGGCTGTGCCTTGTGTACACTCACCTGGCGATCTGATTGCCATGTCACCCACGCCAGCTATAGTCCAAATGACGCAGTGTTCTTTGGCGCGCTGCTTGCTGTACACGCGGGGCTGGCTGAACACACAATTGTGGTTTTTTTTTTGGTGGGGGGGGGGTTTTGGTGTGTGTGTGTTGTGTGTGTGCGTTTTTTTTACCCCAGAGCAGTATTGAAATGTGTGTCACACTTCCAGGTGTTCACACTGTGATCATAGCACGCACACGAACGTGCACAAAACCACACACCGTGGTATCGTTCACACCTCTCCGACCATGTGTCCCTCCCGACAGCAGGTGGAATGTTTTGCGGTTCCCATTTCGTTTTTGCATTTTTTCAGCTGGTCCTGCTTCTTTCTCGCCCAACTTCATGTTAAGTGTAAAGGGTCTATTAGATGTGGCTTTAATCTGATTATATTTCCGCCCGGCCTAAAATGTGTCTCATATCCAGACTGTGTTTAGATATGACTTTAATCTGATTACATTTGAAGAGTTCCGGTGCAAAACCCCGTAAATGCCATGCCCACGGAAAATGAGATAACCATTACAAAGGTGAAAGCTTACCGCGGCTCATATCCGATAACAATCAATTCTGCTGCAACACCCCATAAATTCTATGGTAAATGTAAGTCAAGATGCGGTTTGTATGCAGAACCTTGTAAGCGCCATCCCAGTTTGTGTGCGAAACCACATAGTGAACAGCGCACCACTCACTGGCATGTATCTCGGTTACATGACAGAAAAGGTTGCAGCGCCCACAAGAGCTTCTCTGATGCTGCATTTACACATAACGACGGCACGTCATAAATGCCACAAAGTATACATTCTTGGCTGCTGATCACGAATGTGATGATTTGAGGCAGAGGCGTCAGGTGTCCTCAGGAACTGCTGCAACCTGTTACCACGTGTTATTATTAATGGAACATGTTGGTGGAGCATTATCAGGAACCATTACGCACGGTCAAGAATAATGTTCTATGCTGTCGCGCACTATTGCGTGTAACAGCGCATTGTTAAGTTCTGTCACATTGTGAATGAGGCGAATTGTCTCCACACACACACACACCCATATTCATCCATCAGCTGATGAACAATTCAGATCACTCCAGTTTGCTCCTTTAAATCCACACCTAGAAGAACTTTGTGACTACATGCTTAGTTGGGCTCTGTGCCATGGAGTGGCGCAGAGTGGGGGGAGGAGGCAGAGAGAGCCAGATGTGTAGTCTTGTGCATGTTTCCCAAACATCAGGTGCAGCAGCAGGTGGAACACCTGCAGGAGTATGCCGAGGAGCACTGGAACGAAACTTTTCGCCGACTTGGCGTCACTGTCCTTCAGCATACTGCAGCAGTGCAGCTGAATGCGGTGCAGAAGGGTTTAATTGTGGGCAAGTCAGAGAAGAACGCTGTCACGCTCTATTAAGATCATCACTAATCAAGAGGGATCAGCAACGCTCAGTTGCAACCTCCACGACATGAGGCGAAAATGAGGGTGGTGCATGATATTCGTGGAAGATTTTTGACAGCCAAAAACATGCTCCATGAAAATCACAAAATATCATGCACCAACACGCACTATTAAGAAACGTATTCAAATGCGTTAAGTCACATTAAGAATGTTAGGAATGCGCCAAGAATGACACAAATATGACATTCATAATGCGTACTGCCTATGAGTAAATGCAGCATTAGCGTACATTAAAGTGATGGACTTACTGAGTTTTGCAAAAAAGTGAAGGTGGAGATACCTGGTTTTGCAGCCAAATCTATTAAAGGTTGCTAATGAACAAATTTCTGAATAAACGTTGATTTTTGAGATTCTGCTATTTTGTTCAGTGCACTATAACCATTTCATAACAAGACAGAATGATTCATGGAGATGTACAACTTCCATCAAGTAAATATCCTTATTTAAAACAAGAGTGGTCTGGTGGATGATACAGGGTTTGTGCCCAGGGGCGTAGCACCAAATTCTGGCCCCTACGTACTAGCCATATTGAAGACCCCCCCCCCCGTTATGTTCTTTTTTATTAACGCAAACACCAAATTTCTAATGCGTAGTCAAACCAGGTCTAATCATGTATACCTTAGATCACACCTGGAGTCAGAACCTTTTTAAAGTTGGGGGAGCAATATTGAGTTGGGGGTCTGGGGGACCAAAATTGGACCATTTTCCTAGAAAAATGGTCCAATTTTGTGCATTTTACTTGGTGCATTTTCCTCCCGTTAGATATAAGATTTGAACTCCCACCACTGAAAAATGTGCACGTCCCGTGACCAGCTTCCCGCTGAGGCACAAAGCCTAAAATACGTCACTACGTGTAGACCGTATCGGCTGTTGCACGCCTGGCGGCCGTTGTTTACACTTTTTTATAGCGGCAGAGAACTTTGATTAAGACAGAGCTCTCAGGGACTTGTTTGTCGATATGCTGACCAGTGTGTCGCAGCATGTTGCACAAACACAAGTGCGAAAGGTGTTTAGCCTTTTCAAGACCAGCAGATGATAGAAAGCCGCAGTGTTGTGGATGCACAAAATGTCAGGCTGCCGCTCCCTCCGCTCGCACACACGCATTTGCTTCCAACAGCAGACCCTCTTTCCTCTACCGTCTCCATGTTCTCGCACCGCTCACAGGAACACATAAAATGTCAACCCCAAATAATATGTTCACAATAATCTTGAAATGGTCAAGGAACTTGCGTAGTAAACACGGCGGTGGCATGTAAACATGACGGCAGCATGTAAACACGGCGGCCGGCGGCATGTAAACACGGCGGCGGCATGTAAACATGACGGCGGCATGTAAACACTGCGGCGGCATGTTCAGTGTTGTTTTCGGCGATCTTTTTCGAAACTTTCGCCGTTTATTTCCTATTCTTTCGTGAAAATAACGTAACTAAACACGGATGAATGCAATGACAGGCACTCGAAAACAGCAAAAACCCGAAGGTAATGACGGTGGTCCACAAGTAATAGCTACACTATCACGGCTCTGGAACAGTAACAAAGGCAGTAAACAGACGCTCGAATCGAAAATGCTATAATTAGAGTGTTATAAACAGCAGCAACAAAAATCAAAGCCTACCTTACCATTCCATATTCTGCAGCCTTTCAAATCCATCGGAATTGGCACTCTCTTCCCTCTGCTTCGCTCCGACCTAAGCACCGTTCGGCATTATTATCGCTGTCAGAATGCTCCTGGTTTGAAGTTTCGTCCCGAAAGATACAGCTCCAATCTGTAGGGTCTAATCACTTCTGCGATATCCTCAGGAATCTGAGTCAGAAATATCCACACTTGAAGAGGAGTCAGAAAAGTTTTGAGTCTCATCACTGTCCATGCTGAGGTCCAATCTGTTCCTGTTGTTAATCGACCAGACAAAAGACGGGACTCTACACGCTGTGATGCCACGGCATCACGTGACTGCTGATGGAACGCTACCAGATGTGCTTTCCAAGGAAACACACTTTTGACAAACTGTACAAATTTTATATTCTCAGTGATAATAATTAAAACCACTTTCAAACTTACTATACTGTATGTATATTTTGATATTTATATCATTTTACCTAAGTTAGGGTGTCATATCCCTTTACAGCTACTATGTAAGCTATGTAAGCTACTATGTACAGCTCTACTACCTCCAATACAGCTACTATGATACAGCTAACATGATAGTATAGCTAACATGATAATACAGCATACCAAGATGCGCCTGTGTATCGGCCCGGCCGCTGCTCGTCTGCTTTTTTGCCAATTTCTTGTGTTAATTCGTTGACACTGTATGCCGTTCTGCTCGCCCTTGTTCCATGTGATCGTGCCTATTCAGCCCGCGGGTTATGATCCAAAAATGCTCTTTTCAACATCAAAGAGTCAATGGTAGCGCCGGGCCGATTATCTAACACCTGGGAAAGCCTACAATACAAACTTGTTCGCCCCCTATCCATTCGGGGTGCTGGCCTACTCCCTCAGAATACCTGTTTCTGTTGAGGGCTCCAGGTGGTCCTGGGAAAGAGGGCAAGAGACGAGGCTAGCAGGGCTGAGGTCCAGTTTAAGCCTCAAGGAGTAGTGCGCGTCTTGGCCGGCTTCTCCTCTTCGCTTCCCATTCATCGAGGCCACAGGTGGCTGCGGATTGTTCCTCTTCAGGGGTGCGCAGATAATGTCGTGACCTTCACCGCTGCCGCGCCCAGGGCCAATAACATAGCCCTGCAACAGTGCTGGAGGCAGGGTGGACTACTACTCGCGACAAGATCCATCTAGGTCTCCGACGCTGGTCACCAACAACAGCTGACCTGGCGTAACAGCTGGGTGTCACGTGACCGTGGGAACTGGCTGCGACCCAATCCACTGCGCTTTACCGAGCCGGAGCCGACACCAACATCATGTCGAATGTGTTTGCTAAAGCAATCACAAATAAAACTTCTGTACTTAATGAGCTCTTCACCAGGGAAAGCGTATTTTATGTTCCTTATACCGCGTCACACCGGACGCGATCTGACGCTACAAATTCGCGTGGGTCGCCAGGCGGACAGACGCGGCCTCCTCGCCCGGTGTGTCGCTCTGCTTGGGTGGACTTATCGCTGCGAAAATTTGCCCCCCCCCCCGGGTGCGTCATCAAATAGGAGGAGCTTCCATTCCGCTTGTCGGCTCCGGTTGTCAGTCAAGCTAACATGACGGACCTTGATCACACGGAGCGAGTTGCTGTGGAAAGCTCCCAATACAGAGAGTATCATTATTTGCTCCAGGAGCTGTGTCTGGGTGATGGCCGCTTTCAGCGGTCGTTCCACCTCTGCGGGACCCAGTTTGAGGATCAACTGTCCCGTTCGCGTGCGCACATGTAAATAATAAAAAAAAAGAAAAAAGAAAGAAACTCCGCTGCTTGCTGCAGCTCGCTCTTCCCCCAAAATAATTGTGTTTAGAAACCAGTCACCATTTGCTTTATTATACAGCTGTGTAGTTAATAAGTAAAATAATATCCAGGACGATTCGCGCGCGCACGTAAAAGACAAAAGAAAAGGAAAAAGCTCCGCTCCCGCTGCTGCAAGTAGGGCTGCTGCTCACGCCAAAAACTGTCATAATTGTGTTTAGAAACCAGTCACCATTTGCGTTATTATACAGCTGTGTAGTTAATAAGTAAAATAATCTCCAAGACGATTTGCGCGCGCGGTAAAAGAAAAAGAAACTCCGCTCCCTGCTGCTGTGGTGCTGCTGTTCGCTCCAAAAACTCTGTCATGATTGTGAAATAAAGGACAAAAGAGACATAAGTCCTGCTCACAGGCTGCTACCAGATACAGGACATGTTCACATCTTCAGTCAAACTCCAGACATCTCCATGTCACTACATATTCAGTTCCTGATTGGTCATCGCAGCGCGACGAGACGAAAAAGTTCAGATTTTTGAACTTGGGGAGGAGGGCAATGCGATGTGACACGACGCAATATCGCACCATAAACTTGCAAAACGCTCAAAATCGCTTCACTCACGTCCATCACGTCGCGCTGCGCGGTTTGGCACCAAAACGCGTCCTTACATAGGGATTACATGGCAACCTGTGGCTGCAGTCACTCGCGTCGCGCCCGGTGTGAACGCGGCATTACAGAGACTTGGCAGAAAGATGGAGAAGTCTTTCACCTGAATGAACTGTGCCCTGTGGGCTGCAGTGCTCTTGGGAAGCCCCGCCCCGGTCAAAGAGGCGGAGGTCTAGTTGCTGTGTTTCACACATGCAGAATGATTGACTGTGAACAATTCTCCTCGTTTGAATCACAAATGATTAAGGTCGGTTCCTCAAACAGTTTTTGTGTAATTTTAATTTATCGTCCCCCTGGTTTTACAAGCACTTTTATCACAGAATTTAACAGCTTTTTATCATCTCTTATTAATCTCGAGAGACTTTTAGTTCTTGGTGATTTTAACCTGCACCTTGAAGACACTTCGTCTACCCCAGCAGCAGAATTTTTAAAGACTATGGAAATCCACGATTTTAGACAACATGTATTAGGCCCCACCCAATTAAAGGGACATACACTCGATCAAGTGTACTCACTAGGCCTACACGTTACAAACGTATGTGTTGAGGATGTCCACATGAGTGATCATAGTGGCATTTTCTTTGATCTTTCTGTTCTTTCTGAGCCTCGACCTGTCCGTAAACAGGCCGAACGAAGAATCATCACAGAGACAACAGCAGGCAGATTCTGTGCCTTGTTCGATTCTTACGTTTTTGAACACTGCACAGATGTGGACAGCTTCTTGAACTGTTTTAATTGTCATTGTGCTACAATCTTGGACAAAGTTGTGCTACCCACGAATACACCTGCCCTTGGATAAATGACAGCATCCGGAGTTTAAGAAGGACGTGCCGTAAAATTGAACGGCTGTGGAAATCCACTAAGCTCCAGGTCCATAGGTTGCATCTTAAAGACCTTATGTTGTCTTTAAATTAGTCTATAAAGAGGCCAGATTTAAACACTTTCAACAATTAATAACAACAAATAAGGGAAACCCGAAAGTGTTATTTGACACTAAATTCTTTAGTGTCTAACACTGCTCCTCCTGCCCCTGTGCTCTCTGAAGCTGATAGCAATGATTTTTTAACTTTCTTTATTGTGAAAGTGCAGGATATAAAAGACCAAATAAACTGGCCTTCATTTTCCGGCCCTATTCAGAGGGAGCCACCTGCACAGATGTGGTCAACCTTCGACCCTGTGCATCTGGAAGACATTGTGGCATTGTCATCCAAAATGAGGCTGACCTTTAGCTCGGTCAACATTATCCCTTCTAAACTTCTCCTTAATATTCTTGACTATATTGGCCCATGGGTCACTGAATTGTTCAATTTTTCCCTTTCATCTGGTGTATTTCCCGCCCACTTCAAACATGCGGTGATCGACTCAAGAACTCAAGAAGACTCAAGAAGCCTAACATGGACCAAGCAGAGTATAAAAGCTACCGCCCAGTATGTAAGCTTCCCTTTTTACCTAAATTACTGGAAAAACTGGTAGCCAAACAACTGACATCCTTCCTTGAGACACATAACATCTATGACAAATTCCAGTCAGGTTTTCGGAAACACCACTCTACTGAGACTGCACTGTTAAGAGTGTCTAGTGACATCATGATGTCTGCTGACGCTGGGAGGTGTACTGTGATGGTCCTCTTAGACCTGTCCTCTGCCTTTGACACGGTCAACCACACCATCATGGTCAGAGCATATCTCACCCATATTGGCCTCTCTTCATTGGCTTCCTGTTAATTCTAGAATAGAATTTAAAATTCTTCTTCTTACTTATAAGGTTTTGAATAATCAGGTCCCATCTTATCTTAGGGACCTCGTAGTACCATATCACCCCAATAGAGCGCTTCGCTCTCAGACTGCAGGCTTACTTGTAGTTCCTAGGGTTTGTAAGAGTAGAATGGGAGGCAGAGCCTTCAGCTTTCAGGCTCCTCTCCTGTGGAACCAGCTCCCAATTCAGATCAGGGAGACAGACACCCTCTCTACTTTTAAGATTAGGCTTAAAACTTTCCTTTTTGCTAAAGCTTATAGTTAGGGCTGGATCAGGTGACCCTGAACCATCCCTTAGTTATGCTGCTATAGACGTAGACTGCTGGGGGGTTCCCATGATGCACTGTTTCTTTCTCTTTTTGCTCTGCTCCCCTCCACAGCATGTCTTTTTCCTGGTTCTCTCCCTCAGCCCCAACCAGTCCCAGCAGAAGACTGCCCCTCCCTGAGCCTGGTTCTGCTGGAGGTTTCTTCCTGTTAAAAGGGAGTTTTTCCTTCCCACTGTAGCCAAGTGCTTGCTCACAGGGTGTCGTTTTGACCGTTGGGGTTTTACATAATTATTGTATGGCCTTGCCTTACAATATAAAGCGCCTTGGGGCAACTGTTTGTTGTGATTTGGTGCTATATAAAAAAATTGATTGATTGATTGAATAGGCTGCGAGATCTGGTGGGGATGTTGGGCTCTGTGCTGAAATGGTTTACCTCCTATTTGATAAACAGGAGTTTTAGTGTTTCAGTAAATCATGCTAGGTCTGAGTCAGCTCACCTGCAGTGTGGTGTACCACAAGGCTTGGTGCCTGGGCCACTCTTGTTTCTTTTATATATTTTTCCCCTTGGGCAGATAATTCAGCGTTTCAGTGATGTGTCCTATCATCTGTATGCTGATGACATACAACTATATTGCTCTTTTAAAACTACGGAACTTGGAAAACTGAACTCTTTAATGAACTGCCTGTCACAGGTGAAGCAGTGGCTGAATGGAAATAGTCTTCAATTGAACTCTGAGAAAACTGAGACACTTGTTGCCCCTGATGATGCCATTCCCAGTATCAAGCAGCAGCTGGGTGACCTGGGCTCGTCAGTTAAGACAAGTCTGAGGAATCTCTGAGTTATCTTTGATGAAGTAATGTCTCTTTTTGAGCATTGTAATAAATTAATTAGAATTTTTTTTTTTTTCACTTGCGGAATATTGCCAAGCTGCGACAGGTGGTATCTTGCTATGAGCTGGAGACAATCATCCACGCCTTCATCTCCTCATGATTGGATTACTGTAACAGCCTGTTTACCTGCCTTAATAGAAAAGACCTTAACCGGCTGCAGTACGTCCAAAACTCTGTACTTTTTTTTTGGTCAAGCACTGTCCAATTATAGTGAAAAAGTCTGTCAGGTTTGTCCTGGTATGTTTTTATGTGAGGTCCATTACTTCTGACATCACTATTTTTGTTTTGTGTAATTCACTGGGACTCCACTGCAGAGAAATTAAGGACGGACGTGCATTGGTAAAAAGGCAAGGTCTTGACGGAGCCTCAGGTTTGGTACACAAGCACGAGTCCACTTAGGCAAAAGTTTCCACGGGGTGATGCAAAATGGCAAAACGAGCAACAGGAAAAACATTCAGACTCCAGAAATCAGTTTTAGCAGGAATATTGTTCATGAGGACGTCCAAAAATCACAGAGAGCAAAAATGGACCACACCAGAAAAGCACCAGGAAACGAGAGAGCTATGCACAGCAAGTAACAAAAGACGATCTGGCACGAGAAGACAAGAAAAGTGAGCTTCAATTCGTTGGGAAACACGAGAGAAGAGCAGACGCAAGAGTAGGGTCAATCAGCAGAATGAGGAGCAGGTGTGGGAAGTAGACAGAAACTGAAATGAAAAGAAGAAAGGGATAGAAAACTTTCAAAATACAACAAGACTCTGAAATCACAGTATCACAGCCAATTATAAACCATTGTCTTTCATGTGTTTTTATACAAAAGTATATGTACTTATGCATTTTTGTGTGCATGTCTCCCAATTCTGCTGGTCACTGCTGATTGCAGTGGTCAGTTACCTCCATGAGTCTTCCCTGTATGACACATTCATACATCTATAACCATCTTCCTCTTTTGCAATAAGTAATATATTTTTTTTTTTTTCTGCAAACGTGGAGCAATGGCATTTTTTTTTTTTTTTCAGTATGAAAAATATGTCAACCTTTATATTGGAGATTTAGTTTAAAGACCATGACCACAGATGAATGGAGTGTTAAAGATGCTTATCAGTTGATATCGCTGCATTAGGGACCTGAGGTGAGAATGGAGGGAGATATGTGTGTAGTTAATAGAGGAGAAGGAGGTAAAGTGGAACTATGTGGGAAGAATATAAATCATGCACAGGGCATTGATGAACTGCCATTTTTATTGTAAACAGCAAATGGGTATAAGATACCATGCATCCGGAAATTATTCACAGCGCTTCACTTTTTCCACATTTTATTATGTTACAGCCTTACACCAAAATGGAGTAAATTCATTTTGCTACTTCTACTTTCTACTCACAACACCCCATAATGACATGATTTTTTTTTATTTTTGCAAATTTATTAAAAATAATAACTATGAAATCACATGTTCATAAGTATTCACACCCTTTGCTCAGTACTTTGTTGATGCAGCCTCAGGTTTTCTTGAATATGATGCCACAAGAGTGGCACGGTGTACACCTTATTTTCAGAAGGGCCGTTAGTCAGAAGACCCACTGGGTCAGATAGGCTATTAGTCAGAAAGTCCACTAGTCAGAAAGCCATTTAGTCAGAAGGCCCAGTAGTTAGAAAATCAGCTGGCTTTCAGTAGAAAAACCTCTGAACAGTAACAGTGAAAAGTAGAAAATGTCTTCAGCTTTATTTAAAATGTAATTCAAAAATAAAAACTAAAAAAAATAAAAATAAACACCAGCCTGAATGAACAGCATGCAAATGAACATGTACTTATTTCAACATTGCAAGCAGAGGAACTGCACAGAAGTCTAAAAACAAACCATAAAACCATTAGCCAACAAAACATATCCTGTAACACCCTTTGTATAACATTATTACTGTAAATTGTTAAAAAAAGTATGGAGTGCCCCCAAAAGACACATTTTCTGACTTCCAGGCCTTCTGACTACTGGGCCTTCTGATGGAATCCCTCAAAAGACATATTTTCTGACTACTGGGCCTTCTGACTACCCCTTCTGATGGAATCCCCCAAAAGACATATTTTTCTGACAAGTGGGCCTTCTGAAAACAGGGAAGATGCCAATTGGCACACCCATCTTTGGGCAGTTTTGCCCATTCCTTTTTTGCAGCACCTCTCAAGCTCTATCAGGTTGAATGAGGAGTGTCGGTGCACAGCAATTTTCAGATCTCCCCAGAGATATTTAATCAGATTCAGGTGTGGGCTCTGGCTGAGTAACTTCTCCCCGGTCGCTCACTTTAGATGGGTGGCCAACTCTGGGAAAAGTCCTGGCAGATCCAAACCTTTTCCATTTATGGATGACATGGCCACTGTGCTTATTGGGACTTTCTAAGCAGCAGAAATGTTTCTGTACCCTTCTCCAGATTTCAGAGTTCTCAGAGACAATCCTGTCTCTGAGTTTTACAGACAATTCCTTTGACTTCATGCTTGGTTTGTGCTCTGACATGCACTGTCAGCTGTTATGTAGACAAGTGTGTGTCTTTCCAAATCATGTCCAATCAACTGAATTTACCCCAGGTGGACTCCAATTAGGCTGTAGAAACATCGCAAGGATGATCAGTGGAAACAGGATGCACCTGAGCTCAATTTTGAACTTCATGGTAAAGCCTGTGAATACTTATGTACATGTGATTTCTTAGGGCCCCTTCACACATAACACGTTTGAAGCGGACTAGCGCATGAAGGAGGAATTGCATGTCAGTTGTGAAAAGTTGGAGCTGCCTCTAATGCCTCGTACACCTTTCGCTACAACTCATTGCGCACACCAGCGGCCGAAAGACAGACAGTGCCCTCTGAGAGCCCATTCGATCCCTCTTGCGGCAGGTGTTTGGCCAAATTCCAGGTGACACACACAAACATCCAACACTGCTTGCTGGATACTCAGAAAATGTGGTGCCATTCACGCAATCAGCACGAAAATAGTGAGAACGCAACCACTTTCGAGCTGGCTGTGGAATTTGTCAAAGTGCCCCCATGACTGTGGAGTTGCCAAGCACCACACATGTGGTGTCCAAGAGTGTCAGCTCCCCCCAACACGTGCCATGCCTGTATATCACGCGTGTTGCTCCTCCCCCACAACACATGTGGCATGCATGTGTTTCGCACCCCCCCCCCCCCCCGCGCAACACTTGTGGCATACAGGGGGAGCACACTTGCATGAATTGCTGATATGTATATACAGATGGGGAGTGCCCTGCCAGATCACACACAGCACAGTGAGGCGCCTGTCAGCTGATCGCTGGCCAGAGACTCACTGACAGCTGGAAATGACGGCTCAGTGCACATGACGTGCCACATTAAAAACACAGAGACCACAGCCAGGACAGGTATAGAAATAATTACTACAATAACTACTGTACATACACAATTACATGCCAAAATAACTAAAAACAAAATGATCACGTAACACAGCAACAGAGAGTGACACTTTGTTCTTTGCGCTGAACGGACAGGGGGCGTGGCTGGCTGCCAACAGCAGCAGCTGTTGAGATCTCCGGTCCTGGACGTCAGAGCTGTAGAACACGGTGTTCTAACGGACCTGACTTTACAACTGTCCACCACGACGTGCGCGTATGTGTGCTTACTTTCATCACATGGAAATACATAAAATATATATTGCTTTTGCAATGAGCTGCAGCACGTGCACAGTACACACTTTGACAGGCTGTCCCAGGTGAAACGGACTGTCAGATCATGTGGACACTTAGCAGGCAATCTGAATGTCACGTCTGTCTGACAGGACACGCGTGTCATGTGAGCAGTGCGCTGCAGGACTATGACAAGCCAGCAGTGCGACAAGTACGCCACTTTCAGTCATGTATCACCAAAATATGCTGTAACAAACACCGTTTTGACAGTTATTATGGCGGGTTTTTCACCGTAATTAAAGACAACAAAAATGTCCTCTTCATATGCATCGTCTAATTTCTCTTTTTTTTAAAAAATACGTTTATCTCCTTGTGATTTTAGGCATTTTATGCTCCTGTAATAGACAACGATTGTAGCGCAATGGTAATGTCTGTTAATCAGAGCTTTTGTGAATTGCAAAATTTGCAAATTTTTTTTATTTAAATAGGGTTATTTAACAGCAGGGTTCTGTTTTGGGTCCCCTTATATTTATTATTTATATCAATAAATAATAAATATAATGATTAGTGATTTTCACTAATTATACACCAATATCTAATTTATCAGTGTAGTAACTATTTATATACCCAGCTCGACATAATAAGATATGAGAGCACACTGCTTCATTCATGTCATTTCATGACTGTACGTCTATGACCATGGGTCACATGCAGAGGCACAGAGGGATCATACTTGTATTGTCCACTCGATAAGAGGGATTAAATATTGGACATTGCGGTGTTTTTTATGGTGTTTAGTTTTTTTTTTATTTCCACAGCAGCACAATGTGGTTCAACACTTTCCAGCTGGTTTTTATTTATTTTTTATCTCCACAGCAGTGGTGCGATGTGGTTCCACACATTCCAGCTGGGTTTTTTTTCTCCACATCAGCAGCACGATGTGGTTCCACATGCTCCAGCTGCTCACACTGTGTTCGTGCACATGCATGAAACTGCTGCACTGGAAACTTTCATGCCTGCCTGACCGTGTGTCCCTCCTGACATCGGCTCAATGTTTTTAGGGTTCGCACAGTTGGGCTCTTTCACTGTGATTTGCTCTGATTGCTACTTATCCATGCTTTGTGTGAAGGGGCCCTTAGATTTTATTTTTCACATATTTGCAAAAATCCCAAAAGTGTTTTTTTCACATTGTCATTATGGGGTACTGTGTGTAGAATTTTAAGGAAAATATTAATTTCATCCATTTTGGTATAAGGATATAACATAACAAAATGTGGAAAAAGTAAAGCTCTGTGGATACTTTTTGGATGCACTGTCCCTCAGACTTTCACATAACCAAAGAATGCCTACATGAAGCATTCATCTGTCACAGCTCTGACTGATACATTCTTACTGTACTGCCACCATCTATTATTCATCAGCAGCTAGGACAGGAAGGGACAAACGAGGAGTGCACTGTCATGGAAAGTAAGGAAGAAGTCCTGTGCTATAATGCACACATACACATGATATTGAGGGTGTGGGTACGTTCAGTATAATATATACACATTAGTAACAATATGCACAAGATCTGCCTTAAATGTTTATTTTTCTTCTTCTGCTTTTGTAAGAATTGCAATGATTAATGAAACAATGCACCAGTAAAAGAAAAACATTTTAAGATTAATACAGCTCATTAAAGACGACTGTAATTGAACTCGAACCATTTGGGACAATCAGTCCCCTGTGTGACTTCTAAGGAGAAAAATGTGCATTTACATTTTAGTTGTGTGCTCCCGATTGTGCATGTTTGATGCATGGTGGTTTGTGGCTATTAATATTGCACCTTTTTTTTATTTGTTTCGACACCAAATTCATGGAGAATTAATTAATTTAATACATGTGGAACTGAGGAAGATGAAAAATGACTTACTTTGTATTTCTATTCACTTCACAACATGAAACCAAAGAAAAATTACCAACAAGAATGGGCACCAAGAGAGGGCAACAACTGCGTCTGACATGAGTGATGCGTCCGCCTTTTGCCACCAAACCAGCCCTGACTTTGGATGCATGGACTCCACTGGACTTTTCTTTCAGAATCATTACCACCTTTTTCAGCAATTTCAGTTACATTACCTCTTTTGTTTGGGTCGGACCACATGGTGTATGTTGGTGAGGGACAAAAAATTTGACCTTGCTCTGTGACTTTAACCAGTTCCTCTAAAAATTTTTATTAAAATCAGTTCATTTTGTTTTTGGTTGACGTTCAACCATTTAACCACATCTGAGCCAAGTAAGATCAAAATGATTTGCATTATAATGTACGTATCCACACAGACAGACAGTGTGCACATGTAATAATAATAAAATATTTTACAGCAGATTGAATACACACATGCGCACCTTCTGAATAAGGAGCTAATTCCCAATCAACCGCACCGGCTGTTCAAAGGTAGAACAGGCAACTAAGCCACTGTGCTGCCTTTTTTTTCTCCCCCTGTCTGTATATATAGCAATGGTAAATGCCACACTGGCAGAACCATTTATGTACATTAATACACATACGAGGTCTGTCAATAAAGTATAGGTCCTTTTTATTTTTTTCAAAAACTATATGGATTTCATTCATATGTTTTTACGTCAGACATGCTTGAACCCTCGTGCGCATGCGTGAGTTTTTCCACGCCTGTCGGTGACGTCATTCTCCTGTGAGCACTCCTTGTGGGAGGAGTCATCCAGCCCCTCGTCGGAATTCCTTTGTCTGAGAAGTTGCTGAGAGACTGGCGCTTTGTTTGATCAAAATTTTTTCTAAACCTGTGAGACACATCGAAGTGGACACGGTTCGAAAAATTAAGCTGGTTTTCAGTGAAAATTTTAACAGCTGATGAGAGATTTTGAGGTGATACTGTCGCTTTAAGGACTTCCCACGGTGCGAGACGTCGCGCAGCGCTCTCAGGTGCCGTCGTCAGCCTGTTTCAAGCTGAAAACCTCCACATTTCAGGCTCTATTGATCCAGGACGTCGTGAGAGAACAGAGAAGTTTCAGAAGAAGTCGGTTTCAGCATTTTATCCGGATATTCCACTGTTAAAGGAGATTTTTTTAATGAAAGACGTGCGGGCGGATTGCAGCGTCGGCTCGCAGCCGCCGCGACGCTCCGCCACAGGAAAAACACCTCCGTTGGAAGCCTTAAGGACAAGTTGGAACATGTCCAGCTGTTAAACAATTTCTCATATACTCACTCCACTGAAAGCCATCAAAAGCCGCCTGGATTTTACAAATGGTTATCAACACGGAGGTGTTTTTCCTGTACCGCCGCACCGCACCGGCTGCGTCCCGACGCGCGGACCCGTCCGCATGTCTTTCATTAAAAAAATCTCCTTTAACAGTGGAATATCCGGATAAAATGCTGAAACCGACTTCTTCTGAAACTTCTCTGTTCTCTCACGACGTCCTGGATCAATAGAGCCTCAAATGTGGAGGTTTTCAGCTTGAAACAGGCTGACGACGGCGCCTGGGACCGCTGCGCGACGTCTCGCTCCGTGGGAAGTCCTTAAAGCGACAGTATCACCTCAAAATCTCTCATCAGCTGTTAAAATTTTCACCGAAAACCAGCTTAATTTTTCGAACCGTCTCCACTTCGATGTGTCTCACAGGTTTAGAAAAAAATTTGATCAAACAAAGCGCCAGTCTCTCAGCAAATTCTCAGACAAAGGAATTCCGACGAGGGGCTGGACGACTCCTCCCACAAGGAGTGCTCACAGGCGAATGACGTCACCGACAGGTGTGGAAAAACTCACGCATGCGCACGAGGGTTCAAGCATGTCTGACGTAAAAACATATAAATGAAATCCATATAGTTTTTGAAAAAAATAAAAAGGACCTATACTTTATTGACAGCCCTCGTACATGCAATTTATTCTTGCAAGACAGAAGGTACGAGGTCTGTTAGAAAACTATCCGACCTTTTTATTTTTTGCAAAAACTATATGAATTTGAATCATGTGCGCTTGCATCAGCCAAGCTTGAACCTTCGTGCGCATGCGTGAGTTTTTTCACGCCTGTCGGTTGCGTCATTCGCCTGTGAGCACGCTTTAAGTGAGCAGTGGTCCAGCCCCGTTGTCGGATTTTTATTGTGAGGAAAATGTCTGAACGATTTGGACCTTTGCTGCATCAAATTTTTCCAGAAACTGTGAGACACAGCCAGGTGGAAACCATTCGGAAGATTCAGACGGCTTTCAGGGACGATTCCATGGGGATCACACAGATTGAGTGTTACAACCAGTTTAAAGACGGCGCACAATGGCGGAGGGCGCACCGCGCTCTGAGCGGCGATTGACAGGCTGAAACAGGCGAAAAGCTTGCCCACAGGCGAATGACGCAACCGACAGGTGTGAAAAAACTCACGCATGCGCACGAAGGTTCAAGCTTGGCTGACGTAAAAACATATGAATCAAATCCATATATTTTTTGCAGAAAATAAAAAGGTCGTATACTTTTCTCACAGACCTCGTATATATATGTGTGTGTGTGTGTGTGTGTGTGTGTGTGTGTGTGTGTGTGTGTGTGTGTGTGTGTGTGTGTGTGTGTGTGTGTGTGTGTGTGTGTGTATATGTCTGTAGGGCAGCATGGTGGCTTAGTGGTGAGCACTGTAGCCTCACAGCAAGAAAGTCCTGGGATCGCTTCCCACCTACTCCTTTCTGTGTGAATGTTGCATGTTCTCCCCTTGCATGAGTTCCCGTCAGATGCTCTGGCTGTCTGCCACTTCCAAAGACATGCAGGTTAGGTGAATTGGACACTAAATTAACCGTAGGTGTGAGTTTGAGTGTAAATGACTTTGTTTGTTTTTATGTGGATCTGCATATATATATATATATGTATATATATATATCAATGCTTGTGTACTATATTAACAGTTATGTCAAATCGCAGAATACTGCATTGTCTAGATCCGCTTTGTATTTGGACTTTTATTTGAAATCTCAAAGGAGCACCTTTAGCGCCAAGGACATTGCACAACTACACCCATTCAATGCAACTGCCAACACTTTTGCAAGCACACTACACACTCTGTCGTGAACGCAACAATACTCTGCCTCTTTGGCTTTAACAAATGTCCTCTCTAATCTCCTTGGTTCATTTCACCTGTCTGTTTTCTGCCAGCTCATTCAGTCTGGTTTCAGACCGTTATCAGCGGTTCAGTTAACTTATCCTCATTCTTTTCACACCTGCTGTTTCATTCGTTCTGCTTTTGTTCACTTCTCACATTACTCTTCAAAAGACCCCTGATTTATTTACCAAAAACATATGAGGGTCAGAGGGCCCTTGGATACAAAAGAATATTTTTTTAAAAAGACAAAGAAAGATGAAGGGGTAGACCAAGTATACCAGGCTATACAACCCCTGGCAAAAATTACAGAATCACCGGCCTCGGAGGATATTCATTCAGTTGTTTAATTTTGTAGAAAAAAGCAGATCACAGATATGACACAAAACTAAAGTCATTTCAAATGGCAACTTTCTGGCTTTAAGAAACACTATAAGAAATCAGGAAAAATAATTGTGGCAGTAACGGCTACTTTTTTAGACCAAGCAGAGGAAAAAAAATATGGACTCTCTCAATTCTGAGGAATAAATTATGGAATCACCCTGTAAATTTTCATCCCCAAAACAAACACCTGCATCAAATCAGATCTGCTCGTTAGTCTGCATCTAAAAAGGAGTGATCACACCTTGGAGAGCTGTTGCACCAAGTGGACTGACATGAATCATGGCTCCAAAACGAGAGATGGCAATTGAAACAAAGGAGAGGATTATCAAACTCTTAAAGAGGGTAAATCATCACGCAATGTTGCAAAAGATGTTGGTTGTTCACAGTCAGCTGTGTCTAAACTCTGGACCAAATACAAACAACATGGGAAAGTTGTTAAAGGCAAACATACTGGTAGACCAAGGAAGACATCAAAGTGTCAAGACAGAAACTTAAAGCAATATGTCTCAAAAATCGAAAATGCACAACAAAACAAATGAGGAACGAATGGGAGGAAACTGGAATCAACGTCTGTGACCGAACTGTAAGAAACCGCCTAAAGGAAATGGGATTTACATATAGAAAAGCTAAACGAAAGCCATCATTAACGCCTAAACAGAAAAAACAAGGTTACAATGCCTAAGGAAATGCAATCGTGGACTGTGGATGACTGGCTGAAAGTCATATTCAGTGATGAATCTCGAATCTGCATTGGGCAAGGTGATAATGCTGGAACTTTTGTTTGGTGCCGTTCCAATGAGATTTATAAAGATGACTGCCTGAAGAGAACATGTAAATTTCCACAGTCATTGATGATATGGGGCTGCATGTCAGGTAAAGGCACTGGGGAGATGAGATGGCTGTCATTACATCATCAATAAATGCACAAGTTTACGTTGATATTTTGGACACTTTTCTTATCCCATCAATTGAAAGGATGTTTGGGGATGATGAAATCATTTTTCAAGATGATAATGCATCTTGCCATAGAGCAAAAACTGTGAAAACATTCCTTGCAAAAAGACACATAGGCTCAATGTCATGGCCTGCAAATAGTCTGGATCTTAATCCAATTGAAAATCTTTGGAAGATGAAGAAAATGGTCCATGACAAGGCTCCCACCTGCAAAGCTGATCTGGCAACAGCAATCAGAGAAAGTTGGAGCCAGATTGATGAAGAGTACTGTTTGTCACTCATTAAGTCCATGCCTCAGAGACTGCAAGCTGTTATAAAAGCCAGAGGTGGTGCAACAAAATACTAGTGATGTGTTGGAGCGTTCTTTTGTTTTTCATGATTCCATAATTTTTTCCTCAGAATTGAGTGATTCCATATTTTTTTCCCTCTGCTTGGTCTAAAAAAGTAACCGTTAATGACTGCCACAATTTTTTTTTCCTGATTTCTTATAGTGTTTCTTAAAGCCAGAAAGTTGCCATTTGAAACGACTTTAGTTTTGTGTCATGTCTGTGATCTGCTTTTTTTCTACAAAGTTAAACAACTGAATGAACATCCTCCAAGGCCGGTGATTCCATAATTTTTGCCAGGGGTTGTATAATGACCCACGGACAGCTTGTGCAACCTGTCTCTTTTGCCTTTACTGGTGGTCCAGACTGAAGAACTGTGTTGTTGATTCATCTAGGGCTGTCACGGAACTGTTATTTGGAAGGGCCTTGTTTTCAGAGGAGTGGCTGCAGACAATCTGCTGACAGATTTCTTCAGATTGACAAGAGTCAAAGTTCACCTTCTTAACCCCTCCTCCCCTTCTATAAGCCCTTGATGAAGCAGATGGACAGCAACAAGTTATTTTCAGGATGTTTTCAATCAGGGTGGTTGAAGAGATACAAGAAATGATCTTGTTCTTTTTTCAGCAGATCATCTCTCTCCGTCTCACCCTGTCCTCTGTTCCCTGTCCTTAACAAAAAAATGGTGTTATCCAGGAATTAAATGTGGAAAGAAGGGTGGGAGGGCTGGGAATGGATTGTGTGATACAGTATGGTAATAAAAGATCTGAGCTTTTGGTGAGAATGTCTTTCTTCTTTTTTTCCGTTTGCTGGATAATACGAGTGGACAACAGAATAATGAGAAAGAAAGAAGAACATCCACCGGCCCTAGATTCAGATAGGAAATATATCATTTCAGCCACCTTGCCCAGTCTTCCAACCAGTGCAAAATGGCACAAGTCCATTTGTGCACCTCCATCTGGGCGTGTTGGTGTAAAAATGAGCTGCAGTGCAGGTGAATTGTGACCATGTGGAAGCAGAAAGTCACCATGGACCTGCAAGAGTTTTTTTTTTTTTCTGTTTACAGCAATATAATGTAATATATTGTTGGAGTATTTGTAATATTCAGATATGCCTTCCATGCCACTTCAACCTTAACACATAAGAAAAACCCATGCCTGATTTTCTAAGATCATAGATAACAAGTGCTAAATTGCGTTGACAATGTTTGCGTGTGAGGTGGTGACAGTTTTGCAGATAATTTACTCAGAATAAATGTGCAATTGATAGCGAGCTGTAATGTGACACAGACAGCTGCATGTAAATCAGGATTTTGCTTGTGCTGATGGCTGTAAGTGTGAAATAAAATCAGCCACTTAAGTTACTGGATGCAGGTGTGAGGCACTTCTTTTTCCAAACCTAATACACATGGAAGACAACTTAGTACTCGAATAGCAGTATATTTTATTGTCTGTCTAATGCTGTCTATGTTATAGTTATGATTATTATTTCTCCAGTGTTTGTCAAATCTATTTTTAAAACTGATTACCTCTGCGCTGTTATACATCCTCTGGTAAACTGTTCTTTGTATCCACCACTGCCAGTATAATGAGGATTGCCTCAATTCTAGACATGAGCATCTTTTAAATAATTTCTTGCTGTGACCCTTTCTGTTGTCTTCTGATAATGGTAGATCTTGACTACATTCACTTCCAGGTATGCACCCCGTGCTGCGTGTGTTTATGCGCTGACAGTTTTAAAAAACAGATTGATTTGCTCTTTAAGAATTTAAGAAAACTGGTGAATAATTTTGATGTATTCTGCCGGCGCAGCACACAGCTGTCACTGTGCAGTCTATGTGCATAGTAGAGTGCACAGCAGAAAAACACACAGGGCGTACCGACTCGGAGTCTGTGAGGGATAAGTGTCTTGCATGCACAAAGTTGGTAGTTGTTTGAAGTAGTGGATAACACAGACAGCTGTATGTGTGCTAGCAGAATGCACTGCTCTGTGCATACAGTTTTTTGTAAACACACACACAACTGCATGTGCATCATCCTACACAGACCCTGAGATGTGCACGTGTATGTTTATTTGTGTGTCACATTGATGGTAGTTATCATGAGGTACACCAAAATGTACTCTAATCCACCTGTTACGTATGTAGACATCTATATTATAATAGCCAAGTGGCCTCTGTGTGCATGTATGCATGCACGCATGTATGTGCATGGCTTCGATTATGGAGAAACTGGGGAGAACTGACATTTGCTGTTTGGTATGCTTATGTATTTTGGGTCAAGGATGAATGCTGCGAAAATGGAAAGTTGATAGGACTAATATTTTTGGAGAAATTAGTGATATTAGCTAGCAGCAGTAAACAATGGATGTTGTGCTGCAGTGCACCATGGGAGGTCATGGTTTTGGCATTTTAAATGTTATTGTGGTTTATGTTAGTTTAACAGTGTTAGTGTTGTTGATTTATTGTGTTTGTGTAGTTCAATTGGTTGAGTCAGTTTAGTTAAGTGTCTTGTTGCTGTTACCATGCGTGAGTTAAGTGTCATTTTGCCGTTACCATGAGTGAGAACTGTACTGCATTTGATGTCTTCCGCCACCGTCTCTGTTTGTGGGTGTGTAAAAATAAAAGCACCTGCTTGCAGCAGAATGAAGAAAAGACAAAAAGCTCTGTAAGTATGTAAGTACGTAATATAATTGTAAATACAGTAAAAATACATGGATGGCACAAGAAAGTGAAAGGGCTTATTTCCATTGTGGTCCATTTAAAAATCAAATGCCAAAATAGAATTAATAATAAAATAAAAATTATAATAATGATAATAATAATAATAATAGCAATAGTCTGTATATGACAACAGGAACCTAAACAATTTCTAAATTTCTAAAACAGTTCTTAAAACATTGTGGACTCACACCCCATTCTAACTCATTATATAAACTTTGCATAATTTATTACCACCTTTGAAAAATGCCAGCTACCTATTTTATAAACACTACCCAATCTAGATCCCATGGATCCCCGCAGGCATTGTGCTAGTCTGAAAGAAATAAACAAGGCATAACCCATCAAAATCTTTAAATATGTCTGTTGTTTCCAATGATTGATTTTTGTTTTTGCTTTTTAATTCAGTGTGCGAAGAGGCAGCTGTCTCAGCGCTGCTGGAACAGCAACCTGTCAAGCACAATAAATTAACACGAAGGTTTCAAAGTCACAAAATACATATGCTACCAACACCTGTTAAATAAATTTCATTTTGATCTTGGCAAAATCATTGTGTCTGTGCAAGCCTCACTTATTTGTATGTTCCCTCCCCAAACTTTTGCACACTCATGTGGACAAACTCCAAATTGCATATCATAAAGCCAAACGCAATATATTGACAATGCATTGACAATGCATGCTGTTTTGTCCATTTGACAGATACAGTCCTCATTGTGCACAGTTACTAAATCAGCATGCAGGTGTATTTGCGAGTGCAGTGGTGTCTGCACGTTTTTGCACACGGTAGCCTTTTGTATATCAAGCCCCCCATGTCTGTATCAGAGCAGATGATGTGTCTCAGGGTGGAGTTTCCTAAGGAGCTTGTCTTTCCATTCATTTATGAGTGTGTGTGTGGAAGACATTCTGCAATGCTGAAACTGAATCTTCACACTCAGGAGTGGATTAGGGATGGGTATTGATAAGATTTTATCGATATCGATGCCAGTATCATTCATGCTTTTATTTCTTCCAGATTGGATTATTGTAATGCTTTGTTTTCTGGTTTACCGCAGTACAGCATCAGGGGTCTTCAACTGGTTCAAAATGCTGCTGCCAGACTTTTGACATGAAGCAGAAGGTTTGACCATATCATGCCGGTTCTGGCATTCCTTCCCTGGCTTCCGGTCTCTCTGAGATCTGATTTTAAAATATTATTATTGACCTATAAAATTGTTCACGGACTGGGTCCCCCCTACTTGGCCGGCCTGGTTGAGACCTACGTGCCGGCTCGGGCTCTGCGTTCACAGGGCGCAGGCCAATTGTGTGTCCCTAAGGTGAAGAAAAAGTCAGCGGGTTACAGCGCTTTCTCTTACCGCGCCCCAGTTCTGTGGAATGATCTGCCTGCACAGATCTGACAGTAGGGCTCTGTGGAGACTTTTAAAGCCAGACTGAAGACACACTTGTTTTCCCTGTTTTATCATTAGTATTTTACATGATTATGTGTCTTCTTTTATTTCTTTTTTATTAATTTTATTCCTTTTATTTATTTATGTTTTAAATTTTTTATTGTGTTTTGTGTTCTTAATTCATTTTATGTTGCTTTTTAATGATGTTTGTGAAGCGCCTTGAGGCAACTAGCCGTGATTTGTTGCTATATAAATAAATAAATTTGATTTGATTTAAATTTGATTAGCGATTCTGCTTATCGATCCGATTCCTTATCGATTCCCTTATCAATACCTCTTGTGAATTTTCTGTGTACTAAAAGTAGGCTTTACAGGTTTTCTATGTCAACAGCATTTTAAATTGGTCACTGGATCCTTGATCTCTGGACATAAATAAAAATAAATAAAATCTGTAGTTTTTGTGAAACGCATTTCCTTTCAGATATTTTGGTATGAATGTCTCTCCGTACCTCTGAGCTGAGCTCAGCCGGCTGCTGCAAGTCAGCGCAGGACGTCTCATTTTGGGAGGAAAAAACATTTTGATTGATTGTAGTTTGTTTGTATTACAACTTTTGGAAAGAAGTGTCATTTGATTTAAACAGCGTTTCGCTAAATTCATTCCAGTAGTATTCTGCTCTTACTAGGATGCAGCAGTTTTCTAGCTTGACAGATAGTTCTGGAGGAAATCACTGAAGAAATGAACAAATTGAAAATATGGTTTGACCGAAAGAAATTGTCATTAAACTTAAATAAAACAGGAATGAAGTTGAGGTGTAAGAGTCACTAGGTGTTCACAGGAAACAGTTATTTATTTCTATATTTATTCATTTATTTTCATTGTTAGTTGGTTTTATCTTTTCTGTTGTGTTTTTAATCAGGTTCTTTTTGTCTCTTTCTCTAAAATTGTATGGTAGCATTATTAGGTATTATGAGTTATTATTACTATTATTGTTGTTTTTGCTATTATTATTAATATATGAATAAAAATAAATTAAAAAAATTACAATTTAACTCTTTTACGACAACGAACGCTGAGCCATTAATTATTATACAGAAAACAAATGCACACAAATGTGCTGAGATGCAAACAGCTTAATGCTACCTTTAACATTGAAAACGCCATAGACATGCTAATGTGTTAGCATCGGTCCCGTTTTAAGTTATAAAATACATCTATCAACTGTTTCAGAAGACAATAACAGGTTGGTTTAACATAAAAAAGGTAAATATTACTCACAGACATGCTTTTTAGGATTTTAGTGGGGAAAAATTAAGATAAAGCGAAATAAAACAATGAATCAACGAAGCAGCAATTCGAAGCACTGCTTCTATCTGCGAATCACTGCTTCGATTGGTTCAAGGTTCAAAGCAAAGCCGCGCTGCAGAAAAGTTGATTACAGACCTGCTGTAGGGTCTGTAATCAATGTAGAGAAATTATCATTGTCCTGACAAACATCCCCAAAAACAATGGCCACTCTGAAGGACTGATAAGGGAATCGTTAAGCAAAAAGGTTATTGATGTCAGTGGATCAAATCATTTCTTAACGATACCCGAAAAGAACCGGTTCTTGACACCTTTGCCTAGATAGAACAAGTTTTAATCTAGGTTGCACAGCAGTGGCTACACTTGGTATGGCTTCCAGTGTTTTTGATGACTAGATGGTTTTTTGTTGTCCATGTCTTTTTCTTGATTGCTCCACATGCACGCTACGCGAATGTTCATGCTGTATCATGTCCTCACCAGAACATCGCTCACTTTTTGACTTTGCCATCTCAAGAGTAACGCACAGTACATGGTGCACTTGTGACTTAAACAGATAACTGTATGATTGGTTAATTTATGTTATGCCCACAACACCTTTGATTAAATAGGAGACTTTATCCAAACTGCTTGCGCTCTGCACACTATTTTGCACTCAGATTCCACATGAACAATAATTTGAAGCCGATCACACCCAAAAAGCAATGGCACTGTGCAATGTAGACTGTGCCATAAGATAGGAAGCAGTATCTTCAACCCATAGACCATTAACATAGCCTAAGTATTGTGAACATGTGAAAAAATAACTAATTTGGATCATTTTGTATCTAAAGATATCTTCTTATGACACTGCATTTAATATAAAGGCTGCTTCGCATCAGCTGTGGAATGTGAGACCACGTGTAATACTTAATTTTAATGTAATACAATCTCACAGAGCTGTGCATAGACTGAATGCCATTACTCATAAAGTCTGCTGATACTCATTAGTAATAAGTAGCGCACAGGCAGCCATTTACGTGGACGTTAGTGTTTCAAAGCCCTCTTTTTTGTTTATTGCATTGCTGTGTTCCCTGATTCCTCAACATAAAAGATGCAGAGTGTCGTAGGTGTGAGAGTTGTGTAAGTGAGGAGGCACAGAATGAGATGGTAGGTCAAGTAGTTCTGATTATGTAAAAAGAGTCAGAGCGGGTTGAAAAACATGCTTCTAAAGATTAGATTATGGGATGATCGCGCAGAGTTGGATGCTCGTACCCTATCAGTTTAATGATGCAGTGTTCTGTTCATCTAATTAATTGGACCATCATTGTGTCTTTTACCAAAACGTCTCACTCGCTCTCCATAATTCCCATTTCTCCTCTTTGTACATGATCTCAGACTGTATTTGTTCTCTCAGGTCTTGTCCCACTGCAAACGGCATCATTTTGTTACTCTTTTGAAGTAGTTCATGTGAATAAGATTGGCCAGCCGAGCCCTCAGGTGGATGTCGTCTCAGCATCAGCACTGACAGCAGTTCATTCCTCAGGGGCCAATGGATGGACACACGGATAAACTGACATAGACACACACTGCAGTTCATCGCTTTCTGTCTTCTATTTTCCAACCGATATCTATGTTCTGTCTTTCAAATTACATCGCTGCTTTTAACTGTTTTTATTGGTATTGTTTCATAATTCAGTGTATTCACAGACGGTGTCACATTTTGGCCAACATTGGCTAAATCCTTTAACTTGATGCAAACAGCCTATTTTTTAATATATTGAGTCAGTGTGATACATCTAACAGTCCCCTAACTTACTAGGTAGGCTGGGTTGTACATTAAATGAAGGCTCAGGGGATCAAATCAAGGTTACTTCTCTTTGTGTGTTAAAATGTCCTTGAGCAAGACACTTAATTCCAAATTGTATTTACTGGATACAACATTAATCTGCACCTGAACGTGCATGTGGTTCATGGCAGGAAATGTCTTTTCTTTTGGGGATCTGTGCATCGAAAGTCTGAGCACTGTTGAAGCATCTGCCAAGAGAGCTTATTCCCTAAAAATAGCTCAGTGGCTGAACAGTCTTGCCTGCAAACATCCTTGATGGAACTTGAATGACCAAAGGAAAAGGTTGAAATAGATGGCAGAGATTTCAACTGACACTGCAGCACTTGAAACCAGTAGTGATTTGAAACACATTAAATAAAGCACTATAAAGTTGTGGATGTAGAAGCTCCTTTAATCTCATGGTATGGTACGTACAAAACAACTGCTTTTAAACCATCCCAATTGCAATCCAAAAACTAGGACACAGTCCATCTCCAGAACCTAAGACTTTCCACAGCTAAGGACATTACTCATCACCTACGCTCATGTGTAGGGATGGGTACTGATATGATCTTATCGACATCAATGCCATTATCGATTTCGCTTATTGATCCGATTCTTTTATCAATACCTCGTGAATTTTCTGTGACTAAAAGTCAGCTTTACAGGTTTTCTATGTCAACAGCATTTTATTGAGTCTTAAAGTAGACCTGCATTGAAATAAATGTGGTCAGATTTCAGAAAGAAATAGCTGATATGTATTTATAAGACCCTTGTGAATGCAGTAAAGTAAATCTGTAAGCCCAAATTTGTAATTCAGCGGAGAAATCTTCGTTTAAAAATGACAAATTTGCAGCTAAAATTTAGCCCTCTGTGAAAACTGTTTGTACAGCCGTATCATTTCCATGACATCAGGGACAAGACGACGCGCTCCCGCCTTCAGTCCGATCCCGCATTGAAATTGATTTTATCTGTTAATAATGTTACTTATACACGTCCTGGTTTCAACATCCAAAAGTAAGCTGCAATGAATGTGAGATACAGATCTGTGTGCTCAGATCAGCAATGACATCGACAGCGGGCGCCGTTCTTCACCGACGCCTCGCTTTCTGCCTCTGCTGCGCTTACCGAGTCGTGCTTGGTAAACGCAGAAGCGGGCCACTCACATCGCCCGTGTCTGTTGTGCAGCCGGCACCACGTCCCTCTCTACTGAATGGAGGTGCAGCCAACTTGGCACAAGTCCAGAGAATACACTCGCTGTTTTGATGCGAGCGGCCGGTAACACCTGTTGCTGCAAGAACAGACTTTCCGCAGCGCCGCACGTCTCGGTAATCGGAGCTGCAGAGCTCCGTGGCCGCTGAGAGAGGTTTATAACTTTTTAATGACTTGGATTCTTTGCAGGTCCTGCCTCCATACCCCGTGACGGTACCGGAGGCGAAAGACAGTAGATTTTCAATGCGACGCCACTCAGTCAAACGGCCGTATGAAAAAGTCCCCCAAAATAATTTTCAAGCACAAATAAAAGAAATGTGTACTCACCAAACGTGCCGCAAGACAATATGAAGTTTTAAAAAAAGTAGATCCTTCCATATAAGACAAGAAAAAGGTGCAGATGCAAACTGACGTAAATCCACAAATTACAATTGGCGCAATGCATGCTGGGAGAGGGTCTTGTCCGTGACGTCTCGGCAGCGTCCATGATGAGAGGGACAATTTGCGGAGGGCTAAATGTTAGCTGTAAATTTGTCATTTTCAAATGAAGATTTATCCGTTGAATGACAGATCTCGTCTTGCAGATTTACTTTACTGCATTCAGAAGGATCTCATGTGTAAATGTAAGTCATTTTTGTTCAAAAAATCTGACTGCATTTTTTTCAATGCAGGTCTCCTTTAAAGTAAATAAATAGGAAAGTGGTCACTGGATCCTAGATCTCTGGACATAAATAGAAAGAAACAAAATCTGTAGTTTTTGTCCAAAGCATTTCCTTTCAGATATTGAGACAAATTTAACTCCATAGCCTCTGAGCTGTGCTCTTGCAGCCGGCTGCTTTGCACATTAACATCAATGTAATTCATAATGAATGGAAGATGTCTCATTTTGGTTTTGGATGGTTGTAGTTTGTTGGCTGTATTACAATGTTTGGAAAGAGGTATCATTTGATTTAAAATGGCGATTCGCTTTGAAGTTGTAGAGAAGCTTGAATCTTCGACTGAACTGAGTTGCTTGACGTGAAGACGTTTCACTTCAAATCACAGAAGCTTGAATCACGTCAAGCAACCCAGTCCAGTCGAAGATTCAAGCTTCTCTACTATGGAAACCACCTGGACAACTGAGAGCCTACACAGAAACATCGCTTTGAAGTTGTTAATTCAGACCAAAATCTGTCTTTCCAACTTTACCTGGTAGAGAGCTGTGCAGCCCTTGGAGCTGTGCAGTTAGTCCCACAAACCAGGAACGGAACAGAGGACGATTCTCGTTTCTTGGCCGCAACAAGACAAGAGTCCCAGTTCCACAAAGGTGACTCACGATTGACATCTTTAAATGACTTTCAGAGGGGTTAATGAAGGAATTGCGGACCTGCCGCTTCTAAAAAGCAGTGAAGCAGAGAACCAGCAGGTCGCAGCGCTGCTTTTTTACTTCAAGCTTCACGCAGAGCCACTGCAGAAGCAGGGGGTCTGTAATCAACATAGAGAAATGATTATTTTCCCGATAAACAGCCTCAAAAACAACGGCCACTCTGGCCTAATGTAAACTGAAGAACCGATAAGGGAATTGTTAAGCAAAAAGGCTATTGATGTCAGTGGATCGAATCATTTCTTCATGATTCTTAAAAAGAACTGGTTTTCGATACCCATCCCTACTCATGTGAGGCCATTATAGCTTGTTGGGGGGGGGGGGGGGGGTGTTATGGTCTATAGGTTAAATGAGCCGAGTACCCTCTGCTCATTTCTCAGTCAGGGAGGAAACTCAATAAGGCCCCTTGGGCAAGGTCCTTAATCTCCATATTGTTCCTGCAGTTGACCACCTTGCATGGCAGCATGCCAACATGACTGGGGGAATGTGAGGCATCATTGTAAAGCACTCTGAGCAGTTGGAAAATGGCTAAAGAAATGCAGCCCATTCACAGCACAGCTCTCCTAACTTAATGTACAGCTGACCTCTTATCACATGTAAGCAGGCTATTTCAGTTTGCGTTTGAGTGAAACAGAAGCATCATTGTGTACCCGTCTGCAATTCTCCTGACTCTTTCCACATCCCTTATTCATCGGTCCCCTGTGGCACTCTGTCCCGCTGAGAGCTCAGACATGGAAAAGTAAATCGAATTCCCGACTCTAAATCTCTGCTTTTATTTTGCTCCCCCCATCAATAAACTGCAGACATCTGATCTGAGTGGGGGAATTAGATGATATAATAGAAATAAGTTTTATGTACACAATCGATGTCTGCCTGATTCTGCATTGCTTGCATGCACATGTGGGTGTGCATGTGTCGAGTCTTAGTCAGACTCTGAGTGGGAAGTTGCAGGTGTTTGTGTGTGCTAATGATGGAGGAGGTGGGGTGGGAGTAGGAGGAGAGTCGACGCTGTCATCTGACATGCCTGTGGCTAACAAAGCTATTCATGACTCTGATGCTGAGCTGCTTGAAAAGAGCAGCGCAGAAAATGAAAAAAAAGCATGAAGACTAATCACATTGACAAGGGTACTTGTGAGAGCCTTACGTCAAAATGTTAATAATTTCCTCAGTTCGACCCTTGATCTGGAATATAATGGTTTTTGTATCAGCTCTGGCCAGTACTGTTTGCCGTTTTGTGAGAATCTGTTCATTAGATTTTGGCAATTCTGCTATCAAATGAATGAACTAAAATGCTGCTGGTAGTAACGCTCAGTGTGCCTTGTAATATTCAAAAATCTTTAGCCATTTCCTGGCACCACCCCAATCTGGCTCTGTACGGATATGTGTAGATTTTTTATCATTAAATAAAGTTAATTCAACAACTTAATCAAAATTTGATGTAGTTGTTTTTTGTCTAGTCCTGATAAAAATTGGCATAAACAAAACATCCTTGACAGAGTTAATGGCAAAGAAGGATAAAGAAGGTAGAAAAATGAAGAACCGATTGTGAATTAATTTAGGAAATCACCAGTCTGCCTCAGTCAGATAAGAGAGGAATAGACAGATAAGGAATGAAAACCAAAACAGTGCATTCACACACAGCCACATTATGAAATATGTGAAAAAGAAAGAAAAGCATTAAACCTGATCTCGTGTAACACTCTTCAAATCAGCATCCATTAATCATTCTGTGTCATTTCCAACCTGCCCTCTTGTCCTCAGAGGGATGAATAGCGTGCCTTTGGTTGAGAACAGCAAGAACATCGCTAGTAGCTATGGCTTACTCATTGGAGAGCTGAGCTGGCCTCCGGATCAGACTCATTGTCTCGAACCTTGGAGCAACCAGAAAATAACCTCATCCGTCTGCCAGGAACCTGCTTAAGTGTTGGGCTTGAGACCAGAGGATCAGTTCAAACCCCATTCTGATTGGAAAATTCCTAAGGGCCCTTGGGCAAGGTCCTTAATTCCACAGGTTGCTCTCAGAGTGTTGTGAGTGCCTTGCCTTGCATGGCAGTACCCTGACATCGGTGTCTGATTGGGTCTGTGTGAATGGGTGAATGCGAGGCATCATTATAAAGTGCTTTGAGCATCTGATTCAGATAAAAAGTGCTCTATAAATGCAGTACATTATAATGGCAACTCATCTGATTCATGAACCATCACTGGGACGCGATGCATTTTCTCTGTACCTGATCTCACAGATGGATGCATTTCTGTGCAGGGGCCAGAGAGGAGATTAAACACAGGTACACAGATTGTTTTTCTGTTTGTAATATTATGGTATCTGTTTATAATGTAATTACATGGACAGTAGACAAATGAAACATAGTACAACACCAATTCCAATGAAGTTGGGACGTTGTGTAAAATGTAAATAAAAACAGAATACAATGATTTGCAAATCCTCTTCAACCTATATTCAATTGAATACACCACAAAGACAAGATATTTAATGTTCAAACTGATAAACTTTATTGTTTTTGCACAAATATTTGCTCATTTTGAAATGGATGCCTGCAACATGTTTCAAAAAAGCTGGGACAGTGGTATGTTTACCACTGTTACATCACCTTTCCTTCTAACAACACTCAATAATATTAGACGGTATTGCTTAAATTTTCATTGTTACGCAGATGATACCCAGCTTTATCTATCCATGAAGCCAGAGGATACGCACCAATTAGCTAAACTGCAGGATTGTCTTACAGACATAAAGACATGGATGACCTCTAATTTCCTGCTTTTAAACTCAGATAAAACTGAAGTTATTGTACTTGGCCCCACAAATCTTAGAAGCATGGTGTCTAACCAGATCGTTACTCTGGATGGCATTTCCCTGATCTCTAGTAATACTGTGAGAAATCTTGGAGTTATTTTTGATCAGGATATGTCATTCAAAGCGCATATTAAACAAATATGTAGGACTGCCTTTTTGCATTTACGCAATATCTCTAAAATCAGAAAGGTCTTGTCTCAGAGTGATGCTGAAAAACTAATTCATGCATTTGTTTCCTCTAGGCTGGACTATTGTAATTCATTATTATCAGGTTGTCCTAAAAGTTCCCTAAAAAGCCTTCAGTTGGTTCAGAATGCTGCAGCTAGAGTACTGACGGGGACTAGCAGGAGAGAGCATATCTCACCCGTGTTGGCCTCCCTTCATTGGCTTCCTGTTAATGCTAGAATAGAATTTAAAATTCTTCTTCTTACTTATAAGGTTTTGAATAATCAGGTCCCATCTTATCTTAGGGACCTCATAGTACCATATTACCCCATTAGAGCGCTTCGCTCTCAGACTGCGGGCTTACTTGTAGTTCCTAGGGTTTGTAAGAGTAGAATGGGAGGCAGAGCCTTCAGCTTTCAGGCTCCTCTCCTGTGGAACCAGCTCCCAATTCAGATCAGGGAGACAGATACCCTCTCTACTTTTAAGATTAGGCTTAAAACTTTCCTTTTCGCTAAGGCTTATAGTTAGGGCTGGATCGGGTGACCCTGGACCATCCCTTGGTTATGTTGCTTTAGACGTAGACTGTGTTTCATAATTATTGTATGGCCTTGCCTTGCAATGTGGAGCGCCTTGGGGCAACTGTTTGTTGTGATTTGGCGCTATACAAGAAAAAAGTTGATTGATTGATTGAATAAGCTTTTAGGAACTGAGGACATTAATTGTTGAAGGTTTGTAGGTGTAATTCTTTCCCATTCTTGCTTGATGTACAACTTAAGTTGTTCAACAGGGGGTCTCTGTTGTCGTATTTTGTGCTTCATAATGCCCCACACATTTTCAATGGGCGACAGGTCTGGACTGCAAGCAGGCCAGTCTAGTACCCGCACTCTTTTACTACGAAGCCACGCTGTTGTAACAGGTGCAGAATGTGGCTTGGCATTGTCTTGCTGAAATAAGCAGGGACGTCCCTGAAAAAGACGTTGCTTGGATGGCAGCATGTGTTGCTCCAAAACCTGGATGTACCTTTCAGCATTGATGGTGCCATCACAGATGTGTAAGTTGCCCATGCCATTGGCACTAACTCACCCACATACCATCACAGATGCTGGCTTTTGAACTTTGCGCTGGTAACAATCTGGATGGTCTTTTTCCTCTTTTGTCCGGAGGACATGACGTCCATGATTCCCAAAAACAATTTTAAATGTGGACTCATCAGACCACAGCACACTTTTCCACTTTGTGTCTGTCCATTTCAAATGAGCTCGGGCCCAGAGAAGGCGGCGGCATTTCTGGATGTTGTTGATGTATGGCTTTCGCTTTGGATGGTAGAGCTTTAACTTGCACTTGTAGATGCAGCGACGAACTGTGTTAACTGACAATGGTTTTCTGAAGTATTCCTGAGCCCACGCGGTAAGATCCTTTATGTAATGATGTCTGTTTTTAATGCAGTGCCGCCTGAGGGATCAAAGGTCACGGGCATTCAGTGTTGGTTTTCGGCCTTGCCACTTATGTGTAGAAAGTTCTCCAGATTCTCTGAATCTTCTGTTTATATCATGGACCGTAGATGATGGAATCCCTAAATTCCTTGCAATTGAACGTTGAGAAACATTGTTCTTAAACTGTTGGACTATTTTTTCACCCAGTTGTTGACAAAGTGGTGATCCTCGACACATCTTTGCTTGTGAATGGCTGAGCTCTTTTTGGGGGATGCTCCTTTTATACCAAGTCATGACACTCACCTGTTTCCAATTAACCTGTTCAACCTGGGAAATGTTCCCAAACAGGTGTTCTTTGAGGCATTCAACTTTCCCAGTCTTTTGTCGCCCCTGTTCACAGCTTTTTTGAAATGTGTTGCATGCATCCATTTCAAAATGAGCAAATATTTGCACAAAAACAAAAAAGTCTATCAGTCTTAGCATTAACTTGTCTTGTCCTTTGTGGAGTATTCAATTGACTATTGGTGAAGAGTATTTGCCAACATCATTCTATTCTGTTTTTTATTTACGTTTCACACACGTCCCTAACTTCATTGGACTTGGGGTTGTACCCAGCAGAAGTGAACAGGCCACTGTGTACCCATTTCAAATGCACATTCGGGTGACAGTTTGTTTATACTATTATATCTGTTCTGAATTGGAAAGCCATACTGTGCTATTGATGCTATGCTAACAACAGGCAGCCTTCTTCTTCTGAGGTTTTTCTATGTTGCACTTTCTGCTGTTCTATGTGGTGCTGCCCCCAGTGGTGACAAAATATTCTGTTACTTAACAAACAGTCTGTATCCAGCAGTTAGAATGTATTTCTTAAAAAGAATACATGAAATTTTCAGCTGTACTTATCCGAAGAATGGTGTAATGGGGTACAACAATTAACCAATACAAATGAAAACTCCATTTTAAAGTAAAAGATACGGACAGATGCATCCATTCACAGACTCATTCATCGATCCAAAAATGGTTGATGGCTTGAGTTTAACATTATGAATTGGTTGATTTAACTTTGTTCCTACTACTTCGTCCATGTCTTCAAATGTTCTCAAACATTCAGAAGTTGGTGCAAGCGCTCTCCTGAGACTTGATCACAGGAACATGTAACTGTAAGGTAAAACTAAATCAACATGTCCGATAGTGGTAGGTGGTATAATGGATAAGTGCACGTTTTGCTTACAGGGCTGTTTCCACAGAGCACCATTCTACTATGAATGCCCACTATCACCTAGTGCAAAAATGGGATGAATGGCTTAATCCTCCCCATACTAGCAGCTCCAGGCGTGCTTCCTCTACCCTTACACCCTCTGCCAGACATGATTGAGCTGTTCAGCTTTGAACAAAATGCCACAACAAATGTTCATCAGGGCGCTTCAGCTTCAAATTTTGTCCCAGATGGAGCACAGTGAAACATGTTTCAAGCCATAGTCACTACGAATGCCCCCTTTAAAGAAGTTTCAAATATGATTGAAGCTCTTAAGACTACAAATACCCAGAAGTTACTCGTATTGTCAGGGAGTTTGAGAATTGGGTTCAAATGTTGAACATTTCAAACATTCAGTTTTAAATCTGGTGCCTATGATAGCCGTAACTACAACATATACCAAGTTTGTTCAAGACGCATCGAGAAGTTACTATGATGATTCAAAACGCACCCGATTTGCTATTCGGGATTAAATGGGAATAGCCCATTCCAATTTATTATACTGTCACCCAAGTTCAGAACAAAAAAGTTATGCTATGCTTATGGTATGCTAACAACAGCTGGATTCTTCTTCTGAGGTTGTTCTATGCTGGAAAAATGTGAAGAAGGTCCCTGGTTTTCATGAAGAATGTACTTGAAGATAAGCAATGCCAGTTTTGCTTTATTCTAATTTCTAATGGAAAATTAATGGCGACATTAAACAAAGATTGTATCGGATTGCATCGTATTGCACCGAATCTCATTGAATCGATTCGTGCCCCACGAATCTAAATATGTATCGTATCATTTTATTAGGGAGGGATGCAGACCCCTATGGTGTACCTTGAGAAATGAAGGCCTGATCAGGTATTGAAGAGGTAGATTAGATAGAGACACGGGAGAGAAGTGTTATGAGGAAGGGAGGGAATGAGCGATGTGGATGGATGGAGCTTGATTCCAGCTTTCCATTCTCTTCCCAGTGGATGCCAGTAAGGAGGTGTCCAAGGATGCTTGATCTTAGATTAGATGACTGCGCTCGCACAGTGGGCTCCCTGGCAAAGCACAGCATTCCAACACATGCTCAACACCCACGTCTCACACGCACACACCCACAAACACACTTCAATATTGCTACTTCTTTAAGCAATTTATGCCCACTTCTAATTTCAGCCATATTTTGGCACCTTTATTTTGTATTTCTTTGACTCGGCTCCCATGTGGGGTGAGTGCACCAGTGTGAATATTTAAGAAGCTCATTTAGTAGGCTGAATTTTTCACTGTCTTCATGCTGGTTGTTATTTTTTAGAATATTTAAAGCCCTAGAACAAATTTCTCTTTTGTGTGTGTGCTACAGTAATCCTATCCATTTTTACAGTGCAGTTATTTTGTAGGTTCAGTGAACATTGGAGTCGTCACTTACAGTATGTGTGCTCCTGGCAACTGTAGCCCCGACAGATGGACAGCAGACCCGACACTTCCCTGGGAGGGCTCAGCCACTGACTCTAACGGCGGGGTACAGGAGAGGGGAGGATTTGTTCACACTGGGAGAAAGTCAGAACAAAGGAGGAGAGCCCGGTCTCATGCAAGGATGCATAATGAGCAAGGTAGATGTGGTTGTCTCTCAGGTCAGAAAATATGTTGGGAGTAAAGAAGAATTGTTTCAGTAGACAGGAGAGGCAGGAGGACAAAAAAGAAGAGGAAAAAGGATAAACTCAAGGGAGTGTTTGCCCACAGGCTGTATATAAAGTGGAGAAACCCTCGATGACATCACCCATAGGTTTTCTCAAGAGCTGGTTTGAAAGTGAAATGAGGCTGTTCCAAATGTTGCCATCTAGGCAGTGCCTGACTCAGCCAGCGCGTAAATACCTAAACAGGTGGAACTTGGGATGAATGAAGCCTAAACACACCCCGCACCTTGGAGGTACCAAACAAGCTAAAGCTAACAGGCTAATCTTTGTTTGGTTGTTTTATTAATGCATAAATTTTGAAGACTTGGAAGTGGTCTTCATAAGACAGGGGTGGACAACTTGTTCCATAAAGGGTCAAGAGGGTACAGGTTTTCTTTGCAGCTACTGACTCCACCAGGTGATTTCACTGATTAACTGATTCCATCTGCTCAAAGTGATATTAATCAGTGAAATCACCTGGTGGAATCAGTGGCTGCAAAGAAAACCTCCACCCTCTTGGCCCTTTCTGGAACAAGTTGCCCACCCCTGTCATAAGAGATGGTTTGGTTCCAGGTACCTGCATAATGCCTCAGAGTAATTGTGATGTAACATGACCAAGCTCTCAATACCTGCTAATGCTAACTATGCTAATCTACAAATATTAAAATTTCACACAACAGAAATACTGAAGTATAGATTTCTTAGATGGTCGTGTTTAAAAAAAAAAAAAACAACAGTTAACTAACTGCACAACAAACCATGTGATCTTCGATATTTGAAATAAAATGTTCGGAAATGACAAACAGCAACTAACAGCCGCTGCTAGCATGGCCACAAGCTGTCACTCACAGTGGCCACTCCCCTTATTATTCATAACTTGGTGGTTTAAAATATCTTAAAAGGATTAGTTGTATTAAAATTTGGCTGCTGTACAGTTGGGATGAATGGGGAAACTGACTGTACAGCCCAAAAGTGTTATTATATGAGCATGTAAGTCCCTTCAGCTGCTCCCTTGTTTGCATTTAGGGTCACCACAGCAAATCCAAGGTGGATGAATTGGCACAAGTCTTACACCGGATGCCCTTCCTGACGCAACCCCGGCAGGGGTGGCGTTTGAACCTTTCACACTGAAACCAAGTGCACTGACCACGAGCATGTAAACTTGTTTATTTTCTCCTGTAAAGTTGGACATTTTAACATGGGTTCTATGGGGCGTGAATTGCCTCAGGTGGCCATTTAATTTACTGCAAGACTTGGCACTTCCACATCGACTTCATTTTTCAGCACCTGCAATTAGCACTTGGGATGGATGAAAATGTGAAATAAAAGTAAAAATGTGAGTTGTTGTAACATGATGTCATCAAGATAAAGCATGGGTGGGGTGGAGGCTGGGGGAGGCTACAAGTGGCTGGCTTTTCCTGTGCTTTTATTCCTAATGTGTGTGCCTGTGTGTTGTTTTGTGCCTTATGTGGGAGCTGTGAATAAATGAGAAGTAACACTTTGACTCAGTGTTTCCAACCCAGTGACTCCAGGGAGGTTCATCTAAATGTTTTGTTTCATTAAACATGTCTGGGTACATACTGTAAATTGGCTTAAGGACTGTTGTTTATGGTTTGCTTCTTTAAAGCCTAAATAAAGCACAGTTTAGAGGAGGGTTACGCAAGTCAGGACCCGCTCCAACCTTGCGCAATTCCTCTTTTCAGTTGCGGTACCTGTTTGCTTATCTTCCCTATCAGAGGTAATATTCAGCCTTTCCAGAGGAAAACTGTAACTGTTTGGACTCCTGGGAAGCTGTGAAACTGCTATAAGAGAGTGAGAGAGGGAGGCCGAGCGAGAGGGTAGCAGTGCAAAGCACGTGCTGTCACAGACTAATGTTGGGTGCAGTGATGTGGGCTAATCTGTCACTGCTAACAGATTGCACGATTGGGTAAATAGAGCTTGTTATGGCAGCTGGCTGCCTGTCTGCATCATTCTCTCTCTCCTTTCTCTTTGGTATTCATGCCTGTGGAATAATGAATATGACATATTGTCCAGAATTTGTCGCCTGTGGTCGTGCGTTGGAAAGTAGCAGCTGGACAGTCATCTCTCTCACTTGCTGATGTGCGTACACATACGCACATACACAAGATTACACAGTCACATGCGCACAAATCAACACATTATCCCCTCAGCTTCAGGGATTACACAGCCAACTTTTGGTCCATTTTGGATTCCATTCTTTTCCCTTTGTGGAAAGCATTGTTGGTCAGTGCTTTGGTGTATTTCTGTGCCTCTGTGTGTGTGTGTGTGTGTGTGTGTGTGTGGTGTGTGTGTGTGTGTGTGTGTGTGTGTGTGTGTGTGTGTGTGTGTGTGTGTGTGTGTGTGCATTTTTCTACATTTCTTGAGTCATGTCCTTCATGTTTTGGGAGCCTTTTTGTCACATGGAAAAAATGAATGCCTGTTTAGCCACGTTCTGGCTTTTGCGCTGTTGAAATGACGGAACAAGGTACATGCTAAACAATAGAGCTATGAAAAACCAAGGAATTCTGCAGATTTCATCACGGGGGGAGTTGTTAGTGTTCCACTGTAATCGTGATCGTCACTGAGTTTTTAAAATTCCTATCGCAAAGTGTTCTTTTTTTATGACATCATGCAAGTTTTATAAGTCCGCGGACACTGATCTGTATAACATATACAAATCTGTGTGCTCGGATCCGCGGAAGTCAGCGGAGATAAATGACTCTCAAAGCGTGACTGTTGCAACAGCGGGACTGGTTGGTTGCTACGGCGATGCTGTGTGGCTGCTCTAAGCTAAATGTAACATGCGGACATCATATACTTTAAGAGCCATGAAGTTTTTAAAAAGAATTTTGCGGCATGTCTGTGTCACAGAGCGACGTTGGAGAGAGGGAAGATGGCGAGAAAAACAGTTTGAAAAAGTTTAATAAGGATAAGAATCCGTGGAAATGGCGTTGGGTTGAATTTAAAGTTCGTCGTCATGATCACAGATAAAAGAAATGGGAAAAGCTCACTGCGTCTTTTTCCCTGAAGGAACACGGTAAGAATTTTTTTTTTCTTTTTTTTGTCTTTGGAAAATGAACATTGTGCTGTTCAAACAGGATTTCAGACAAGACTATGTGACTTTTTTATTTCATGTAGACTTTCTTTCATTGTAAAAAAAAAAGACGTTGTGACTTGGATTTACAGGAATTTACACAAGAATATATGTGACTTTTTTACTTATACGGTATGTTGTTGATATTTTACCATGATTTTCAAAATATTCTACAAGCTTTAGCTGTGGTTTTTGAAATGCTTTAACAGTCTTTTCAGTCTTCTTGAATATCACGTAGTTTAATTGTTCTGAGTTAATGCATATTTTGGTTTACAATTAAAAGGAAAATTAATCCAGGTCCTACTTTCATGTCATATCCTGTTATTTCAACATTATCCTTGACAATTCGCATGAAAAGTTGAATCTAGGATCATTTAAATATGTGCTTCTTTTGAGATTTTTTCTTCCCAGAGATGCTGAAAATGTATCATTAGATACAAATTTAATTTGGTTTCTGGGGCCCTGCAAACCATAAACCCTGGCTCCTGTGCCAGACCCGCTGCAAATTTTCCTTGGATTTCACAGTTTTCATTTCACAGCCCTGAAACAACTGTCATTCTGAATTAAAGACTTTCCATTTGCAATATGAATTCTTCCGTTGGTTTTCAAGCTCTTGCGATGAAAATTGGATCAGGTCATTTTGCAATCGAGAATGCATCATCTTTTCTTTCATTATGTTTTCAGTCCTGTAGAGAAAAGCCATTACTGTTCTGCAAAGATGAAATGAAAATAAGCATACGTGAACTGGAGTGCTTTGGTTGCACTTAAGACAGTAGTCATTTTTGTAACTCAATGTTTTGCTGAATTAGAGACACATTATGCAGCCTTGAAATGTATGTTTTCCGCAACTTAAAACTACTGTTTTGGTATCATAATATTAACCTTTATTTAACCAGATAAAAATCCCATTGAGATCAAAACTTCTTTTGCAAGGGTGACCTGGCCAAGAAAAGGCAGCAGCACACATCATAATAAACAAATGAACAACATCAAGATAACCATTAAAATAGATAAATGCAAGTAATTTACAAAAAAAAAAAAAAAAACACAATCATTTTGGTCATAGTAACAATGTATAAGTCAGGCAACAAACACAGGCACTGTTTGAAAGATTTGCATTCTCTCTCTCTCTTTTTTTTAAACAGAACAGAAATTGTTCAGAGAAATCAACCCCGACAGTTTCAGTTCAGGACATTCCAAGCAGAGGGAGCAGAAAAACTGAAAGCTTTCATTTCTGTTTTAGTGCGAACACGAGGTACACAAAAGCACAACACGTCATTTGAGCACAAAGGATAAAGGCTTTCAGATCTCAGAAGTAAATTAGATAAATAAGTCGGAACCAACCCAATAAGAGTCTTGTAAACCAGAGTCATGCAAGTATATTGTCTTACATTCAAAGAAGGCATGCCAGCATTAGCATACAACTCACAGTGGTAGGTGAGGTGGCTACAGGCAGTGATGAATCTCAGAGCACAATGGTACACTGACATGAAACACACATGTACACTGTTGAGCCACATACACATGACATCACCATAATCAAGTACATGCAAAATAATTCTTAAAATACTGCCTATACGGTGGGGCAATATTCTACAGTCTGTTTCTTTATGTTAAGTTGTTTTTTCCTCACAAAATAAACATTGTGTGTGCATTATGCACTTCCTCACAACATTTAAGCTGCAGTCATGGTCTGAACTGACTGTTCTCGTTTTCTCCACATTAGTTCAAACATTAAACAGATCTCTTTCTTATTGATCACATTTTGTATTTTTTTCTTTGACTTCACAAAATCAAATTGATCAAGGAAAGTTCAGCCTAAGCACAGGTGCCAAATTGTAAAGGCATCAGTGAAATTATGCAGTGCAGGTGGATTTTTGGAAAAGCAAATGTATTATTTCTCAGCCCTAGCATTTGTGCTCTCAAGAGGCAGAAAAAGGATGAAGTTCTTAGCCTGGCCTTTGGTAAAAATAGTTTTGTCAGGATGATAACTATTTTTTAGACAATATATTTTCCAAGAAATAATTGCAATCATATGCAAATAATAAATGTTTGAGTCCAGTGGTAAATTTTGAGTTGAAAGATGGAACGTTCCATTCACTCAAGAAATTCAGTTTTGTTTTGTTTTTTCAGTTACATAAATTGAAAACATAAATTATTTGTTTCATGTGAGACCTAAATAGATCAGCATCATTTGATGTTTTACTTAAAATTAGACAGGTGTTTCTTCTCAGAGTAGGAACGCAAAAGCAAAGAGGAGGCAGAGACGGCTCAGTGTCAGCATAGCAGTTCACTGCACCCAGCAAGTGAGCCACTAACACATCGCTAAGCTCAGTTAGAGCTGGAGCTGTGAGGATCGAAGTGGTGTGTGTAGAAGCACACATCTACTTTCCTCAGTTCAGTGAAAAATCGCAATCGGAACTTGTCCAATTCTTCATCTGCCAGAGCCTCTACGCCCGCTGCAGATGTCCCAGAGAAGACTGTATAAGCTTCTGATGGGGTTATTGTGTACTGGATTTAGCTTTCTCGTATCATGGTTTCATTTTTATGAACAGGTAGTTGATTTGGTCAATGCAGTGAAATGTAGAGCCAAAATGCACATTAAATAGAACCAAGTAGCTTGATAAAATGTCAGTCATTCAGTTTTTTTCTGTACAATGGGACAAATAATCAGTGCCACGTGACATACCATCCACCAGTTAAATGACAAGGATCTATTTAGTTGTCATCCTTAAGCAATATAATTGTTATTTTCAAATTATTTTATGCCACCAAAGATGAAAGTTCAGCATTTGAAAGAGCAAAGAAGGATCCATTGGTTGTGCATGGCAGGCAACATGCAGACAACCAGTCCATCTCCACTTCTCAAAAGTAGCCATCTGTCTGACACAGCTCAGTGAAACGTGAGCGCCCCCTTTTGCCTTCTCTGACCACTGTGGTACTCAACACTGAGGCACCACATACTGGATCACGCACAGAGAAATGAGCCTTGTGGCCAAAATGTTGTAGCTAATGTTCCCTCACAATACAAGTGACATGTTCCAAAATAAGTTGTTTTTTTTTGGCTTCGACCTTGTTTTGTTTGTTTGTTTGTTTGTTTTGCCCTGAGTCACCACAGTGGATCCAGTATGCATGTACATGTTGATTTGGCACAAGTTTTATGCCTGATGGAATGGTCTTGAACCAGGAACCATGAAAGCAAGTGCATTCACACTTGGCCACCATGTTGCTTGAAAAGCAGTTTTATTTATTTTTATGTTTTACAGAGCCTGAGAATCCATTTTATTTTTGTTTTAGTTATGTGGTTTTATTTTATTCATTTATTTTATTTAAAAAAAAAGCAATTAAATAAGTAAAGGGAGCTCAAACAAAGTTGACAACCCAGCTCATTTCCTTTAAATGGGTCACATCTCTCATTCAGATTAAACCCAAATGTTCCTGCATGGGAGCTGCAGAGCGCAGCTTTGAAACAAGCCCATTTGGACTTATTCTTCAAAACCTTCTGGCTGGATTTACATAGTCATCAGGAAAACAACTATTAGCCTTGAGTAATACATTCACTGTCGCTTCGTGTATGTACATGTGTGTGCGTGTGCTGGAGCGAACTGAGGCCAGTCCACAGTTACAGTCCAGCACAAGGGAAGACTGCCACCAGAAATTGCTAGAAAAGTGCCAGCATATATGTAATTTCTTTTTTTTTTCTGTTCATTCAGTTTTGACCCTACACCTAAATCTCGGCAGTGAAACCCCTGCTGTTTATTAAGTGACTTCCTTGTGTAAACAAATGTGTGTCTACTAAATGGACTGCATTTACAGTGCATCCAGAAAGTATTCGCTTCACATTTTCCACATTTCGTTATGTTACAGCCTTATTCCAAAATGGACGAAATTCATTTTATCCTCTACATTTTACAAACAATACCCCATAATGACAATGTGAAAAAAGTTTTTTTTTTGTTTTTTTTTTTAGATTTTTACAAATTTATTAAAAATGAAAAACTAAGAGATCACATGTACATAAGTATTCATAGCTTTTGCCATAAAACTCTAAATTGAGCTCAGGTGCCTCCTGTTTCCACTGATCATTCTTGAGATGTTTCTGCAGTTCAGTTGGAGTCTACCTGGGGTAAATTCAGTTGATTGGACATGATTTGGAAAGACACACACCTGTCTACATATAAGGTTCCATAGTTGACTGTACATATCGGAGAACAAACCAAGAATGATGTCAAAGGAATTGCCTGTAGACCTCCCAGACAGGATTGTCTTGATGCACAAATCTAGGGAAGGGTACAAAAATGTTTCTGCTGCTTTGAAGGTCCCAATGAGTACAGTGGCCTCAATCATCCATAAATGGAAGATGTCCAGATCCACCAGGACTCTTCCTAGAGCTGTCCGCCTGTCTAAGTGATTGGGGGAGAGGGGCCTTTGTCAGTGAGGTGACCAAGAACCCGATAGTCACTCTGTCAGAGCTCCAGCATTCCTCTGTGGAGAGATGAGAACCTTCCAGAAGGACAACCATCTCTGCAGCAATCAGCCAGTCAGGCCTGTAGTGATTAAACATTAATCTAAACATTAATAATTTGGCCACACATGGCAGCACCATAAATGTAATGATTAAAGATATGTATAATTATTAGTCTTTGATATTGAAATGTCCTCCTTATGGGGTACCAGGATGAGTCATGCATCATATTATTAATATTTTTAATTCTGGAAATCACCTACATGCTCACAATAAATTTATGTAATAAAATATGAGTTAAAGCTAGAGTAGGTAGTCTTGGAGAGCTAGCAAGAGAGCTAGGAAGATTTGAAAGTAGCACCTTCTCGAAGTTTCACCCTCTCCCCCCTACCCCGCCAGTGCTCCGTTCAAAGCCATGCCCCACAAACTTGACGCACATCTGACTGTGGGACTCAGCGAGGCAGAGGAGAGCCAACTTAGCCATTTCAGCATTGACCAAACTACCTCATGTCTTGTTCACCTGTAAGTAAACTGTATTATTGTAATGTTTTCTTTTTAAAAATACAATAGTAACGTTATGTCTCTGCAGCCCCGGAGGCTGCATATTCAGCTTTCAAGCTAGCATGTTGTGTACTTTTTGTGTTTGATGAACTCTCAAATTCATATTCATATTCATAGCAGCAACAGCAGCAAGTTGAACTCACTGGTCGGACAGAGACTCAGACACAATAGTTGAAACAGTTGGGGGAGCGGGTCTCATCAATTTGTGTTTTGACGGTGTCGAGGTAGATGGATCTTTGTCATGGCTAAAAATAACATACAAAGAAGCTAATGTTAGCTGTTGGGCTAATAGGCGCAACAAAAGTAGCCAAGTTGGCAAATCTTATATGAACAAATCCCCCCGAAGCAAAAGTACACTCAACAAAAATATAAACACAACACTTTTGGTTTTGCTCCCATTTTGTATGAGATGAACTCAAAGATCTAAAACTTTTTCCACATACACAATATCACCATTTCCCTCAAATATTGTTCACAAACCAGTCTAAATCTGTGATAGTGAGCACTTCTCCTTTGCTGAGATAATCCATCCCACCTCACAGGTGTGCCATATCAAGATGCTGATTAGACACCATGATTAGTGCACAGGTGTGCCTTAGACTGCCCACAATAAAAGGCCACTCTGAAAGGTGCAGTTTTATCACACAGCACAATGCCACAGATGTCGCAAGATTTGAGGGAGTGTGCAATTGGCATGCTGACAGCAGGAATGTCAACCAGAGCTGTTGCTCGTGTATTGAATGTTCATTTCTCTACCATAAGCCGTCTCCAAAGGCGTTTCAGAGAATTTGGCAGTACATCCAACCACCCTCACAACCGCAGACCATGTGTAACCACACCAGCCCAGGACCTTCACATCCAGCATGTTCACCTCCAAGATCGTCTGAGACCAGCCACTCGGACAGCTGCTGAAACAATCAGTTTGCATAACCAAAGAATTTCTGCACAAACTGTCAGAAACCGTCTCAGGGAAGCTCATCTGCATGCTCGTCGTCCTCATCGGGGTCTCGACCTGACTCCAGTTCGTCGTCGTAACCGACTTGAGTAGGCAAATGCTCACATTCGCTGGCGTTTGGCACGTTGGAGAGGTGTTCTCTTCACAGATGAATCCCGGTTCACACTGTCCAGGGCAGATGGCAGACAACGTGTGTGGCGTCGTGTGGTTGAGCGGTTTTCTGATGTCAGTGTTGTGGATCGAGTGGCCCATGGTGGCGGTGGGGTTATGGTATGGGCAGGCGTCTGTTATGGACGAAGAACACAGGTGCATTTTATTGATGGCATTTTGAATGTACAGAGATACCGTGACGAGATCCTGAGGCCCATTGTTGTGCCATACATCCCAGAACATCACCTCATGTTGCAGCAGGATAATGCACGGCTCCATGTTGCAAGGATCTGTACACAATTACTCACCGGACATGTCACCCATTGAGCATGTTTGGGATGCTCTGGACCGGCGTATACGACAACGTGTACCAGTTCCTGACAATATCCAGCAACTTCGCACAGCCATTGAAGAGGAGTGGACCAACATTCCACAGGCCACAATTGACAACCTGATCAACTCTATCCGAAGGAGATGTGTTGTACTGCATGAGGCATATGTGGTCACACCAGATACTGACTGGTATCCCCCCCAATAAAACAAAACTGCACCTTTCAGGGTGGCCTTTTATTGTGGGCAGTCTAAGGCACACCTGTGCACTTATCATGGTGTCTAATTAGCATCTTGGTATGGCACACCTGTGAGGTGGGATGGATTATCTCAGCAAAGGAGAAGTGCTCACTATCACAGATTTAGACTGGTTTGTGAACACTATTTGAGGTAAATGGTGATATTGTGTATGTGGAAAAAGTTTTAGATCTTTGAGTTCATCTCATACAAAATGGGAGCAAAACCAAAGTGTTGCGTTTATATTTTTGTTGTTGTTTGTTGAGTGTAGTTACCTGTCCAACGGAAAGAGAGCAACCTGTGTGTCACTTTTCAAGCCCTTCAGATGCCTCAGTTGTTTCCACTGAGAAAATGCTGCACCGATGTTGACTCTCATCTGACCTCTTGCTTTATCCCAAGCCTTTTTCTTCCTTTTCTGCCTCCGGCTTTCTTTTCTTTTGAATTATATTGGGGTGAGCCATTAAACGTTACGATGGAAGTGGTGGTTTTGGCTGTATTCCCTCTGCCATTGTACCGAACTGAACTTCTTTGGTGAAACAAGATGAGTGTACACGCGCGGAGGAGGGAGGGACAGACAGGCATTGAGCCTGGTGACGCAAGCAGGAAGAACTAGACATAAAGGCATCTGTTTGTTTCTTTGAGAGCGCACCGCGGGGCTTATACTGGTTGGAGTTTTATCGACCCTACAGCTGCTACAAACGTCTGATTTCTTTTTTGTTTCTTTTTCTGAATGTATAATGTATTGACTACTGTTAGGATAGATGGACCATTTCACCCAATATAACAAAAAGTGTTTCTGAACAGAGTTACCTACCCTAGCTTTAAGATGATATGTAATTATATATGAGATTTAATTCCTCAAATGTGGGGCACCACCTGTTTTACACACAGGAAAGTTAACTTAAACAACATTAATCAATCTTTTACCATGTATTCCATGTAACAGGGTAAATAAACTGTCCCTGCATGTCTCTACGTCATTCCCAGTCATCTATAGCTCACACTCAGTATGATTTCTTTTCTGTGTTCATGTTGTCTGAGGTGACACTGTGAGGAATCCCTGCTCATAGGTCCTATTTACATGTATTTGCATATTTAAATGAGGGTATGGCCAGGGAAGAGTGTGGTGCGTGTGCATGTGCGCTCAGTTCCACGTTCAGTGGGATGTACAAACGGGATTTGTGTGGATCCATGCCTACGCACACTTTGATACATCTGAATATTTTTGTGCTTATGCCAGTTTCTGGGTTTTGGAGTACACCATGTTTCAGTAGGAAATCCATGCAAGTCTTTGTACATGAGGACCCTGTTATGTGTTGGACGCAGCCCGGAGAACCGACCAGCGTTTGAAGGACCCAGTATAAAATAAGCAGAGCACGGTACAAAGGATAACAGAGTTTAATAAACATAACAGTGATGTGATAAATATAACAAAAGAGTGCGCGGTCTGGCGTGGTGGATTACGGTGCGCTCCCAGCAGCACTAACGGTCCGGAGCCAGAACCAGTTCGGACCCAAGGACCCCGCCGACACCCCCCAGGTGGCCGCGACAAACCGAGTCTGTGAATGAAGAAATCATCATGTGAGTCCACACTCCACACACAGAGAGACCGCTCAAAGGTGTACAAACAGCAAACACTTCCTGGCTTAATTACTAATCAGCTTCCCACCCTGCAGGCATGGAACACCCTGTTCACAAACTCACTGCAGTGGAAGCTGATTAAAACGACTAACATAACAGCTCAATATAATAAGGTGTGAGGGACACCACATTTACTGACTGTACAAATGTTAGTCACAAAACCAAACGTACCTCAGGAAGTGTGCTGACGAGCGTGAGACCTCACCCTCTCCTCTTTCACAGACCATGCATCAAACCTGGACGTTCTCTGCATCCACTGATGATGAGATGGCTCTCGAGACAACGATCTCACCCGTCTGGTCACAAGGTCGAGTCTCTGGCAAATACACACTGTGTACTCCAGACTTAAATGCCACCATGTTCCAATCCGTGTAGATGCACCACAGCTGTGAGTCCTGACGAGCCGCACCTGATCAGCCTCAGGTGATCAGGGTGAGGTCCTGGTAACTCAGCCACTCAGTCCCAAATGCGCACCACCTGGAAGGAAAACCAAAAGACAGAAACAGAAGACCAACAAAAGCCAGCCAGACACGCCAGCCACAACAGACCCAGGCCTTTGAAAGGTTTAGAAAGAGTTCTTTGGGAAGGGAAAACATTAATGTAAGTTTGATGTTTATGTGAGTACGTCTGAGGCCATATTCATTACAGGCCTGTATGGTAGAGTGGCCAGACGAAAGCTACGTGTAACACTTGCAAGGCTTTAGATTTAAATAAAGTGTATATGATTATGTTCATATGCAAGTGCAATTGTATATTGGTTCGTCTCTCAGGAGGAAAATAATAAAACAGTGCCCAAATAAACACAACAGTGTGCGGTGCAGCCCAAATATCTTTTAGTGGTCGGGGATATTTACAACAGGATGTTTACATCTACAATATTTACAGAATAGTGCACTTCAAAATAAATGACCTCAGGTCTAAAGTTCAGATTAAAAGTTCATGAGGAAATGAGCAATACACTCCGACACTCTGCCCTTGAGAGTCTACTACTAAAAAGTCCATGGTTGGGGAAAGTGTTCTCCTCAACACTAAATTGAACCGGGACCCAAAGGCCCACCGTAGTCCAGCGCATTGGAGGTGGTGGGAACGCGCAACAGCACAACAGAGAAGGAGAACAAATGGCCGCAAGACCTCCTACTAGCACCCTTAGTTCCAGTGGTCTCACAGTGGAGGGCGCACACACAGGCCCCGTGCAGACTGGCTCTTTCTGGCAGTTACACGCCCTCAGTGATACCTGGCCTGTGTAAAAACATGCATGTATAAGCGATCGATCAATGACATAACAGTAGCAGCTAAACCGGCTAACTGCACCGCAACAAAACACATAATAGTGGTACAGAATTTGTAACAGAGTACGTATTTGTATATTACACAATAACAAGTGATACATCAGAAACTCTATACTTGTTTTAAAACAACATGCTCGTAAGCATAATAGCATAAGTGGAAACAACACACCGATCCCATTCATAAAAAAAAATCAAAAGGGTGATGGTAGCGGTTCCACACATGAACACCTACGAGTTGAGGAGCACAACATTTAGGATCCGCGTTCGAAGCATTAATGTTAAACGTTTGGCTTGAAATAAGCGCATACCTGTAGCTTCTCAGCATTCCAGTATTCCCCACGCACCTAGCCGGCCGGCGGCTACTACTGTGTATTTATTCACTAGAGCACTCCGGACTTCCGGGTAGGGTCGCAAAGGCTCATGGGAAATGTAGTTCGCTTAACGTGAAGCGGGTATAAATATAAACCGGGTTACATACGCCTTAGTAAAAGCCACATGGCAGCCCACCTGGAGTTTGCCAAAATGCACCTGAAGGACTCTCAGACCATGAGAAACAAAATTCTCTGGTTTGATGTGATAAAGATCAAACTCAGTGGTGTGAATGCCAGGTGTCATGTTTGGAGGAAACCAGGCACCATCCCTACATTGAAGCATGGTGGTGCAGCATCATACTGTGGAGATGTTTTTCAGTGGCAGGAACTGGGAGACTAGTCAGGATTAAGGGAAAGATGACTGCAGCAATATACAGACATCATGGATGAAATCCTGCTTCAGAGCACTCTTGACCTCAGACTGGGACAAGGGTTCATCTTTCAGCAGGACAATGACCCTAAGCACACAGCCAAGATGTCAAAGGAGTGGCTTCAGGACAACTCTGTGAATGTCCTTGAGTGGGTCAGACAGGTGCAGACCTGAATCCAATGGAAGATCTCTGGAGATATCTGAAAATGGCTGTGCACAGGGGCTCCCAATGTGCCCAAATATTGGTTGTGCAATACCATCAACAACTTGCTAATTCAGAACACGTCAGACCAATATTTTTTGTGTAGACTAAGGAAAAATAAAAGACAAATAATGAAAATAATGCCAAATATCCATTACTTTTGAGATCAATATCTATTTTGGCACAGCTCTGATCTGACATGCTGCTGAGGTTATAATCAGAGCCACAGGCAGAAGTGGTCTGTGTGGGCATTAATCTTTTTTCTTTTCTTTTTTAATCCTTCCATGTACCCATGAATCAAACACCTGTTGATTCAATGCATTTTTCACATGGATTCCAACTTTGAAGGAGTAAATTTAAAAAATAAAAAGAGTAAGGGTTAAACTTTTGCTGAAGTTAGATAATTATTAAAGAGGTCATCTAATGCAAAATCTGTAATTCCATGATGTAATACAGTCACCGTCCAAAAAGTGAAAAATATATTGTGATGTTATTTTTAGGTCATATCACCCACCACTAATTTAAACCATATTGTGACAGAAACTGATTTGTGCAGAATTGTGAGCGCTCTTGACCTCAGACTGGGACGAGGGTTCATCTTTCAGCAGGACAATGACCCTAAGCACACAGGCAAGATGTCAAAGGCGTGGCTTCAGGACAAATAATAATAATATATAATTTATTAATTTATATAGCGCCAAATCACGAGTAATCGCCTCAAGGCGCTTCACAAACATTTAAAAGCAGAATAAAATGAAATAAGACTAAAACACAGTAAAAAAAAATTTAACCATAAAAGGTAGAAGAAGTAAAATGAAACAAATTAAAAAAAGACACACAATCATATAAAATACTAATGATAAAACAAGGAGAACAGATGTGTCTTCAATCTGGCTTTAACCCTTTATCTACGGTGATGGCGCCCACGCCATATTTTCCATATGCGTATTTTTTTTACCGTATCTCCACCATAGTTTGTCCAATCCGAATGATTCAAAGTGCATTGTTAAGCTAACAGCAAGGGCTTTCCAATGATATATGGCGTATTATGGTAAACATAAGCCCGTGACGTCATCACGCAGAGGAAAAACACAGAAGTTTCACACTAGTGCGCCGCTGATTCTCATTACCGTAAATTCTCATGTAAGCCCTCAATCTGAAAAATTTCAACACTGACAGCAAGCCAAGAACCCGTGCTTTCCAACAGTATGCTATATGTTGCATATATTATGGTAAAGTGCGTTCGGTGACTTTTGAAACGAGGGAAAATTATGAAAAAGAGCGCAAAATTGACAGAAAAGTACAGAGACAGATAGCAAACATAAATGTAGTAATTTTTGAGGAAAAGGCAGGGTATTAGTGTCATTTGTGAAGGTGTGTGTGCGTGTTTGTGTGGGTGTGATGGCTCCATCAGCCACAAGCCACTGCCCGGTGCCAACAAGCAGTGGAAACACAACTTGCCAGCGATCCACAAAGGGGCGGCGTTCTTGCAAGGTTTGCAAGAGGTCAACCTGCTGGATGTGCAAACTTTGTAAAATTGGCCTCTGTCTTCAGCCAGACAGAAACTGTTGCAAACAGTACCACACTGACAATGGAATGATGTAGTTTAGATCTAATTTTGATTCTTGGTTATATGTTTGTATATAGTTTGACACTATTGTTTTATTCATATTGTATAATTTTGCACAAAATGAGTGTTCAAATGAGTGATTTATTGCACATTTTAATAATACAGATAATAATTGATATATTTATATATAGTTTTGCACTTTGTTTGTTGTTATTCATATTGCTTGGTTCTGCACTTTAAAATTGGTTACTTTTTGAATATTTTCGCCTTGTAAAATGTTTACTTTTGCACTGTTTCTACACTGTTTCTGAGTTCTAGACACAGAAAATTAATTATTTTGATTGTAAACACATACAGCTTCCTGTTAAAAATGTGAAATCCAAACTTCCTTTACATAATCATTTTTCACTAAAAAACTGAAAAAAAAATCAAGTTCGTTTTTGTGTTTTTTCTCATTTTAAATGCTAAAACGTACAAATAATGTGTATAAATAATTAATCAGGTGTAATATAATTGAAATTCAGGTACTCTTGGAAAAGGGTACCAAAGCACACAAACATAGAACATTATTTCTTAATTTTATTGCTATAATAAAAAATTATAACCAATCGTCCATTTATAGCCTCAGTAGGTAAAGGGTTAAAAGTCTCCACAGAGTCCGACTGTCATATTAGCGCAGTCAGATCATTCCACAGAGCTGGGGCGCGGTGATAAAAAGCTCTGTAACCCGCTGACCTTTTCTTCACCTTCGGGACACACAATAATCCCGCACCCTGTGAACGCAGTGCCCTTGCCGGCACATAGGACTCAACCAGGCTGGCCAGATAGGGGGGGCGCCAGTCCGTGAACAATTTTATAGGCCAATAGTAACACCTTAAAATCCGATCTCAAGGAGACCGGAAACCAGTGAAGGGATTCCAGAAAAGTCAGACAAAGTGTTCCATTCCACGCCTAGTGCATACCCAATAGGCAGTGGTGAGCTCAGTCAAAATTATCGACACTGTGTTTGTATATCATACAATTGGTTGATATATTAATTAACATGACAGTCCTAGATGGGAAGGACTTTACAGAATAGCTGGTATATATGAGAACACACAAGATACTTAAGTTTCTTCCTTATTTGGAACACATCTCCATAGCAATTCCTTAATGGTTGGTGGAAGACGTTGTTATCCTTTGAAACATTTTATGATCTCTGATGTCTTACAAGTATTTACTAACTTTAAAGAGCAGCAATACTTTTCAGTCTTGAACCCAGTCATCTATAGGAAAATTTCATTGTCTGCATCCATAGTACACAGTAATTGCTGCAGTCCACAAGCCAAACCAGACTCCCTTAAGTGCAATATCAAGATAACGATGTTTATTGCTCATTCATAGATGATGGATCACTCTGTTTGTTATGACTATGGGTGCATGAGCAACAGTAAGTCCAAGTGCTTTTGTTAGAGTGATTTATTTGCAAGCTTTGAGCAGTTTGCCTGTTTTAATTGTGATTCAGCAAAACTCATAGCTCAGCATTTTGAGCCAGTGAACAGTCCTGCTTGGATGGAAGTGTGTCATGTGCGGTGCGCGAGCAGAGAGAATCAGGAACAATCTCCCGTCATCCCAAGGCAATTTATCACTGTGTCTATGCCTCTAATGTGAATGATAGTTTAAACAGAGGGTCCTGAGAGTGGCTGCATTTTAATATTCTAGTTGTTCAATGAAAAAAAGACTGCTTTACCTAATAGCTTTGGCTTGGAGGCTGTTTGGCCCTGTTAAGGTTTCTTTCCGCTTTTCCTATGTAAACATAAATTAGCTGTAATTGAACAGTCATATTTGCACGGCTGAACGCTTGCTGTTGTGTGCTGCATACCAGCCAGCCCTGACACGGTCGTCAAAACACTTTCGGCCATTCATAATCTTGCTTCCTGTCTTGCTGTCATCATTGCATATTTCTGCCTCATTTGTCTGCATCTCCTTCATTAGAATTAATTAACCATTTTTGTTAATTACCTGTCAGCTTTAGCATAACAATACTGCCCTTTTAGCCATTTTATAAGCACTGAGGCAGCCATCATTAACCTCCACCCCCCCATTTGGTGTAGCTTGAACTGAACCTTGACCTTCAGTAACACTATATTCCCTTATTCCTCATGTGTTCCTATCACTATGAGAATTATGCCTTGTGTTAGGGAGGCCTCTTGTTTATTGAGTTAGCTGATATTTGGTCTTTATGAGACCCCGAAAGACTTTTTGTCTCTCATTGGCTTTTCGTGAATCCCTCTGCAGTGTCTGTCACTCCAGAAAGCCCACTATTATTTGTATACCTTTGTTTGTTGTACAGTTGCTCTATGCTGATGATCTTCTGTTTTTCAGTGCTTTTGATGACGTGCTCATCTCTGCTTGCCTCTCCCTGCACGTGTCTTTGTGAGTGCTCACTCTTGTCAGTATTACACAGGGTCAACTCTACCAAGGTAAGAGGGTGTACATGTAATTATCAGTGCAGAGAGCTTGTTTCCATTCATTTTTAATAAGCAATGGAGCTGCAGTGCCTCCATTAATACAGAATTAGACCGCCCATCAGCCACGACCACACATAAAAGCCTTCTTCCTCTACATTTGGGGTGTAGACTGTACAGCTGAAGATGGTTAATGATGTAGTGTGACTGGCACATTGACAGTAAGTCAGAGACTGGAGATGGACAGAAAGGAAATTAAGAGAGAGGAAACAAGAGTGCAGGAGGTAAGAAAGGAGCTGGGAGCTCGTCACTCCCACAACACTGCCAATGTGAGTGCAATGAGCTTAACAAGTGGTGGGGTGTCAATGGACTTCATTAACATAGGTATTAGCGTAAAATTTTATGATGTCATAATAGTGCATCTGCGCATGCATCTTTGTGCATATTGATGTACTGTAAATGTGTGTGCAAGGGAAAGGGAAAGGGAAATACCATATGTAATGCACTTCCAAGAGACTAAGCCAAGTCAGGTCAGGTCTTGGAGCAAATGTTAGTGTCACGCATCATCACAACCACCATACTACTGGACCACTCTTTTGGCGGCAACCAAAATGAAGACACCCTCTCCACACTCACATCCTGAAAATAAACATGTACATGCTACAGTCAAGTGATACCCAGGCTTTTCCTTGCCTTTTTCCAATTGATGGGGTCCTCAGCACTGGGCCATATTGCCCAGAAAGCCATGCAATTAGTCCATAGTGTTAGAGCTGTCTTTCTATCACAGTGCAAACAATAGTCCTCATCTGAGGCTCCCTAAATTACTCTTCATCTGACACAAAGTCATCCCAGCGGTGCCCAAGAATCCTCTGGAGAGACCTCGTATTGAAGACATCCAGTCATTTACTTGGTATGACTTGGTGACTGGCTATTGTGAATGCCTCAACTAAACAGTAAGACATGAAGCATCAGGGCCCTTAAGAGTTGGGCGTTCATTCTCCTGCAAGAGAATCAGGATTGCCAAACACCTTTGTCTAGTGACATCATGATGTCAAAAGCTCTTTCTAGACATCTCTCAATCTCAAAGGCCAAGGACCAGAGAGGTACATATCACTGCCAAAGTAAATTAATATCATGACAAGTTTAACACTTTCAACACATACAGCTACAACTCTGATAGTTGTGTCCAGGAAGTCATTGAAAGCCTGGATCATAGTGTTGATCCAGAACAATCATTAACGCAGACACTTTACATCCTCATTCAGCTTATTAAGTGCTGGAATCAGGACATTGATTCCACAAAGCTCATACTATGCTATGACCTTTGTAGAATCAATGTGCTGATTCCTGGCCTTGATGTCTGCAGCGTCAAGGTCAGCAAAAACCTTTCTTTTTTGGGACAAGCACATAAGTTGCTGGACTCTACAACCCTAACAAATGCACAGTCTGTGCAAGTACTGAACAAAGTAGGAGCCAGAACACATCCTTGACAAACACCAGAATTCACTGGAAAAACATTAAACGCTGTCCCCATTCCACAAGACACACACAGTACCTGTGTATAGGCTGACTATGATGTGCTGAAACCTAGCGTGGATCCATGAATTTTCAAGATTCAAGGTTTGGTGAAATCAACATTGCCTGCAAAGAAGCACTGCAGATGATCACGCTTGTCTTCAGTGAGCACTTACAGAGCTAGGATGCAATTGATGGTTGACTTCTTGGGTGTGAAGCCTGCCTGCTCATGATTGTTTGCAATGCCAGGACAACACCGACTCGTCCACCTGGAGGAGTTCAACTCTATACTGCATGTTCTTTGGGGTTATCAGAGGCCAGAGACATATCTTCATATTATTTGTCCAAACACCAGTTCCATTTATAAATCCACATCTAGTTTTAGTTTGACATTGATGTACAGTAGAAGTATTTGAAACATTTTTAAAGGTAATATTTGTTCAAAACCCATTGATGTGGCTTTAAAGCTCATTAAGTAAACTATTGTTGGTGCGTAATGTAACATTTTACAGTCAGAACTAGAGTATACTGAATTCTTAATAATAAAATATTTTATTGTTGTGGTTTGCCCCTGTCTGTGTCTTTCTGTTAGTTATCTTTGTGATCTGTCCCCTGTCTGTGTCCCTGTGTTAATTGTCAGTTTGTTTTAGTCCTGTGTCCATGCCTGTCAATTGTGTGGTTTCTCTGTTTGCACTCAGTTACATCTTTGAGTTCCATGTTACTTTTCTTATCTGGTTATTTTGTAGTTCTCCTTTCAGCTTGTTTATTATTATGATATGTTTTAGTTTCCACTCACCCCCGTGGATCTTTTGAGGTTTGTGTCACTTTGTGTGTGTCAGTTCCTATGTGTGTCTGTCTTGTGTCCCGGTCTTTCCGTCACCGGTGCACTCCACACCTGGTCCTAGTCCTCTCTTGAGTAGTTAATTCCTTCAATGCGGACTGGCCTGGAGACAGGCCCAACACCTTGTAAGTTGTGCCTTAGAATTATTTCTCAGTACAATGGTAATATACAAGCCAATATTTGAATGTTTCTGATCCTACTGCATAGTGGCACAAGTGGTTATCGCAGTTGCCTCCGAAACAGATGCTACCTGTGCCCCATCCTTCATAATGCTGCATTTGCACATAACGATGACAAGTCATGAATGCCGCGAAGTATATATTGTTGGCCACTGATCACGAATGTGATGATTCGGGACAGAGGCCTCAGGTGTCCTCAGGAACTGCTGCAACCTGTTACCACGCATTACGATTAATGGCATGTGTTGCTGGAGAATTATCAGGAACCATTACACACGGCCAAGAATATTGTTCCATGCTATTGCGCGCTGTCACTTGCAATAGCGCATCATTAAGTTTTGTCACGTTGTGAATGAGGCAAATTGTCTCCACACACACCCCCATATTCATCCAACTGTCAGTTGCCGAACAATTCAGATCGCTCCAGTTTGCTCCTCAAAATCCACATCAGAAGAACTTGGCTCCATGGCTCTGTTCCATGGAGTAGCACAGAGAGGAGGAGGAGACGGAGAGAGCCAGATGTATGGCTCCACGTGACTCTCTTTTCGTGCATTTTCCCAAACATCAGGCACATGCAGTAGGTGGAACACTTGCAGGAGCGCGCTGAGGAGCACTGGAACGAAACTTTTAGCCGACTTGGCATCACTGTCCTTCTTCAGCATACTGCAGCAATGAAACTGAATGTCGTGCAGCAGGGTTTAATTGTGCGCACATGCCTGGAGTGAGCATCCTGCTGCAGCTCAACCCCACTTCATTTGTGAGATTGGTAATTCAGAGAAGCAGAGTTATTAGTCAGGCTTCCTTCTTCGTAATGTTGATAATTTAACCTGCATTAACCCAACCACTGAACGATCACAGTGATCATTATTGTCAGTGCTGAGGCTGACATCAGATCTTTGCCAGGTGTTGGCCTTGTGCATTGCTGCTGTGTTTGATGGTAACAACAAACCATTGAACTCTCACCTCAATTTCCACAGAAATGCAATGACAAAAATGGTGTGTTTCACTGGCAAGCAGGATAAGAGCTGCATGACGGCCTGGTAGTATGGGATATGCACAATGGAGCAGCAGGCAGCGAGGCAGCATCACTCTTCCTGTCATAGAAGCAAATAAGGAAACAGAGATTCATCAGAAGCCTGTTGTAAGGCAGCAACGTAGAGCAGGACTTCATTGTTGCTGTCGGTTGTTGGAAAAATACAGTGTGTGCGACTGTTTGTCCGAGCGTGCTTTGCGACCTTCTGGGGTTCCCGAGTGACCTCCTGATCTGTCTCTGGAGTCTGCTGATTATGCTCTGCTTTGTCCACGTATTGACCTAAATCAAACAACTGGCAAATGGCCCCCTGGAGGCTGTTGTGTCTGTATGTGTGGCATCCTGGCATCTATAAGTCCAGCTGTGGCTGTGGTCCTGTGTGTGGCAGTTTAACATTCTCATATAACTCACAAAGGAATCTTCATTTCTGCTTTATTTGCATGTACACAAATTAAATAGGCAGCTAACAGCGGTGGGAACTGTCACAACATGCTGATGCACTGAGCTCTCATAATGCATACACACACACACACACACACACACACATGCATAATGCTTTGTTATTTTTGTGACTACAGAAGATTTCAAATCCATAATTCAAAGGTCACTCGGGACCAGAAAAGCTTATGGTGCAGGGAATCATCTCTGAAATAGCACTAAGTAACCTTCATTTTTTCCAACATGTTTAAAGAAATAGTAAATCCATTGGGGAATGTTGTTTCAGATTGCCCTTTGCACTTGTGTCTTTTCCTCTTGAGATTTTCTGCTGAAAGAGGATTTGGGTTTAAATTTGGACAGATGTCCTCATAATGCATTTTCATCACACTTTAGTTTTTTGAGTGAATTATTTTCACCTTTGTTATGCAGCTACAATGTCATACAAGTTTTTGTAGGCGGTATGGTCTAGTGGTTCAAGCATTTGGCTTGAGACCAGAGGATCCTCGGTTCAAATCCCAGCCTGATGGGAAAATCACTAAGGGCCCTTGGGTAAGGTCCTTAATCCCCTAGGTGCTCCTGGTATGTAGTGAGTACCTTGTATGGCAGCACCCTCACATCAGGGTGAATGTGAGGCATTAGTGTGTAAAACTCTTTGAGCGGCTGATGCAGATGGAAAAGCGCTATATAAATGCAGTCCATTTACGCAAGTTTTTGTAGGATAATTCTCTTGAAACCTAGAGCTCTAAGTGTAACAACTGCATGTGTACATGTTTGACAGTGATTCATGCAAATTGGTTCCTTTTTATCCACCACTGGCTGAAGGCCTGAAGGGGGATTATGTCGTGGCAGTGGTCATCCGTCCATCTGTCTGTCTGTACATTCCAAAAAGGGTAGAAGTGTTCTGAAATCAACTCCTCTCACACTTTTAGGTGGAATTTCATGAAACTTGGTACAAGTCAATCAATCAATCAATCAATTTTTTTTTTATATAGCGCCAAATCACAACAAACAGTTGCCCCAAGGCACTTTATATTGTAAGGCAAGGCCATACAATAATTATGTAAAACCCCCAACGTCAAAACGGCCCCCTGTGAGCAAGCACTTGGCTACAGTGGGAAGGAAAAACTCCCTTTTAACAGGAAGAAACCTCCAGCAGAACCAGGCTCAGGGAGGGGCAGTCTTCTGCTGGGACTGGTTGGGGCTGAGGGAGAGAACCAGGAAAAAGACATGCTGTGGAGGGGAGCAGAGATCGATCACTAATGATTAAATGCAGAGTGGTGCATACAGAGCAAAAAGAGAAGAAACAGTGCATCATGGGGAACCCCCCAGCAGTCTACGTCTATAGCAGCATAACTAGGGATGGTTCAGGGTCACCTGATCCAGCCCTAACTATAAGCTTTAGCAAAAAGGAAAGTTTTAAGCCTAATCTTAAAAGTAGAGAGGGTGTCTGTCTCCCTGATCTGAATTGGGAGCTGGTTCCACAGGAGAGGAGCCTGAAAGCTGAAGGCTCTGCCTCCCATTCTACTCTTACAAACCCTAGGAACTACAAGTAAGCCTGCAGTCTGAGGAGCGAAGCGCTCTATTGGGGTGATATGGTACTACGAGGTCCCTAAGATAAGATGGGACCTGATTATTCAAAACCTTATAAGTAAGAAGAAGAATTTTAAATTCTATTCTAGAATTAACAGGAAGCCAATGAAGAGAGGCCAATATGGGTGAGATGTGCTCTCTCCTTCTAGTCCCTGTAGTACCTAGCTGCAGCATTTTGAATTAACTGAAGGCTTTTTAGGGAACTTTTAGGACAACTGATAATAATGAATTACAATAGTCCAGCCTAGAGGAAATAAATGCATGAATTAGTTTTTCAGCATCACTCTGAGACAAGACCTTTCTAATTTTAGAGATATTGCATAAATGCAAAAAAGCAGTCCTACATATGTGTTTAATATGCGCTTTGAATGACATATCCTGATCAAAAATGACTCCAAGATTTCTCACAGTATTACTAGAGGTCAGGGTAATGCCATCCAGAGTAAGGATCTGGTTAGACACCATGTTTCTAAGATTTGTGGGACCAAGTACAATAACTTCAGTTTTATCTGAGTTTAAAAGCAGGAAATTAGAGGTCATCCATGTCTTTATGTCTGTAAGACAATCCTGCAGTTTAGCTAATTGGTGTGTGTCCTCTGGCTTCATGGATAGATAAAGCTGAGTATCATCTGCGTAACAATGAAAATTTAAGCAATGCTGTCTAATAATACTGCCTAAGGGAAGCATTTGTAAAGTGAATAAAATTGGTCCTAGCACAGAACCTTGTGGAACTCCATAATTAACTTTAGTCTGTGAAGAAGATTCCCCATTTACATGAACAAATTGTAATCTATTAGACAAATTGATTCAAACCACCGCAGCGCAGTGCCTTTAATACCTATGGCATGCTCTAATCTCTGTAATAAATTTTATGGTCAACAGTATCAAAAGCAGCACTGAGGTCTAACGGAACAAGCACAGAGATGAGTCCACTGTCCGAGGCCATAAGAAGATCATTTGTAACCTTCACTAATGCTGTTTCTGTACTATGATGAATTCTAAAACCTGACTGAAACTCTTCAAATAGACCATTCCTCTGCAGATGATCAGTTAGCTGTTTTACAACTACCCTTTCAAGAATTTTTGAGAGAAAAGGAAGGTTGGAGATTGGCCTATAATTAGCTAAGATAGCTGGGTCAAGTGATGGGCTTTTAAGTAATGGTTTAATTACTGCCACCTTAAAAGCCTGTGGTACATAGCCAACTAACAAAGATAGATTGATCATATTTAAGATCGAAGCATTAAATAATGGTAGGGCTTCCTTGAGCTGCCTGGTAGGAATGGGGTCTAATAGACATGTTGATGGTTTGGATGAAGTAACTAATGAAAATAACTCAGACAGAACAATCGGAGAGAAAGAGTCTAACCAAATACTGGCATCACTGAAAGCAGCCAAAGATAACGATACGTCTTTGGGATGGTTATGAGTAATTTTTTCTCTAATAGTTAAAATTTTGTTAGCAAACAAAGTCATGAAGTCATTACTAGTTAAAGTTAATGGAATACTCAGCTCAATAGAGCTCTGACTCTATTGAGCTGAGTATTCCATTAACTTGTTATAGTTGTCCTTGTTATAGGTTGGTATTGTGCATATTATAATATCATTGGAGTTGGGCCCATTTTGCCAGAGTTACAGCCCTTGATTAATAAATCTGGACTCCATCAGTTTCATGCTTGGGTGCTTGCATTCTGAAATCAACTCCTATCACACTTTGAGATGGAATTTCATGTTACTTGGTACATATCCTTGTAAAAGGTTGATCATATACATATTGTAATATTGTACAAGATTGACACATTTTGGCAGTGTTATGGCCCTTGATTAACAAACCCAGACACTGTCAGGTCCATAAGTTGGTGGCTGCATTCTGAAATCAACTCTGCTCACATTTTTAGTAGGAATTAGAGGAAACTTAGTACAAGCTGGTAATACCCATATTTTAATATAATTCAAGCTGGGCTCATATTACCACCATTATGGATCTTGATTAACAAACCTAGACACTGCCAGTTTCATGAGTTTGTTTCTACATCCTAAAATCAACTCCTCACATATTTAGGACAAAAGTCCTTGAAATGCTGGCAGAATGTAACAAGCACTTATACCAAAGCAGCATTTGTCAATGGAGGATATTGTTCTCTCAGAACACTCTTGTTGTTTTAGTGATTATTCCACGTGGCCCTTCTGTTTGAACATTTCTACCCAAAATTGAACCATGTTTAATTTATATTGGCTTAAACACTTTTTGAGTCCAACTGTTCTAATCTTGCATTTGAAGTATTGTGGTTACCTAAGGTCAAAGGTCATGTAACCAATAGAAAGGTGATACATGATCTCATATTAGTGTTTAATACTTACCATAAGTGTGTTTAATGACTGGTGGAGTTTTAATTCCTTGAAATGTGCAGTCTAACTATTGTTTATATAAAATTTAAGCCAAAATTTTGACCTTGGCCAATAACCTTCACAGCGCAGGTGGATCTGGGTGGCAGAGGTTAGACTACCAATCTATCGACAAGTGTGCCAGGTGTTTGCTTCAGGCTACCTATCTGTATCCTTGGACACTTGATCTACTTCTTCACAGTCTACCCATCTGTAAATGGGTGGCAGCTTTGGCTAGGGAACAGATCTGCAGTCGACGAGCAGTCTGTCCAAGGGGAGTCGTAGACTCTCATCCACTTCATGCTAAGGCATCCGTGGTGAAGCACTTATCAAAATCAAATCACTTTGTCCTTGGCTGACCCATCTATCAGCTTCTTGCACCTGTCTTCTAGTACTTTCTGCCAGTTTTGCATTACTCTGCCTTCAGGCTCTTTATGTTTGCAGGAGTCATTTTAGTAATGGCACATGCCAGCTATCTTCAAAGGTTTTCAGAGGGTTTTAGGCCAGGTCTCATTGCTGGCCTATTTAAAATAGTCCATCATTTCCTTTTCAGCCATTCTTTTGTGCTGTTGGGCATGTGCTTTGTGTTGTTATCCTGCAGACCTTCACCTCAAACCTAATGTTCCGACACTCAGCAACACATTTTACTCCAACATGCCTGATTCATATACTCAATGCTTCCAGTAGCAGAGGTAGCAAAGCAGCCCCCCCCCAAGTGTAATAGAACCTCCAATATGGTTTTCTCTCAGAATGCTTTTCTTTTCCTTATGGGCTTCGTTTTGTTGCTGCATTCTGAAGATGCTCTACTTTGGTTTAATTTGTCCACAGAACATTACTGCATAGATTTTGGCTTATCAGTGAAAGTTCTTGCAAACATTAATGTTGCTTTTGCACCTTTTGTTTGATAGTGATGTCTTCCATGGGTGAAGGCCATGGAGTAGGATTTGTTTTTAGTATGCAGTTTATGGTTCAGGCTGAAACCATCACTTCAGATTGCTTCAGGTCAGCCTGAAGCTTATGGTGTTTTCTCCCCAGCATACACTGTCCTTTGCAGACTTCGCCAACTAAGTTTATTTTTATTAGTGCTGCATCCTGGAATCATCTTCACATTAAATGGTTGTCAAACTTCTTTCTTAATAACATTATGAACTGCTGAAACAGGGAAGTCCAGATTTTTTCTCATTACCTTGTAGCATGTTTTTTGTTTGTTTGTTTTGTCTTTTTAAATAAAATAATGTATGATTCTCTCAGACAGCTCCCTTGTCTGCACCATTGTGGAGAAGAAACTGGAAATATTCAGCCTTTTTTTTTTTTGTAATTTTTTTTTTTTTTTTTTTTAATTTTTATTAATTTCACTGCACTAAAGTGTTTGTTGTTGTTTGATGACTTTGGATATTTTATTAAATACTCTGATTGTGCACAATATTTCTTTTGCTTTGCTGAATATAGTTTGATGATAATCCCAAATAAATACACTAGAAAAAAGTTACTTTCCAAGGCTAATGTCCTGAGTACATTTAACTGGGTATGCTGTTTTATTTTTAATCAGTAAATGTTACTTGTTAGTTAATATTGTCATTCTTAGTTAATTTTATTCTAATTTTTAACTGATTTCTACTTTTATATTGTGCCAGATCAAGCAAAAGAATGTTTTTGAAAGGAGTTCTTCCATGCACTGTGTGATGTTGCCTCACAGTCATCCATGTAACACCTTAGAAGTCATCGTCTTTCTCTTGCTCAAGGACATTTTACACACAATGGTGAATCAAACCACTAACTCTTCAGTTAATGGACAGTGGGTTGGGTCATCTTACAGTCATCAATCATCTTACAATCAGTTACAGTCATGGTGTGTTCAGGCCACAAAAGTTTCGTTTGGCAGTAACTCCAGTTGTGCCAAAAGATGTTTCAAGAACATATAGTGAAACATGAGTTTACCTAACTGTTGAAAAGGTTGCATATCAAGTAAACTAATAAACATGTATTTTTTTGTAGTTTTGTTCATTGCTTACAACCAATGAACTTGTTACGCTGGCCAGTCACATGATCATCCATTCATCATTACATTTATTAAAAACAATATTTCCATAAAATATCTGTAAGATTGTAAATGCTTTCATGCTTCCTGCTTGTACGCTGGACACACACTACACAATGACATGTTATGAATGTGCATTTTGCCGTGATCGCACAGAAACACAACTTTCACACAACTGCATTTACGAGCGCGAGTGTTTTTTGTTATCCACATAAATGGCCAATAATAACGTCTTTCACACAGGGTGTAATTTTCTATCTCAAATCACTGTGTGCACTTAGCAATTTGACGCAGCACAGACGCATATCATGTACTCTTGAAGTTATAAAATATGGGAAATAATTGTATTTTTCCTACGCACAGTAGAATTGTTTTGATTTCGCTCCGACAGCGTAGTACTGCTTCGGCCACAGATGGGAAAACCTGTGCATCTCGTGCTCACGCTTCACTGCGTGGATACAGGCAGGAATTCATTTCTGCCTTCAGCTGATACGGTACTGCATGAATACAATGTATCAGCTTGTAGGGAGTGGCCAGCTTCAGTTATACATCTCAATATTTCACAGTGTGCTACATATACCCCTGTACTCATATACTGCTGACTTACGTTTTAATATCCTTCATTTCCACCTCAGCATCCATCTACAACCTCTGACTCCAAGGCAAGAATTGTATATCATCACTCCTCAATTTCCCTTTGTGAAAGCTATGCTGCAGGGAATGACAAAGTCACAGCTTTTTGCCAAACATTGTTCTCTTTGTTTCAACACTATTATATCCGTTGTGAGATGACTAAGTGAATTTACGCTGGGAAAGAATCAAATATACAGTAAAATGTGCCAGCATAACTGGCATTGTCAACCTTATCCACACATTTTCAAAATGATTTTTTTTTTTAGCTGAAGAAAAAAAAGAGGCAGGTGGTATTCTCTGTGGCGTAAAATAATTCAGTATTTCCGGAAATCTTCCACACAGTATCATGCACTTCAGCACATATACTCTTTCATATCATTTTAAAAGAGTTTACATTGATGTCTGATGTACAGTGGGATGTCCTCTGTGCTCACTGTGCCGAATAGAATATTGTTCAGTCATAACAAGGTTCTGTCTTACAAACCTTATCCTGTCTTGGAAAATTTGCTGCCTTACTTTGACCCAGAAAGTTGCTCATCTCAAAGATAGTGCAACGTGTGTGTGTGTGTGTGTGTGTGTGTGTGTGTGTGTGTGTGTGTGTGTGTGTGTGTGTGTGTGTGTGTGTGTGTGTGTGTGTGTGTGTGTGTGTCTTCCATGCTCCACTGACTTACTTTAGATCCCAGTTTTCCTGAGTGCCTCCATTAGGAGGCACAGAAAGCGAGTTGGCCCAGCTGATACTGTAGCACACCCGACGGCACCTCCTGAGGTGGGCCTGGACCGAGGGCACCCCGACCTCTCCCTCCACGATTGGAAACAATGGGGGCTGGTACCCCAAACATACCTCAAATGGGGAGAGGCCGGTGGCAGATGAAACTTGGCTATTGTGAGCGTACTCGATCCAGGCCAGATGGTTGCTCCAGGCCGTCGGGTGCACGGAGGTCACGCAGCGGAGAGCCTGCTCCAAATCCTGGTTGGTCCACTCTGCCTGTCCGTTCGTCTGGGGATGTTACCCGGACGAGAGGCTTACGGTGGCCCGAGTTCCTTACAGAAACTCCTCCAGACTTGCGAGGAGAACTGGGGACCATGGTCGGTGACAACGTCAGATGGAATCCCATGCAGACATACGACATGGTGGACCAGGAGGTCTGCTGTCTCCTGGGCCGTCGGGAGCTTCGGGAGGGCCACGAAGGGAGCCGCCTTGGAGAACCGGTCCACTATCGTGAAGATGGTGGTCATGCCCTGGGACGGCGGGAGGCCCGTGATGAAGTCCAGGCCGATGTGGGACCAGGGGCGGTGAGGCACAGGTAATGGCTAGAGGAGTCCCTGTGCCCGTTGGTGGTCAGCTTTTCCCCTGGCGCAGGTGGTGCAGGCCTGGACGTACTCCCGGATGTCGGCTTCCATAGACGCCCACCAGAAGCGCTGCCGGACCACTGCCACGGTCCTTCGCACCCCTGGGTGACAGGAGAGCTTGGAACCGTGACAGAAGTCCAAGACTGCAGCTCTGGCTTCTGGTGGAACGTATAACTTGTCCTTCGTGCCAGTTCCCGGGTCCGGGTTCCGTGCCAGGGCCTCCCGGACGGTCTTCTCCACATCCCAGGTGAGGGTGGCCACGACAGTGGACTCGGGGATGATGGTTTCCGTGGGATCTGACAGCTCGGCTTTGACTTCCTCTTCGTGAACCCGGGACAAGGCGTCAGATCTTTGGTTCTTGGTCCCGGGGCGGTAGGTGATTTGGAAGTCAAAACGCCCGAAGAACAGTGACCAGCGGGCTTGCCTGGGATTCAGACGCTTGGCGGTCCAGATGTACTCCAGGTTCCGATGGTCCGTGAAAACCGTGAATGGAACCGCAGCTCCCTCCAACAGGTGTCTCCACTCCTCAAGAGCCTCTTTCACCGCAAGGAGTTCTCGATTGCCCACGTCATAGTTTCGCTCAGCGGGGGTCAACCTGCAGGAAAAATAGGCACAGGGGTGGAGGACCTTATCGGACTCCCTGCTCTGGGACAGCACGGCTCCTATCCCTGAGTCAGAGGCATCCACTTCAACAACAAACTGGCAGTTAGGATCGGGCTGCACCAGGACTAGCGCAGTCGAGAACCGGCGTTTCAACTCCCTAAACGCGGCTTCGCACCGATCCGACCAGGTGAAGGGGACTTTGGAGGAGGTCAGGGCTGTCAAGAGACTAACCACCTGACTGTAATCCTTAATAAACCTCCTGTAGAAGTTTGCAAAGCCGAGGAACTGTTGCAGCTTTCTACGGCTTGTTGGTTGGGGCCAGTCTCTCACCGCCGCAACCTTGGCCGGATCAGGGGCGACGGAGTTGGAGGAGATTATGAACCCCAGGAAGGACAAAGAAGTGCGGTGGAACTCGCACTTCTCGCCCTTCACAAACAGCCGTTTTTCCAACAACCGCTGCAGGACCTGACGTACATGCTGGACATGGGTCTCAGGATCCGGGGAAAAGACGAGTATATCGTCCAGATATACGAAGACGAACCGATGCGGGAAGTCCCGCAAGACGTCATTAACCAAGGCTTGGAACGTCGCGGGCGCATTGGTGAGGCCGAACGGCATGACCAGGTACTCAAAGTGACCTAAGGGGGTGTTAAATGCCGTCTTCCACTCGTCTCCCTTCCGGATCTGAACCAGGTCGTAAGCATTCCTAAGATCCAATTTAGTGAATATTTGGGCTCCATGCAGGGGCGTGAACACCGAATCAAACAGATGTAACGGGTATCGGTTGCGAACCGTAATTTCGTTCAGCCCTCTGTAATCGATGCATGGACGGAGTCCGCCGTCTTTCTTGCCCACAAAAAAGAAAGCTGCACCCATCGGGGAGGTGGAGTTCCGGATCAACCCGGCAGCTAAAGAGTCCCGGATGTAGGTCTCCATTGATTCGCGCTCTGGACGTAAGAGGTTGTACAGCCTGCTGGACGGGTACTCAACGCCCGGGATAAAATCAATGGTGCAATCTTATGGCCGGTGCAGGGGGAGACTGAGTGCCAGATCTTTGCTGAAGACGTCAGCAAGATCGTGGTACTCCTCCGGCACCGACGTCAGATTGGGGGAACTTTAACCTCCTCATTAGCTGTCACACCGGGTGGGACCGAGGATCTTAAACATTCCCGGTGGCAGGTTTTGCTCCACTGCGTCACACCCCCAGACGGCCAATCTATCCGGGGATTGTGCTTTACCATCCATGGAAATCCCAAAATCACTCGGGAGGTAGAAGGTGTTACATAAAACACAATCTCCTCCCTGTGATTCCCAGACACAACCAATGTTACAGGCTGTGTCTGGTGTGTGATTAATGGGATAAGGGTGCCATCTAGTGCCCGTACCTTCAATGGTGAAGGTAGGGCCACTAGAGGGAGCCCTACTTCCTTTGCCCATCTGCTGTCCAGCAGATTCCCTTCCGACCCCTTGTCCACCAGTGCTGGGGCATGAAGGGTTAGATCCCCACTCAGGATCGTAACTGGGAGTCGTGCAGATTTACGTGCGCACCCCTTGTGCGTGTTATGACCCACCCATAGCCCAGTCTCTAAGGGCGAGTGTTGTCGTTTTGGCCGTTTGGGGCAGTTTTTCTGTATATGCTCTTTTGAGCTGCAGAGAAAACACTCCCCGCGGGCCAGCATCCTCAATCTGTCATCTGATCTGATTTTGGCCCTGCTTGTTTCCTTAACAACGTCAGCAGGGGGAGCTGTTGCCACACGGAGCCCTCTGGCTGTGGAGCGTGGGGAAGACGGCTCCCTTTCGGACCCGGAAGGAAGAGGGACGGCTCGTGCCTGACCACGCCCTTCGCCCCGCTCCCGTCGACGTTCTGCTAATCGGTTGTCTAACCGTACTACCAGGTTGATAAGCCCGTCTAAATCCCGCGGCTCGTCCTTAGCCACCAGGTGCTCCTTAAGGACCAGAGACAGTCCGTTTATAGAGGCGGCGCGGAGTGCAACAGTATGCCAGCCGGCCCTCGCTGCCGCGATGTGGAAGGCGACTGCATACTCGCCTGCACTCCGACGCCCCTGTCTCATAGACAGCAGCACACTCGAAGCGGTCTCGCCTCTATGTGGGTGATCGAACACCAGTCTGAACTCCTTCACAAACTCAGTATATATCGTTAGGAGCCGTGCATTCTGCTCCCAGAGCGCCGTAGCCCAGGCGCATGCCTCACCTCGAAGCAGATTAATAACATAAGCCACCCGGCTGGAGTCTAACGCGTACATAACGGGACACTGTGCAAAGACGAGCGAACACTACATCAAGAAGTCTGTGCACGTCTCTACACAACCTCCGTACGGCTCTGGAGGGCTTATGTATGCTTCAGGGGACGGTGGGGGGGTTCGTTGAACGACCAGTGGAATATCTGTATTCGGCGCCTGAACAGCAGGAGGAGGTGCTGCAGCAGCGCCTTGCGTGCGCGCTTCCACCTGGGCGGTGAGAGCCTCCATCCTCCAATTGAGAATAACATTCTGCTCGGTCACCAAGTCCAACCGAGCAGTGAAGGCGGTTAAGATTTGCTGCAGCTCACCTAATACGCCTCCTGCTGGCAACTGTGCACCCTGCTTTTCCATTGGTGGTTCACTCGATGGTTGACGCCCCTCGGGATCCATGACGTTGGCCGAGATATCCTGTTGGCAAAGTGCAGTGACACGGACCCACAACAGAGGGCGTAATTGAACGGACAATGGATAAGACAAAATATAACAATTTAATGTTGCAAATTGTGCACAACGGAATACAGACAAATGCAGTTTGAGAATGATAGTCAATTATACGAAAAGTGACGTGTGGGCAGGCTCGAGGATAGAAGACATCCGTCCAGAGAAGAGCCGGGTCCCACACGGCTTCCACTGCCAACGGATCTGAAGAACACCGGAGCCGACGAGTCCTGAATCTCCAGGTGGCCACCGTCTCCAGCTGTCAGACCTGGTACTGCTGGCAGGAGGCAGAGACAGTTAATGGTGGGTGTGTGGATACACACCCAGTAAATCCTCACACACAGATACAGTTCCTCCGGGAGGGAGCACCTCCACCTCCTGAAGTAGGAACACACTAGCAGCTCCTGTTACCACTTATCTGGATGGAGTGAGAGGCGAAGACGTCGCTTCTCTCAATGCACGCCAACCCAGCAGAGTGCACCACAGGAAAAACCGCTGCAAAACAGATCAGACGTAAGTCACAGTTTGGATACAGCAGAGAATATTACCTAAGTAGTAGATGATATCTCGGCAGGGAGGTGGAGTTGCTGCCCGGCTTTTAAGGTGATGGTGATGATGAGTGACAGCTGGTGCTTGTTGATGAGTGACAGCTGTCACTCCCGGTTGCTCCAGCGCCCTCTCGTGCCTGAAGCCCGCACTTCAGGCAGGGCGCCCTCTGGTGGTGGGCCAGCAGTACCTCCTCTTCAGCGGCCCACACAACAGTCTTAAAGTAAATAAATATGAAATTGGTCACTGTATCCTTGATCTCTGGACATAAATAAAAATAAACAAAATCTGTAGTTTTTGTCAAAAGCATTTCCTTTCAGACATTTTGGCACGAAAGTCACTCCGTACCTCTGAGCTGAGCTCAGCCTGCTGCTGCACGTCAGCGCAGGATGTCTCATTTTGGGAGGAAAAAAAAACGATTTGATCGATTGCAATTTGTTTGTGTTACAAGATTCAGAAAGAGGTGTCATTTGATTTAAACGTGTTTAGCTTTGAATTTATTAATTCCGACTGGACTCTATCGTTCTAACTTGACTCAACAGAGTCGCGCCGTGTTTGGAGCTGTGTGAACAGAGCGGAGGATGATTCTCATTTTTTTCTCACAACAAGACAGAAGTCCCAGTTAGTGACTTTTTAGCAGGGAAAAATTAAGATGAAGCGAAATAAAACAATGAATCAATGAAGCAGCAATTCGAAGCACTGCTTCTATCTGTGAATCACTGCTTTGATTGGTTCAAGGTTCAAAGCAAAGCCACGCTGCAGAAAAGTTGATTACAGACCCACTGCAGGGTCTGTAATCAATGTAGAGAAATTATCATTTTCCTCACAAACACCCCCAAAAACAATTTGTGACAAATCACAAAACAAATAAAAATAATTATAAATAAATAAAAAACATATTTGAATGCACACATGACCAAATGTGCCCACACTGGCTTTCATTCGGGACAATGAAACAAATAAACTATATACATGCACATCACCTGATGACTTCCTGTTTTCACATTATTAACAATTTCCCAGCTGCACCTCTAAGTGTCGCCAAAGGAACAATAGCTGACGAAGTGTGCGTATGCCGGCCATGAATCTGGTATGGAGCAGTGCACATTTCCACTGTCATTTCACTTTTGACACATCTGGATGTTAACATGAAGACGAACTTATGTCACGTTTGTACATGAGGCCCCTCGCCTTTTCTGTTTGGTGTGCTGTACTGCATGGGAAAGCATGCGCATTAACACTAACTGAAAATCTATTTTATATATAAGATTGCACAAGCTTTGTTCCATTAAGGTAATTTTTTCATTAAAGTGGACAAATGCTTGTTTGTCAAGATTTCAGCAAGTCTTGATTTTTGTTAGAAATATTTTCTTTATTATAAATATTTCATTTTATTTGATCTGATTTATTTAAAATAGTTAAAATAGTATTTTTGACAAACTTTTTTTAACACTACAGTGCAGCATGTGTGTGTTTGCATCCAGGCTTCTGCTCTTTGTTCCTGTAAAGTATTGACCCTTATGGTGCAATTCTATTGATGACAACTCTGTGGAGTATTAATTTTTTCTTCTGGGGATCTATGATGGAATTATCAGGTTTGCACCATCTGTACACCCAGGTGGAGAAGATTGCTATCAAGACGTTGTTCCAGAGGGTGTTGACCACAAAGGCTTCAATACCAACTCTGTAGCTAAATGCCAACAAATTTAATTTGCCTTGTGATAACAGTTATGGAAGAAAGTAATTAAGTCTAACAAATTGTGTTTTTGCTCCTTTTTCCCCCTTTCTGTGCATACCCGTGTTTGTTTTCCAGTTTGTTTATCTGCAGGCAGTTGTGCATAATACTTGAGTGCACAGTAAAGGCTCTTGTGTTATGATGTGCTGTCAACAGTGTATTACAGTTTTGGCCTAAATATAGAGTACTGATGCTATGATGAGGCCTGATGTCACTATCAACAGATGACTTGTTGTGAAATGAAGAAAAATGACAAAGATGTAGAGTGATTGAAGTCAGAAGTGAAATAAAATCCACAAGATAAAGGGACATGAGAAATGCACAGTTATGGAGCTGCAGTCTGTTTGTAGGGGCTTAGTGTTCAAAGCTGCCTGGTCAATTTAAACAAAAGATAATTAGGTCCATTGCTCCATAACTAATACCAATGTTCCAAATATAGATGTCAAAAGTGTGTCACAAATACATCTCATTAGGGTTTAGTCTATAAACTGTGTATGTACATGTACAAAATGTGTCTCGGTGATCTTTTCTTGTTTCTTTGTGTGTTTACCCTTTTTATTTACAAATGCTATTAACAAAATGTTCCAGGAAGTGTGCACAAACATGACTGTGTTTTCATGCATTGTGCATGAAAACACACTTCCAAAACCTGAGCTAATATTTGTTTGGATTATTGGCGTTTGTGCTTATCAGCTGCACCATGTTGGTGGACTAAACCTTATTACCAGCCTCCTTTTGAGCCTGGTTTCATCTTGTTCGGCATGAGAACTGCAGTAGTATTCTACCTCTTCCGCTTCCTCTTCCTCTTCTTCTTGTTCTCTCTTATTTAAGGAGGCATGAAATTGTTCTCACATACAATGAATTTGATCTGATGTCATTGGTGCATAAACATCAATAAAAAGAAAAGGAAAAAATGTGTATGTAAGAAGTAAAGGAGACAAATAGACAAATGGGCAAAACTATGTTCACTGTCAAATAAATAAAAGATCGTGGAATGGGGCTGTGCAAAGGCATGCAGATGTACAGTACCTTTCAGTGCAGGGATAATCAATTGGTACTTTGTGGGGAGAGGGGAGGAGGCAGGGTAAATGGGGTCTCTAATATATTGTATTGTAATACACGTCACATTGTTTGGATTGGATCACAGTTCTTTTTCGGTTAAGCACAAACAGAGGAGACAAAGAACCTAATTTTTATACTAAACAACAAAAAAAAAATCATAAAGTGTACTTAAAAGAAAGGAAGAAAATAAATCACCCTTGAGTTTATCACTACAAATTATTTTTCAAAAAGATGAGGATGTCTGTATTATCAGGGTAACAGTAGTAATAACTAAATTTATGACACTTAATATTTCAATGCCTCTGCCTCAACGTGTGTCAAGCCTTGGGTGAACAGAGGCTGTCTGCTTTTAACATGCTCTGTTCACCTAAACTCACAACTAAGTCATCCCCCACCAACAACTGCTTTGATTTCATGAGTCTCCCTCTTACACTAACATTCAGTTTTGGGAAACTGCCTATATACCAGACAGATTTACCATAGAGTACCATATTGTTTGTCTTTCTTCCTGATTGTTGTAAATGAAGTCCAAGACATTTTCATTGATGTGAAAATTCATGTTCATTCATTCCAAATAACATTGGCTGAAAAAATGGATGATTTGTTTTAGCAGTAATCACTATATGTAGTTTGTCCCATTAAGTATGTCCTTGAAAAATAGGAGCATGTATAACAATGGCTGTAGTTTCTTACATAATACAATATCTTGAAGCAGCTTGAATTAAAGCTGAAAAATCAACACTACAAGCACATTTTGATTGTTTAATTTCACCTCTTTTGTGGTGGCGCCCAGAAGCAAAATGATAAAAATTGTCACAGTCTCAATAATTGTAGTTGGTTGTTCATATCTTCAGAAAGACTTTGTCCAGATCATTCAACATACACGATTTCTTCACACTGTGATCTTGTGCTTTTACTGCTGTTCCCACATTTTTGATCATCTGACTCCAACTCTGTTGTATATCTGAGCATGTGGGCCAACTTTATTCCCACACCTCTGCAAGTACTTAGCAGTTCTGCATACATACAGCTTGGAGAGATGGATTGGTACAAGTAGAGATGGAACAAGGGAGGAGGTTGTGTAGAAGTGTTACTGCTGGGCTTTAGTGAGTAATGGCAAGGCCTATTGTTGGCAAATCAAGTAGGCTGTCCTGTGACAGAGATGGACAACCGCTGTGTCCCTCCTTTATTCTGTAGCATTCTGCTGTTTGTTCCATCGACAGGCCTGTCTTATTTCTTTTAAAAGGAAGTCCCATCAGCTTCTCCCTTTTTTCACTCAGGGTCACCACAACAGATCTGAGATGTATCCGCATGTTGATTTGGCACTTTTTTTTTTTTTTTTGCACTAGATGGCCTTTCTGATGCAACTCCACATTACATGGAGAACAGGCAGGAGTGGCCTGGAACCAGGAACCATCCAGTCTGGAAGCAAGTGCACTAACCACTTGGTCTTTTTTTTTAAGAGGGAAATAAAGGGTTTTTTTTTGTTTGTTTGTTTTTTTGTAATGGAAGCAAATACTTCTCTGGCTCTTACTTCTTTAAAGTTAGTTCCTAGTTCCTGGGTCGTAACCCGGCTGCCGATGAGAAAGGTCAGGATTGTGTGATTGTTTGATGTCTTTGTGTGATTGTTTATATGTCTGTATGGAACAAACAAATAACTGTTCCTATTGAAATTTTATATATTTTAGGTTATCATTAGGGATTGGTCGTTTTGTAAATTGTGTGTAGGGTGGTTGAAATAAATCATTAACAAGAAACATATTAACTACATTCTGTGATATTTGAACATTTTTAAAACTTAATGCATATTTTGCTCAACAGTCATTGAAAATGGGCTTCTACAAGTGAAGCAGGGTTCAAATCAGTCACAGAGCTATCTGGACATGTTCAAAATATGCACTGACTCCTGTCACTATTCACACTGTGCGCTGTCAGAAAAATAGTTTTCTGTCACTTCTATGAAGCGCGGAGATGCGGAAAAACACATTTGGGAGACTTGTTGTGCTGCTTCCTGCTTTTGTCACATGCATCGGCATTGCATGCAGATAAAAAAATTCCTTGTTCCATGTGAACATTTTTTTGTCTGCTATGAGAAGTGGTCGGGCAGCCCTGCAAATCAAATATTCATGCAAAATTTCACAAAGCAAAGAATTGAAACAAACAGAATAGTTGAAGGTGGCATCAAACCATATTGTAGACTGAAATCTTTTTTCAGAGATAAGAAGGAAGGAAAAAAATCCACAAACCTTGACATTTAATGTTTCTGTCCTTTTTTACGAGTGGACAGCCTGATTGTCCCATCTTTCATTGATATCAAAGGGGGAAAGTCGGACTTGAGAATTATTTGAACTACAGCACTGCACTGCAAAGTTTAAACTATGTGATTGATTGTAATAGTATTTCTCAAGTAAACTCATAAAAACCCCTTTTTATTTTAGTGAGTTTTTTTTTCTGGATGTATTGTATTTTGTTGTGAAATTTGTTCATCGCTAAAGTGTTGACCACTGTTACGTATTTATTTATGTCATTTTTATTCTTCTTGAATTTTTTTTTCAGTTCATTTCTGAGTTATTGGAATCATGTGAGTCTTTTAATTTAAATTTATTGTTTCAGCTAATTCAGTTGTTCTGTGCCTTGACCAGTGATTTTCGTTAATGTGCTACTCTAATCTGACTGCTTTTTTCAATAAGGAGTAATCTAATGCATTAATCTTTCCAATTCAGTAATCAGATTAAAGTTACTTCTCCAAGTCACTGTGTGTTAAGCCCAGTTACACATAGACGGTTTGTCGGCGGGTAGTACGTAGACCGAAGTTCGCGGTAGTTGCGGCTGTTTTCCGCGGTGGAAAGGGGCGGAAGCATTTCATCAGCGTTTTGAGCGCGTACTAGCCACAAATACGCGGATAAAACGCGTTAAATCTGCCAAATAAAGCGGCGTTTTGACGCCGTAGCATTCGGCACACGTCAGGCAACGGGGGTTAATATCCAGTTCTATCCTTTACAATCTCAGGTTAGACGCGCGCGAGAACGGCGGGTTCTGCTGCCGTTGATAATGCCCTGTGTACCGCTGGATTTATCCAGGCAAATCCTGCGTTACTCAGGAACTTTTGCATATAGGCACCGCCCCCGAGTATAATAGGCTGAAGCAGCTGTCACTGCAGGTGGAGGGAGATCATACTCAGCCTTTTATTCTCCTTCCTTTCCCTCCTCAATTTGTTGCCTCGTCCTCCACCCACAGGCCTCTCCCCTCTACTTCTGAACCAGACCTCTTGGTAAGTCCTTGCCGCTGCCAGTTTTCTTTTAGGAGGCATACTGGAGCTTCTCTGCAAAAATATCTGGAGCTGGCCATGAGTGAGAGGCCTGCATGCAGCGCGCTAGCGTTTTTATATTGACCGCCGCTATCGGCAGTTTGGGACGCCGTTAACCGGGAGGTGGGCATTTAGAAATGGCGTACTGTCCGCTAGCACCGCTGTTTTGTCTGCCTCTGTCGCCGGTTTAAAACGCCTTTGAGGACGCCGATGTGGGCTCTATCACCGTTTTACATGCCGTTGGTTAGGGATACAACGCCGGCCGCCAATTACGGTGGTGTAAACTGCGGCACTACAGGAAGGGGCAGGATGAAACGGCGATTAAAAAGTATCAAACGCTGTTGTTCGCATTGTCTCCATCGTCACGCGAATTCTCCGGGAGCGCTCCCGGAATTATTCGACATGTTGAATAATTTTTTCGACGATTCCCGGTAAAGCCGGAACTAAGCCACGCCCCCTCGTGCTGGCAGTAACAACGGCGTGTTTATCCTTTAAGACGGCCAAAACTCTTCCGGGACGCTTCCGGGAGCTCTTACCGTCTATGTGTAACGGGGCTTTACTATTGTTTTTGCATTGTGGGTAAAATACAGCATTAAACTTGGCCCGTTGACATAATTTTTTCCTGTACCCCCAAAATACCCACTGTACTACACATTTTCATGCACGAGTACACACCATTAGCAAAAGTCAAAGCATTATGCACATAATCTAAATAGTAATACAACCATAAGCAACCAAACAAGACAAGCAGGCAGTTCAGAGGGAAGAAGGATGTTGTTGTCTGTGTCTCAGCTGCCCCCTGTTGTTCACGGTTTCTGCAGTGGATCCAGTACAGATCTACATTGGGATTTGGCACGTTTACTCCAGATGACCTTCCTGATGCAGCTAAGTGGTCTCCCACTCAAGTGCTAATCATGACCTAATCTGCTGCACTTATGACATCTGACGGGATCAGGTGTACGCAAAGCAAGGCGGCTGCCAGGAGGGAGAAAAGCCTCCTGGTGGAGTCAATCAGACAAATAACAGGTGTGATTAAAGCTGTACCGGATGTTATTTTCGAGGTGAGCACTGCCTTACAGCAGTGACCCCTGAGAGGTGGTGATAGATCAGTTGTCTGCCTGGGTGGTTGCCAACCAGGACCAGGAGTGGTTTTGTCATGGATGGATGGATGGATGAGATTTATTGTTATTATCATTACAAGTGCAACAACAACGCAATTACGTCCACACTCACATTTCCACAGACAAACAGCAATTAATCCACAATTATTACTTGTTTACCGTAATAATGGCACACATCAGAATTAAGAAAACACATATATATTTGACATTGTTTATGTGCACTAAACTTGAAACAGTCCGTTTTCCAAATTGAGGCAATGTGAGTGTGTGCAACAGGAGTCGCACCGCCGCTAGCTTGGGGGAATGGGGACCTGCTGCAGCTAAAACCGCGCAGCCCCCGGAGGGGAAAGGGGTGGCTTGAGCGATGGCCGAGATGGGGTGTGTGATGGGGGACAGGAGGTGAGGTAGAAGGGAAAGCATTTTTCAGTCTTTGTCCATGTGTGAGTCTGTCTGTCCTTGTGTACTGGAATATGAGAGATAAGGAGGCAGCCAATCTTTCCAAGGCCGTAGAAATTCTTCTGGAGGAAAAACAATGGGCATTTATCCTTGAGAGGCTGATAAGCCTGCCGTGTTTGTGGTTGAGCAGTGAAAAACACTTTTCCACCTTCACATGAACAAACCAAATCCCAATTATGAAAAATTCCCCGGCCTCTGAAATCTTCACCTTCTCCTGCAAGGCGCGCATTTGCTCCGAGATGTTATCCAATTTGCGTCTGAGTTCAAGGGTTAATGCAGTCTGAGAATGCATCGCCTTGCCCAACTCATTAATCATGATGGACAAGCGAGGGGTCATGGTTTTGGCGGCAGCCATCTTGCCAATCTTCCGGTAGGTCAGGGCAGCACATAAGCCAATAAGCACCAGCCCTCCTACTATGAATCCAAATATGAATAAATCCTCGATATCCTCCACAGAGAAAGGCGCAAAGCATGCGACATGCCATGTCTCCCCAACGGCGAGAACATAGCCCGCAGGGTAAGTTCCATCCGGGCATGCAGGGTAGACCTGGCCCTGATCTTCTTGTAGAGATGGTGTCAATAGCATTCAGAGACCAGCTGATCAATTCCATGATTAATCCAATATAGTTTGAAGAATTCACAGCCTGGTGAAGTAGGGACTTTGAAGGTTGGAGCAGAGATAGAGGAGAGAGGAGGAGATGCGACTGCCCTTGCCGGAGTCCCAAGCAGATGTCATGTGGTGGACATGGCAAGAACAGGTCCTCAGACGTGACTTGAGATTGTTCCAACATTGTTTTCTTTCTGAATACGGGTAAAACTACATAAATGCATTGCAAATACCATATGCACAACCGTAGCAACATAGACTGAATGCGAAGCAGTTATAGTTCACCATTTGTTGTCATTGACCAAGAAGGTCATCTTATTGGTCTTGCTAGACTCTAGCATTACTGTATGTAATAGACCTGTTGCCACATCTCTTGCCGAATTTGTGTTTCAATGTCACAGAAAGTGACAGATGTGTTTTGAGTGGCAGGAGATTGGTACCGGGTGTCAGAGTGAGCTATAAGTGGCTGGGTTTTGACATCATACTGGGTGCCAAGTCTGTCTGTGTGATCATTCCTCTTCCTGACAGCTGATGAAAGTCCTGCTTTTGAAATGTGACTTTCATTCCCTCCTGGTACATATATAGCTTGGGTGGTATGGGAACTTCACCGGTATGTGTGTGTATGTGAGGCGGGAAGGGGGGGACAAGAGGAAGGAGTGAGAGATACACAAGAAGATGAGAAACAGTGAGAAAGAGAAGGAGAAACAGATAAATTGGTGCATGTTTAAACATCAGGCACATCAAGTGGAAGACCCCCGAAAGACATTTGGTAGGTCTCTATGTTGAAACTGTCAGGCCTTGGGATATTTATAGCGCTTTGAATTAAATCATGCACTGTGCGTCTCATTTCTGTTTCTGTGTCTCCCTCTTATTCTCCTAAGACTCTCTTGTCCACCCTTTGGTTGGCTCACTCTCTTCAAAACTGATTTCGCTCGCGTTGTGTTCCGATTGTTCCCTTTCTGCCAGAGCTTTCCACATATTGCCATTAGTGTGCTAATACTATAAATCCTGTTTGATTACGATTCAGTGCTGTCATTTATGGGAATCTTATGGTCAACACAGACACACTTAATCTGCCGAGATTAAATTCTGTCTCGCCCCATCAGTCTGCTGACAGGAGCACATGTACGTAAAGGCACACGCGTGCATGCACACACACACAGACACACACACACAGAGTGTCAGTTGATTTACTCTGGGGGAACGGTAACCATGGTGATTCCAGATGGAGTATCTGTGGGTTTCAAGTCTTTATATTTCCAGCTCTGTGATTTTCTTGTCTTTGATAATCTTCGCTCTCTCCCTACCTCAACAGACATTTTTCAAAGATGCCTTAACCCCAGTTTAAGTACCTAATAATATGTAAATTTTTCCTGAAGTTAATAAGTACTGTAAAGTTGTTACAGTACATGCCCAGGGTTCTAGCTAGTGCATTTTGGACTGTTATGCTTATTTTGGACCATTACACTTATTTTCAATACAGCATCTGTAATCAGCTGTTTCTGCAGCGCGACTCCAGTTTGAAGCGTGAATCATTGAAGCAATGCTTTGATTCAGTGGCTCGTGGTTCTTTGATTCGCTGCTCTTCAGAAGCGGTAAGTCCGCTTCTTAACCCCTCTGAAACCCATTAAAATATCATGAGTCACTTTTCTGTGGATTAAAGTCACTAACTGGGACTCTTGTTGCAGTCAACAAACGAGAATTGTCCTCTGTTCCATTTGTATAGCTTCAAACGCTGCACGGCTCTCTGCTGAGACAGAGTCCACTCGGAATTAATAACTTCAAAACGAATTGCTGCTTTAAATAAAATGACACCTCTTACAAATGTTGCCATAAAGAAAATTTACTACAGTCGACTAAAAAGTTTTTTCCTCCCAAAATGAGATGTCCTGCATTCGTTATGGATCTGATGTGGAGCGCAGCGAGCTGTAAGAGCTCAGCTCAGATATGTAAAGACATTCATGCCAATAATAATGTCTGAAAGGAAATGCTTTTGACAAAAACTAACATTTTATTTCTGTTTATGTCCTGAGATCAAGGATCCACCATGTAGAGTTTATTATGTCCAGAGTTTAAGGATCCAGTGACCAATTTCATATTTATTTACTTTAAGACTCAATAAAATGTTGTTCAGTTTCAATTTAATTAGCTTATAAAGCACCAAATTACAACAAAAGCCATCTCAAGTTGCCTCACACAGAACAGTTCAACATAAAAAAATAAATAAATAAAAATTCAAATACCTAATTAAAAACAGAAGTAAAAGAATAAAACATAAAATAGAAGCTGCTCATAAGAAAGAGAATAAAAATAGGTTTTAAGTCTTGACTTAAAAATGTCCACGGACTCCCACTGCCTCACTGAGGGCCATGTACTGGCTAACCCAGAATGAGATTGCCCACTCTGGGTACCCCTAGAATGGCCAATTTTTAGCTTAATTTTTCAAAAGTAAGACATTACCACTACGCTAAAATTTTATCCTAGCTAGAACCCTGATGCTTCAAGGCATTCATTGTATTTTTTTTTCTCACTCTTACTTCAGTCTCTCTTCAGGTTGTACCTCTAGCAAATCTGAATCAGACTTTTCTCCACCCACTTCCCAAAACTGGCCCATTGCACCCTCAGATGTCATAGATAGGTCTATTCAAACTCATAATTTACCAATAACAACTGAAAGTCAAATTAGCTGTGTACTGCCAAGGACTAGAATGCACCAAGAAAACCTACTGTTGGACCATTCACAAAATATGTTCAACATATGGGCTCTGTCTCAGTTCAGTAGTGCAGCAGCTAAGAGAATATTTAGAGCAAAATCGTGCAAATGGTGATACAAACACCAAAGGTGGCACAAATACTCCTTATACATTACTCTTTTGAAAAAAAATGACTGGCCACTTGGATTTTCAATAAGCGGCCAGGTACGGGTCAATTGAAGAATTACACAGGGGTCAAAATTAAAAATATTCAAATAATTTTGAAAAGTACACCACATTATTTGTCTGATTGTAACGATTCCAAAAAGGTATAGTTTGGACTGGCTATGATTGAATGATCAGGAGTTATGGGGTAAAAACAGCAAAATGGTGACAAAGGTCAGTTTGAGTTTGTACAGGTGTCAAAAGTTAAAGTTGCTCCAGTTTTATTAAAAAAAAAATATGCAAATTATTAGTTGAGTTAGCAGGGTTTTAAAAAGGAATCATTTGGGCCATGTATCATGCTTAGTTATGTTACGGGTAACATATGTCACATGTCATAGAATCCAATGGACGTTGACCTTGTTTGACCTTTACTTTGGAGACCAAACATTCAACATATTCAAAACTATTCCATTTATTAATTCTATTAGCTCAACCATTATTTGAGAACATGCTTTCACTTTTCCACCTTCCTCCACCTGTTAAGCTGTGTTGACCTGGATTTATTGAATACACAGAATCACAGCATCCAGGGCAATGTACCTCACTTGGTAAAGCCCTGGTCCCACCAAATAACAAAGCCATGAATAATGAGCCACATGGATTTGTCAGAAATTTCAGTGATTATTGGAATAATGAGCCATGTATATGAACATTGCGCAAACAATTCAAAAACACTGCATGCGAGTGATTGCATCAGTGCACCACATCACAGCACAGCTCATCTGATCGATTATAATGAGGTGTTAAATCTATCATAAACATACTTTTACAGCTGCTCATCAGAAGGAATGAACATGAAACTGTTTTACCAAGCCAGTACAATATGAACATTACAAGTAATTACCTTTTAGTCTGTTTCAAATACGTTCTCCACCTCATGAAGCACACGAGAGAGAGAGAGAGAGAAAGCTCCAGCTGAAATGGTCCTCTGTGATCCCGGAAGCGATTAGAGGTGGGATTGTCACAACGAAGTGCGCGAGAGTGCGGAGCCAAAATGGCCTGTCCTGTCCTTGTAGCCGCCAAGTACTTGGATAATGTGCTTCTAACAGCTTTGTACTCACCACTAACATGCCTCTAACATCCTTGTTTACTTTCGTAGTACCTCATACACAAACTGCCCCACGCTGTTTTTGCTAAATTTTGAACTTCTCGAAATTAGCGCCACACTCAGAGGTGAGCCCCATTAGCCAAATATTCTGCCTCTAAGAGCCACTATTCTCCCACATTTTTTGAATAACTCAACTTGTACCAAAAACATGCTACGTTGCTCATTATTCGTTCTTTCATTATTCTGTGAGACCAGGGCTTAACTTCCTGTTCTGATATAATACTGTGCAAAATGTAAATGCTAAATGCTCATTGACAGTACCATGGGGAGAGCTGAAGTTTTGTAATTCTAGCTAAAACACTTCCTTTTGCCTATTTTAAGCTATTCACATAGCTTTATCTATGACTTCAAGTTGTCATGTCACCTAAGTTATTAGATATTTTAAAAGGGCATTCAATAACATTGAAGGCGGTTTTGAGAACATCAAGTGGTAGGGTTTCATATAGCAGCCCATCCAGCAGCCTGTTGGAGTGTACATAGACTGTGCACACTCTTGTGCACCTCACATTTTCCTGAATAGTGGAACAAAGTTTGTGCAGATATCCTGTGTGGATTAGAGCAGTGGTTTTCATTCTGTGAGGCGTGCTCCCCCTGGGGCGCACCAGAGTTCTACAGGGGGGCACAAAAAAATAACTGTAAACACTGTTAACCAATCAAAGAAGAAGGGGAAAAGGAAAAGAAAACATTGTTACCTAACATGCCAGGAGCAAAATGGATAAACAGTGCGTAAATCTACCAGTGAGAAGACAGAGTTTGGCGCAACCAAAAAAAGAAGAAAGTAGAGGATGATCTTCGTTGCTCCTCTCCACAGTGTATCCCTGCATCAGCTGCCTGTGCGCATCAAAGACAGACTCATTGCTTACACTAAACAAGAGGTGAGACTAGATGTGAGACTAAATATGCATGAAAGCATAATTAATATTATTGTTAAAATGTGTTAGTTATGTCAAAGACCTTTAAAAACACACAGAGATGTTTAAATATTAAAAAGATGTTTAAAATATAACTAAAGGTAAAATAGAAGAATAGAAAGTTTTTTTTAAATGTTTAAAATGTTTGAAAAGGGTGTAAAATGTGTGAAAGACTAGAAAGTTCTTTAACAATATGTTTAAAATTTTTACATAGGCTGTAAAATGTATCAATTTATAGACATTTCCTTAAAAACACAAATATATTTAAAATGTGTTTAACGTGTAAAAGAATAAAAAGAAATAAACAAAGATGTCGGGGGCGGGTGGGGTGCAGCTTTTCATTTGTTCTCTGGGGGGCTCATTCTCCCACACTTTGAAAATCCCTGAATTAGAGAATATCCAACATAAATTCAAACTTGTGCACCCAGTTCTTGTTTTTTCAAGTTATTAATGATGTATGCTGTTCACTCATTCCACCCTGGCAAAGAACAGTTCACAGACATCATTAAAAGCTCAAAATGACCATGACATTCATGGCCATGATGTACGAGGTCTGTGAGAAAAGTATCCGACCTTTCTATTTTATACAAAAAATATATGGATTTGATTCATATGTTTTTACGTCAGCCAAGCTTGAACCTTCGTGCGCATGCGTGAGTTTTTTCACTCCTGTCGGTTGCGTCATTCGCCTGTGGGCAGGCTTTGAGTGAGCACTGGTCCACCCCTCTCATCGTTTTTTTTCATTGTGAGGAAATGGCGGAATGATTTGGGCTTTGTTCCATCACAATTTTTTCAGAAACTGTTAGAGACAGGCAGCTGGAAACCATTCATGCCTATCTCGGCTTTCAGTGGCTTATCAGTCGAGTGAGTATAAGAGAAATTGGGGAGAGCTGGGCATGTCCCAACTTGTCCTCTGACACTCCAAAACGGAGGTGTTCTTTGTCTCGCTCCATCAGCGGCTCCGTCATGACGCGCGAAGCCTCCGCGCGGCTTTCCATGACAAAGTCTCTTGTTAAAAGTGAAATCTGTCGGAAAATGGTTGATGTCCAGCTCTTGTGATAAGCAGAGAAATTGCACACGATGGTCCGGGATCCATACGGCCATCCATTTAGAAATGAAATGGTGGTTTCTGCCTGTCGATCGCAGCTCGGAGCGCGCCGCGCCGTGCGCCATTGTCGACAGTCCTTAAAGCGGTAGTAACACTCCTTAATCTCTGTGAAGCCCATAAAATTTTCACCGAAAGCCAAATGAATTTTCCGAATGGTTTCCAGCTGCCTGTCTCTAACAGTTTCTGAAAAAATTCTGATGGAACAAAGCCCAAGTCATTCCGCCATTTCCTCGCAATGAAAAAATGACGAGAGGGGTGGACCAGTGCTCACTCAAAGCCTGCCCACAGGTGAATGATGCAACCGACAGGAGTGAAAAAACTCACGCATGCGCACGAAGGTTCAAGCATGGCTGACGTAAAAACATATGAATCAAATCCATGTATTTTTTGCATAAAATAAAAAGGTTGGATACTTTTCTCACAGACCTCATATGTATGTAAATGTCTGACCTGTATTGACCTGAACTGTAATAAAATGGATTTGGCACCAACAAAGTAGCAACTCCAAGCAGAACCAAGTAACAGTGCATGCCCGTGGAGCTTCCTATAACAGTTTTGCAATGCTAAATACTAATAGTCCCCTGTGTTTGTGTGGCTGGATGTCTTTGTATGTACATGTGTAGGTCTCTTTGTGTCTGTGCATGTACCTGTCTCTATTTATGTACTTCCTCAGCCATGTGTGGTTTATCGTATTCACATGGATGGATAGGAAACACTGTAATTAGCCAGCAGTGTGTAAAAATAGAACAGCTGAGAGGGATGTTTCTATTTATTCGAATACACATGGGGTTGCCCATGCATGAGCTGATGTGATTGTCCATGTAAGTGTGTCTTTCTACTTGTGTCTGAGTCTCTTGTATCCAATATTTAAGTTCTTGTCATGTCCAGACACTGGCACCATTAATCAGAGGCTCTTATTTTTATTTTCTTTCTACCTCATTTGAAGGACTTCAGTCTTGTTTACAGTGAAATCTGTGAAGTAGTTTGCATTCATGGTTTATTTGTGCCATACAAGCACATTAGAATAACTTGTGTGGAAATAACATGCTCACTAATGGAGCAGCTGACAAATACTGCAATTACCCCAATCCAATGGGTGCAGCAGCACCCCATGCATCCACAGTAAAAGCAGAATGTTGGCAGGATGTAGCTTCGTTCCATTTCTATTATCACTTAGTCCCCCAAGCTGTTAATTAAGACTTTAAACTGCAATGGCTGCAGTGTCCGGAAATAGAATTGTGGGGAACATCCCATTAGTCTGAAGGTTTGGGTCAATAAATGAATATATTTTGATGCCAAGTTTCAGTAGGCTGCAATACTAGCTGTATACTTACATGTGCTTTTTGTTTCAATAAAAAAGATGTTTAATCTGTGATGCAAGAGTGAATGATACTTTAATTAAAAAAAAAAACAAAACACTTGATATACGGTCATGGACTTTGCTGACTTGGTCTTCGGAGTGAGATTGCATCAGAATTTTGGCTCTCTGTTGGGACTGTTTACACAGAGACTGCTACCTGCTGCTTTGGACTTGAACTAACAGTCTTTTTCAAGACTTTTTTACTTTTTTACCTTTTTACTTTTTTTTTACTTTTTTTACTGTGCTCCAACGCCTAAGGAAGACCTCTAACGGTCGAAACAACGCAACGGAGCACTTTTATCAGCTAACTTTCATTAGCATTGGCAAGCTAACTAGCTTGCTAACGCTTTCGTTTTTATTTTTTAATTTTTTTTATTTTTATTTTATTTTAGCACCGTTGTCGTGCGTTCGCTGTTGTCGTGCGTTGCCTGTGCTGCTTCATGGCCTGTTTGGTGCCTTGATTGGGGCACTCCTTCTGCTGAATCACCTCTGGATTATTTGCACATTATTCACTTTGTGTGTTTTTGGGAATCCGCTAGCTTAGCGCAGCTACTAGCTCTTAGCCGGTTTAGCATGGCGGCTTCTCCTGTCTCTCCCGTACTTTTCTGCTCTGGGTGTGAAATGTTTAGTTATTCCTCGGCCTCCTTTAGCAGTAACGGTACTTGTAATAAGTGCAGCTTATTCGTAGCTTTGGAGGCCAGGCTGGGCGAATTGGAGGCTCGGCTCCGCACCGTGGAAAATTCTACAGCTAGCCAGGCCCCTGTAGTCAGTGCGGACCAAGGTAGCTTAGCCGCCGTTAGTTCCCCCCTGGCAGATCCCGTGCAGTTGGGAAAGCAGGCTGACTGGGTGACTGTGAGGAAGGAAGCGTAGCCCTAAACAGAAACCCCGTGTACACCGTCAACCCGTTCACATCTCTAACCGTTTTTCCCCACTCGACGATACACTCGCCGAGGATCAAACTCTGGTTATTGGCGACTCTGTTTTGAGAAATGTGAAGTTAGCGACACCAGCAACCATTGTCAATTGTCTTCCGGGGGCCAGAGCAGGCGACATCGAAGGACATTTGATATTGCTGGCTAAGGCTAAGCGTAAATTTGGTAAGATTGTAATTCACGTCGGCAGTAATGACACTCGGTTACGCCAATCGGAGGTCACTAAAATTAACATTAAATCGGTGTGTAACTTTGCAAAAACAATGTCGGACTCTGTTGTTTTCTCTGGGCCCCTCCCCAATCAGACCGGGAGTGACATGTTTAGCCGCATGTTCTCCTTGAATTGCTGGCTGTCTGAGTGGTGTCCAAAAAATGAGGTGGGCTTCATTGATAATTGGCAAAGCTTCTGGGGAAAACCTGGTCTTGTTAGGAGAGACGGCATCCATCCCACTTTAGAGGGAGCAGCTCTCATTTCTAGAAATCTGGCCAATTTTTTTGGATCCTCCAAACTGTGACTGTCTAGCGTTGGGACCAGGAGGCAGAGCTGTGGTCTTATACACCTCTCTGCAGCTTCTCTCCCCCTGCCATCCCCTCATTACCCCATCCCCGTAGAGACGGTGCCTGCTCCCAGACCACCAATAACCAGCAAAAATCTATTTAAGCATAAAAATTCAAAAAGAAAAAATAATATAGCACCTTCAATTGCACCACAGACTAAAACAGTTAAATGTGGTCTATTAAACATTAGGTCTCTCTCTTCTAAGTCCCTGTTGGTAAATGATATAATAATTGATCAACGTATTGATTTATTCTGCCTAACAGAAACCTGGTTACAGCAGGATGAATATGTTAGTTTAAATGAGTCAACACCCCCGAGTCACACTAACTGTCAGAATGCTCGTAGCACGGGCCGGGGCGGAGGATTAGCAGCAATCTTCCATTCCAGCTTATTAATTAATCAAAAACCTAGACAGAGCTTTAATTCATTTGAAAGCTTGTCTCTTAGTCTTGTCCATCCAAATTGGAAGTCCCAAAAACCAGTTTTATTTGTTATTATCTATCGTCCACCTGGTCGTTACTGTGAGTTTCTCTGTGAATTTTCAGACCTTTTGTCTGACTTAGTGCTTAGCTCAGATAAGATAATTATAGTGGGCGATTTTAACATCCACACAGATGCTGAGAATGACAGCCTCAACACTGCATTTAATCTATTATTAGACTCTATCGGCTTTGCTCAAAAAGTAAATGAGTCCACCCACCACTTTAATCATATTTTAGATCTTGTTCTGACTTATGGTATGGAAATAGAAGACTTAACAGTATTCCCTGAAAACTCCCTTCTGTCTGATCATTTTTTAATAACATTTACATTTACCCTGATGGACTACCCTGCTGTGGGGAATAAGTTTCATTACACTAGAAGTCTTTCAGAAAGCGCTGTAACTAGGTTTAAGGATATGATTCCTTCTTTATGTTCTCTAATGTCATATACCAACACAGAGCAGAGTAGTTACCTAAACTCTGTAAGGGAGTTAGAGTATCTCGTCAATAGTTTTACATCCTCATTGAAGACAACTTTGGATGCTGTAGCTCCTCTGAAAAAGAGAGCTTTAAATCAGAAGTGTCTGACTCCGTGGTATAACTCACAAACTCGTAGCTTAAAGCAGATAACCCGTAAGCTGGAGAGGAAATGGCGTCTCACTAATTTAGAAGATCTTCACTTAGCCTGGAAAAAGAGTTTGTTGCTCTATAAAAAAAAGCCCTCCATAAAGCTAGGACATCTTTCTACTCATCACTAATTGAAGAAAATAAGAACAACCCCAGGTTTCTTTTCAGCACTGTAGCCAGGCTGACAAAGAGTCAGAGCTCTATTGAGCTGAGTATTCCATTAACTTTAACTAGTAATGACTTCATGACTTTCTTTGCTAACAAAATTTTGACTATTAGAGAAAAAATTACTCATAACCATCCCAAAGATGTATCGTTATCTTTGGCTGCTTTCAGTGATGCCGGTATTTGGTTAGACTCTTTCTCTCCGATTGTTCTGTCTGAGTTATTTTCATTAGTTACTTCATCCAAACCATCAACATGTTTATTAGACCCCATTCCTGCCAGGCTGCTCAAGGAAGTCCTACCATTATTTAATGCTTCAATCTTAAATATGATCAATCTATCTTTGTTAGTTGGTTATGTACCACAGGCCTTTAAGGTGGCAGTAATTAAACCATTACTTAAAAAGCCATCACTTGACCCAGCTATCTTAGCTAATTATAGGCCAATCTCCAACCTTCCTTTTCTCTCAAAGATTCTTGAGAGGGTAGTTGTAAAACAGCTAACTGATCACCTGCAGAGGAATGGTCTATTTGAAGAGTTTCAGTCAGGTTTTAGAATTCATCATAGTACAGAAACAGCATTAGTGAAGGTTACAAATGATCTTCTTATGGCTTCGGACAGTGGACTCATCTCTGTGCTTGTTCTGTTGGACCTCAGTGCTGCTTTTGATACTGTTGACCATAAAATTTTATTACAGAGATTAGAGCATGTCATAGGTATTAAAGGCACTGCGCTGCGGTGGTTTGAATCATATTTGTCTAATAGATTACAGTTTGTTCATGTAAATGGGGAATCTTCTTCACAGACTAAAGTTAATTATGGAGTTCCACAAGGTTCTGTGCTAGGACCAATTTTATTCACTTTATACATGCTTCCCTTAGGCAGTATTATTAGACGGTATTGCTTAAATTTTCATTGTTACGCAGATGATACCCAGCTTTATCTATCCATGAAGCCAGAGGATACACACCAATTAGCTAAACTGCAGGATTGTCTTACAGACATAAAGACATGGATGACCTCTAATTTCCTGCTTTTAAACTCAGATAAAACTGAAGTTATTGTACTTGGCCCCACAAATCTTAGAAGCATGGTGTCTAACCAGATCGTTACTCTGGATGGCATTTCCCTGATCTCTAGTAATACTGTGAGAAATCTTGGAGTCATTTTTGATCAGGATATGTCATTCAAAGTGCATATTAAACAAATATGTAGGACTGCCTTTTTGCATTTACGCAATATCTCTAAAATCAGAAAGGTCTTGTCTCAGAGTGATGCTGAAAAACTAATTCATGCATTTATTTCCTCTAGGCTGGACTATTGTAATTCATTATTATCAGGTTGTCCTAAAAGTTCCCTAAAAAGCCTTCAGTTGGTTCAGAATGCTGCAGCTAGAGTACTGACGGGGACTAGCAGGAGAGAGCATATCTCACCCGTGTTGGCCTCTCTTCATTGGCTTCCTGTTAATTCTAGAATAGAATTTAAAATTCTTCTTCTTACTTATAAGGTTTTGAATAATCAGGTCCCATCTTATCTTAGGGACCTCGTAGTACCATATTACCCCATTAGAGCACTTCGCTCTCAGACTGCGGGCTTACTTGTAGTTCCTAGGGTTTGTAAGAGTAGAATGGGAGGCAGAGCCTTCAGCTTTCAGGCTCCTCTCCTGTGGAACCAGCTCCCAATTCAGATCAGGGAGACAGATACCCTCTCTACTTTTAAGATTAGGCTTAAAACTTTCCTTTTCGCTAAGGCTTATAGTTAGGGCTGGATCGGGTGACCCTGGACCATCCCTTGGTTATGTTGCTTTAGACGTAGACTGTGGGGGGTTCCCATGATGCACTGTTTCTTTCTCTTTTTGCTCCGTATGCATCACTCTGCATTTAATCATTAGTGATCGATCTCTGCCCCCCTTCTCGGCATGTCTTTTTCCTGGTTCTTTCCCTCAGCCCCAACCAGTCTCAGCAGAAGACTGCCCCTCCCTGAGCCTGGTTCTGCTGGAGGTTTCTTCCTGTTAAAAGGGAGTTTTTCCTTCCCACTGTGGCCAAGTGCTTGCTCATAGGGGGTCGTTTTGACCGTTGGGGTTTTTCATAATTATTGTATGGCCTTGCCTTACAATATGGAGCACCTTGGGGCAACTGTTTGTTGTGATTTGGCGCTATATAAGAAAAAAGTTGATTGATTGATTGATTGACTTATCCAACCTTCACCGGTGACTTTGTGAATTGCCATGTTTGGCTTAATTTGGAGTAAATGCATAGACAACTGAACTGGTGAACCTTCAGACTAGTGATACCTTCCTGAATTGTGCTCTTCTGCACATGCATGAATTTAACAAAAAACATGTTTGCATGTCACAGCTATGTGGAACTATTTTATAGTTGTTATTTTTCATAATTAAAAAAGGGCATACAATAAACATACTTAATGTAAAAATGTCTGTAATTGTGTCAAGGGTTTTTTTTTTCCTTCATTGTTGAACAGTGGTTACTACCATACTGGCAGGAATACAACCCCTGGCAAAAATTATGGAATCACTGGCCTCGGAGGATGTTCATTCAGTTGTTTAATTTTGTAGAAAAAAAGCAGATCACAGACATGACACAAAACTAAAGTCATTTCAAATGGCAACTTTCTGGCTTTAAGAAACACTATAAGAAATCAGAAAAAAAATTGTGGCAGTCAGTAACGGTTACTTTTTTAGACCAAGCAGAGGGAAAAAAATATGGACTCACTCAATTCTGAGGAATAAATTATGGAATCACCCTGTAAATTTTCATCCCCAAAACTAACACCTGCATCAAATAAGATCTGCTCGTTAGTCTGCATCTAAAAAGGAGTGATCACACCTTGGAGAGCTGTTGCACCAAGTGGACTGACATGAATCATGGCTCCAACACGAGAGATGTCAATTGAAACAAAGGAGAGGATTATCAAACTCTTAAAAGAGGGTAAATCATCACGCAATGTTGCAAAAGATGTTGGTTGTTCACAATCAGCTGTGTCTAAACTCTGGACCAAATACAAACAACCTGGGAGGGTTGTTAAAGGCAAACACACTGGTAGACCAAGGAAGACATCAAAGCGTCAAGACAGAAAACTTAAAGCAATATGTCTCAAAAATCGAAAATGCACAACAAAACAAATGAGGAACGAATGGGAGGAAACTGGAGTCAACGTCTGTGACCGAACTGTAAGAAACCGCCTAAAGGAAATGAGATTTACATACAGAAAAGCTATAGAAAGCCATCATTAACACCTAAACAGAAAAAACAAGGTTAGAATGGGCTAAGGAAAAGCAATTGTGGACTGTGGGTGACTGGATGAATGGATGAAAGTCATATTCAGTGATGAATCTCGAATCTGCATTGGGCAAGGTGATGATGCTGGAACTTTTGTTTGGTGCCATTCCAACTGTTTGTTGTGATTTGGCGCTATATAAAAAAATTGATTGAATTGAATTGATTGAATTCCAATGAGATTTATAAAGATGATTGCCTGAAGAGAACATGTAAATTTCCACAGTCATTGATGATATGGGGCTGCATGTCAGGTAAAGGCACTGGGGAGATGGCTGTCATTACATCATCAATAAATGCACAAGTTTACGTTGATATTTTGGACACTTTTCTTATCCCATCAATTGAAAGGATGTTTGGGGATGATGAAATCATTTTTCAAGATGATAATGCATCTTGCCATAGAGCAAAAACTGTGAAAACATTCCTTGCAAAAAGACACATAGGATCAATGTCATGGCCTGCAAATAGTCCGGATCTTAATCCAATTGAAAATCTTTGGTGGAAGTTGAAGAAAATGGTCCATGACAAGGCTCCAACCTGCAAAGCTGATCTGGCAACAGCAATCAGAGAAAGTTGGAGCCAGATTGATGAAGAGTACTGTTTGTCACTCATTAAGTCCATGCCTCAGAGACTGCAAGCTGTTATAAAAGCCAGAGGTGGTGCAACAAAATACTAGTGATGTGTTGGAGCGTTCTTTTGTTTTTCATGATTCCATAATTTTTTCGTCAGAATTGAGTGATTCCATATTTTTTCCCTCTGCTTGGTCTAAAAAAGTAACCGTTACTGACTGCCACAATTTTTTTTTCCTGATTTCGTATAGTGTTTCTTAAAGCCAGAAAGTTGCCATTTGAAATTACTTTAGTTTTGTGTCATGTCTGTGATCTGCTTTTTTCTACAAAATTAAACAACTGAATGAACATCCTCCAAGGCCGGTGATTCCATAATTTTTGCCAGGGGTTGTATAAGACATGTTATTCTCAAAAAATATATCTGAAAAATATTGGAGCATCTTATAATCACAGAGTCAACGTTTACATGACATGCATCCGCAACTATACAGTTCACACTGGTCTGCATTTTAAACCTGTACTGCCTTTTAAATTTCACAAAATTGAAAAGTTTAATTTGTACAGAAATCCACGCATTTTTATCTAGGTTTACTTTTGTAAGATGTAGCAAAATTACAGCTCATTTTAATTGAGAATATATTCATCTGGGGGGAATTCCACACACAATATTGTATTTTCCTTCTAACACCATCATACACATCAACTGCAGGATGAAGTGCAAGTGCACATGTGTGAGGTTTTGAGATTATCTTTGAACTGATCCACTTGCTTAATGTGCATTCCCGGGGCATGCACGCTATAAGATGTCTTGTACATCACTTCAGAGGTGTTATCTGTTGCAAAATGGTTACAAAATATATGAGAAACACATTACATTTATACAGAAATAAGCTGCTTTGTGTGTTCTCTGCCATCCAGATTTAATTTATTCAAGCAAGGAGCCAGCTGACGTCATGCTGCTTTGACGTCACTACCAAATGTATGTCATGGTGTCTGATTGCTAAATTATTTCAAGACAACACAAATTTTGATCATATTGGCAATATAATATTATGGACCCCTTATTTAAATGCTAAAGAATAAAATTGTAGATGTGCCAAGTAAAATTCACACACACAGGAACTGTCAGTCAGTTGTGTGTTTGTAGGCATGGCCTTGTCACTTGTTGTACCTCACAGCTGTTTCTTATTACAATCACCTCACCTGTTGTTTGTCATCTTGTTACATGCCACTGTTTAAGTTTGTCACTCTTCTGCCTTTGTTGCTGGATTATTCTGGTTTGCCTGGTTCTGTTCCTGGTTGTTGTTCAGTGTTAGTAGAATTGTTTTACCCTTTCTCCATCCTGCTGCTATTCTCCAACCGTGTTTCTGATCATTTTGGGCTGTTCCCCAGTTTTGGACTCACTGTGCTTCATGTTCTTGATTCATCTGGTCCCATGGTAAATAAACCATTTGCTACTCCTGTTTGGTCACTGTTTACATTTTTGGGTTCAGTACCTCACAGATCATAACAATCTTATTGTTATTATTATTTTTTTAACTGCTCAAACTGTATTAGAAGACTTATAAAGAGGGAAGCAGTATCTTATTAGTGATCACGTCACGTCGGGCATTTTGCTTCTGCATCAAAACAGGGAAAACTGGTGCGGCACTTTCTCTACATTCTGCAGCCAGACAGTTTCAGCAGACTCCATTAACAGGGGCTGTTGTTTTTCACCACTGAAACAGTTAAATATATTTTCAAGTGTTTTAAAATCTCCCTCATCCCTTTAGAGCAGGGGTAGGCAACCTGTTCCAGAAAGAGCCATGAGGGTGCAGGTTTTCTTTGCAGCCACTGACTCCACCAGGTGATTTTAAGCAGATGGAATCAGTTAATCAGCAGATGGAATCAGTTAATCAGTGAAATCACCTGGTGGAGTCAGTGGCTGCAAAGAAAACCTGCACCCTCATGGCTCTTTCTGGAACAGGTTGCCTACCCCTGCTTTAGAGCATCTGTGAGGATGTTTTGGACATTTGCCCATATGAAAATTCCTGGGAGTATATTGTTGATTTTATGTCATTATACAAGTGGTGAGCCAGTGACAAATAGACATGGCAAGGTCAGCCAATTTGCACTGGGTTCCATCACTTTATTGCACTTTCTACCACTTTATTACTCTTTTATGGAATCTCAACTGTTTTTTTTTTTTTTTCTTTCAGTGTGAGTCAATTAGGGATGGCTATCTTTCACATTTGAACCGATACCCGGTACCTGGAAATCGATACCGGTACGCAACGGTATCAATTTTCTGTATTTTTATGCGTTGCGTTTGAAGTAAAATCTAAAAAAATTGCCATTTAACAGATTTATTTCTGATAATATAAACTTTAACAAATATGTCAAAACAACATGAAATTGTTTGTCTTGTAACAAGGCAATTGTTTCACAAATTTCTTGAACATAGAGACTCTTAACTACACCTAAGCAGTGTTTTTCTTTAAAATGCACAAATTACAACCAAAAGGGGATAGACTAAAAATAAATAAAAGTGTACTTTTTATAAATTAAAGTGCAACAAATTAAAAAATAAAAGTGAGGCAAACTTTTTTGCAATGAAGTACATTTACTGTAGTGTTTCATCATTCCTTGTGCAGTTTTTTTTCAAGAACACAAGCATATCAACTTTTTCGGGCAATAGTCAAGCCCGCTCCAAACATGCTAACATCATCTAAACACTACGCTGTGGCATTTCTTACTGGCAGCAGGTGATGATGATGAAGTGGTTGTTAGCGTATCTTCTCCAGCGATGCTGGCTGCAGATGATGAGTCGCTAGCGGTGCCGAATTCAGGAGCTGATTTGACTCGCAGATACGGATGGGTATTGATAAGATTTTATCGATATCGGTACCATTATCAATTCCGTTTATCAAGCAGATTCCTTATCTGTTCCCTTATCAATACCACTTGTGAATTTTCTGTGTACTAAAAGTAGGCTTTGCAGGTTTTCTATGTCGACAACATTTTATTGAGTCTTAAAGTAAATAAATATGAAATTGGTCACTGGATCCTTAAACTACATAATAAACTCTACATGGTGGATCCTTGATCTCTAACATATAGTACAGGAGCAGGGACCCCCCCCAAAATGGATTCGTTCAACAGGCCCTACATCTAAGGTCTGACTTGACAGAATGGTAGAATGGATCTTCAGGAACAATGTCAGGTAGTATGTACAAGCAAATCGTGGTATCAGTAATTTTCTACAGGCCATTTTATAAAAGAGGAGTCAGTGGCACTTGTTTTTCCAACTGTGATTGTGAGTTTAGAAAACTAGCCATGTCTCTATCAATAATGGACCATTTCTCATAATTTTGGTATCAGTGTGTTTATTATTAAATTTACTAACTGTTAGAACCTTCTGATTTTATGTAGAGGTGACTGTGACCAGAATATTGCAGCTTATTACAGACAGCGGCATAATATTGAAGACGCTCTGGAAAAATAGTAATAAATTTAATAAGACTTTATATAGAAAAGAAACTAAGTGTTTTAGCCACACGAGCCTAGTATTAACTGAACTTGCATTGTTTTATGAAAACATTAACACCAATTATGGTTTCCTAGGTGAAAATTTGACAGAGTTGCATTTATTTTACTACCTATACGATGTTCATGATTTTCCTGACTTTTGAGCCAACTCGGCTAGGACAGAGGGCATTTAAATGACATCTTACCTTTTGATTGTCTGTTATATTTTCATGACACTAAAGTTATTTTACACATGCGAAATCATACCTTTTGATAGTTTTTTTATGCACTCAGAGTCACAGTACACACAGAAACCAGATACTTAGCTAACTGAACAATGGTTATAAATCCGCTGTTACATTTTACAATGTCAAGTTCACCTTTGTTGCTTTACGATTCACACCTTTAACAAGCTGTTCCAGCAAGGTCTCTGTGTGTTAACATGAAAGGCTATGTAGTGAATAGCTCAGATCGTCCCTTAAGTTCAGTCATCATCTTCGTCATCTTCATCCTCAACAATTAGTGGTGCCAGAGTCCTCGGATTCTTACAGTCTTCCCCAGCCATACATCCACAGGCTTCAGTGCAGGAAAGTTCATTTTTCTTGCATGTGCAGTCCCTTCTGCTGCACAAAGACTTCCTGCATTTGCATATTGTGATCTCCACCAGTCCAAGGGGTGCTGGTTCTTTGGTCATCAGCACAGGCGTCAGGGAGTCATCTGCCAAGATCCAGCCATGGTCCTCAGATGGTGGCACGTCTTGCACAGGCACCAGTGCTTGCCTCCATACCAGTGCCTGATAATTGGCTCGCTTGATGTGCTGCAGAAGACTGTCTGATGTTGGAGGCAGGCCCTCATTTCTCTGGCCCCGCTGACAAAAAAGCCAGTATCTGACATCATTGACTTTCCTACCAGCTTTTCTGTCCTTGGTGTAGAGGCTGCATACAAATGCTTCACATCCTGATACTGTATCCTCAGACACTGTGACATCTTTCCCCAGCTGTGATACACTCTGCTGGTGCTCTTCAGACCTGCTAATCATGGTGAAAGCCTTCTTCTTCCCAGTTCCGCAAAGGGAATGGGTAGCTCGGCAAGCTGGTCCAGGTCTGCTTGCAGGCGGTCAAAGACATCATCTTCACGTAACTCTAGGGCAGAATTGAAAGTCTTTAGGGAGGCCTCACGTGGTTTTCTCAGAGGTTCCCTAGTAGATCTCTGGCAGATAACGCACTGCTCAAAGTTTGTAAGCTTCCTTCGCTTTACAGGTAAGAGAATGGAACTGGGTAGCTCATCATCACCTCACCAGACATCGTGTCTGCAAAATGTGAAATAGATAATAAAAGTTATAATCATGAAAGTGGCTTAACCCTAATGCATAAAGGCATGCAAATCTATTGTACATTTATTATAGCAATACTGAACACCTGATCACGATTTGCCTTATTTGAATGATATTAAATCTCTAAAATGACAGTGTTTATTTTACTGGGTACTGTAATTATTAAAATGGAGCATCAGGGAAGACTCTTACCAATGTTTTCCTGGAGAAAAGAGGATTTTCTGCCTTGGTCCTGCTGCTCAAAATCATAGGGATGTATGGTGGTTTTGAGTGTGGTTATTGGATTCACCTGCTGGCTCAATGCTATAGGGTAATCAATAACACATGCTTATAAATAGTTACAAGCACTGAATGCATGGAAATCACCAGACAAGTCTTTATCTGGTATTATCTGCAGTACTCTGCCATTTGCCCAGCATACTGCAAAAATCACCAAAAGGGTGTTATGTGTGAAATGCTCACTATTTTATCAACTACCCACATAGGAAGCTGTATCTGGTCTTATGTTTTCCTTAAAACATTGCACCTTTGGGTGATACTGGGCGTATTTAGTTAGCACAGTCATTTTCTTTTCTACAGCCATTTTTATTAAAGATTGTGACTATTTTTACATAGCGTCTTCCAAGTAATGGCGCTGTCTGTAATAAGCTGCAATATTCTGGTCACAGTCACCTCTACATAAAATCAGAAGGTTCTATCAGTTAGTAAATTTAATGATGAACACATTGATACCAAAATTATAGGAATTGGTCAATTATTGACAGAGATATGAATAGTTTTCTAAACTCGCGATCACAGTTGGAAAAATAGGCACCGCTGACCCCTCTTTTATACAATGACCTGTAGAAAATTACTGATACCACAATTTGCTTGTACATACTACCTGGCGTTGTTCCTGAAGGTCCATTCTACCATTCTGTCAAGTCAGACCTTAGATGTAGTGCCTGTTGAACAAACTCGAAAAATAAGGCCTTTATAGAAATTAGCTCTTGTTCTAATAAATAGAAATAAACAAAATCTGTAGTTTTTGTCAAAAGCATTTCCTTTCAGACATTAATGGCATGAATGTCTTTCCATACATCTGAGCTGAGCTCTTGCAGCTGGCTGCGCTGCACGTCAGGATGTAATTCATAAAGAATGCAGGATGTCTCATTTTGGGAGGGGAAAAGAAAAACGTTTTAATCGATTGTAGTTTATTGTCCATATTACAGCATTTGGAAAGAGGTGTCATTTTATTTGAAGCGGCAATTCGTTTTGAAGTTACTAATTCCGACCGGACTCTGTCTTGGCAGAGAGCCGCGCAGCGTTTGGAGCTGTGCCAACGAAACAGGACGATTCTCATTTCTTGATTGCAACAAGACAAGAGTCCACACAAAAGTGACTCATGATTGACATATTTTAATGGCTTTGAGAAGGGTTAAGAAGCGGACTTGCTGTTTCTGAAGAGCAGTGAATCAAAGAACCAATGAGCCAGCAGATCGAAGCACTGCTTCATAGGTTCATGCTTCAAAGTGGAGTCGTGCTGCAGACGCAGTTGATTGCAGAGCTGCTGCAGGGTCTGTAATCAACGTAGAGAAATTAACATTTTCTAGACAAACACCCTCAAAAACAACGCCCGCTCTGACCAATAAGGGAGACATTAAGCAAAAAGGCCATTGATATTGGTGGATGGAATCAGTTCTTAACGATACCCGAAAGAACCGGTTCTCAGTACGCAACCCTACTCGCAGGCAGCCAGAAATTGTGCTCTCTTCAGCGTTGAGAAATATCTTGTGCTTAACCAGGTGCTTCCTCAGATTAGATGTATTTCCACCGCTGGCTTTACATTTTGTGTCACAAATATTGTAGCGAACATAATGTGCATCACATTTAGAAAAGTGGAGCACTTTAAGCGCTTTCTTTCAGCCATGCTGCTTTGTTTTTGAACCAGCTGCTGTCACTTCTGACGCCATTATGCTGTGTGTGCTGCGTTCATGTTCAGCATGTAAAATTGTCCACTCTCCCACTCTCTCAAGCATAATGGTGCGTTTAAGTACCAAAACATGGTACAGTTTGATTTTACGTGAACACATACCCTGTAGTACCGACGGAATTCGGTCGGTACCCATACCTAGCTTCAATGTGCATTATTTTCACCTAAAAGGGTTTTCTTTTTAAATGCAAAATTTGGTATTCAAAAAGTATTTTTGTAAAACAGGTTTTTTTTTTTTTTTTTTTTTAATGGGGCTTCTTATAATAATCTGCCACATCTTATATTTTGGCCAGTATCTGCCCAAATATTATATGTCTTGCCAAACAGCAAGAAGATCTTGGATTTAATTCTAAAACCTTTTTATTTTCTGTGTGGACTTTGGATATCTTCTGTATGAATAACTTCATCAAAACATGCACATTAGGTTCATTCTCCTTAGTGGCATCTACCATAAAAACTTCAACAAATTCAGTTGCTGACCACAAATATCAGAGTTTCACCCTGGTTTAATGCTCTTAGGAGAGGTGAGATAGATGACCCACTGTGGTGATCCAAAAATACAGCAGAGCAGCCACAAGGCGGGAGGAAAGCTGTTAAAGATTTTTAAATCAGATGGATTAATTTAACTTGTTTTGCATAATTATAATTCCTACTGTAAAATTTGTAAAAAAAAAAATTGTGGTACTTATTTTTAAGGTATTATTCTATTTGTTGTGTGTTTAATAATAATAATAATATCTTTATTTATAAAGCTGTGTAATTACATGTTTCAGTGTCCTTAAAAAATAGCAGTATAACTAAATAGTAGAGAAATAAGGTGAGTTTTAAGTTTCCTTAAACACGTCAACAAAATAACTTTTATGGCTAGACTCACAACCTCTATACCAGGGGTGGCCAAGTTCGGTCCTCGAGAGCCACCTTCCTGACACTCTTAGTTGTCTCCCTGCTCCAACACACCTGAATCCAATGAAAGACTCGTTAGCAGAGGTCAGGAAGGTGGCTCTTGAGGACTGAACTTGGCCACCCCTGCTCTATACCCTTGATATTCTGAAGAGATTCCAAACACACCTGACGAAGTCTGGGATATTTTACTCCTAATATCCTCTATCCTGTTTGAAAGAAATCTAAAAATTGCTGCCCCCCCCCCCCCCCCCCCCCCCCAAAAAAGGAGCAACTGGAACGCTTCAAATAAATTTGCCATACTACTGAATAACAATCTAGGACTATCTATTATAAGACTGTCAATAATACAAATCTGTTCTGGCCACAGAGTAGCCAGCAAACCTCCAAAAATCTTATTGTGCTGTGTGATAAAACTGAACATTTCAGAGTGGCCGTTAATAGTGGCCAGCCTAAGGCACACCTGTGCTCGCTAACACAGATTTAGTTTTGTGAACATTTGTGAAATAGGTCTTTTGTGCATATCGAAATTGTTTTAGATCTTTGAGTTCAGCTTATGAAAAATGGGAACAAAAACAAAAGTGTTGCATTTATATTTTTGTTCAGTGTAATTTTTGCTTTTACTGCTGGCTATAAGTGCTGCAGCAGAAGCTACAGAAACCCTTCCAACCTCCTCTTGAAGTAATTCAAGCACTAGTATGGTTGTTCCAAGACAGACTGTTCACGTGTTTAGCTAACTTTAGGTTTGTAGCTCTCTTGGCAGAATTCTTAGTCCCACTTGGACTCTGAGAGATCATTAAAAGAGAACGCCATTCAGAGAGCACAGTGATTTCTTCCAAATGTAACTGCACAACCATTTGCTACAAATGGTCAGTTACTTGACATAGATCAGGGGCGTAGGCAGAAATCATAAAACGGGTGGGCCCAGAAAAAATCAGACGGGCCCAACCTTTGGGGTTGAGGGTAAGGTGTAGGTATTATAATTCACCGTTTGAAAAAGTATGCCTCGTTTGGACATCGCAAGCAACATTATCACTTAGCCTACAGCACTGGCAAAGTGAGCACACAGACGCGACACGTCAGACACAAGTACTCTTCATGGATAATGCAAGCTGCAGTGCTTGCAGCACCACACACACACACACACACACACACACACACATTCAGTGCAAGTCTGGCAGCCTACTTGACTTGGCCTAAACTCAAAATGTCAGTAGGTATTTAAATAAGGCATTGTTTCAAAAATGAATTCCAAGTTTAATGATGAACACATCACAGCCAACTGCACAGATGCTGTGTGCAGTTACACATACACAAAGTGTCAGACACAAGCACCCCATGGACAATGCAATCAGCAACGCAACGCTTAGTCATGTAAAGTCCTTTAAAATAAAAATTCAAAATATATCCGCAACATGAAAACAGGTTGGCTCGGCGGCCCAATTATGAAATTGATAAACAATGGAAACCATGGCTCGGCGGCCAAATTAAAAACCATCAGAACGGACACCATTTGTGGCAGTTGCAATATAATATTACCAATTAGGCCTATTTAGAAGAAAAAAGTAATCGCATATATGCTACAATCTCTGACTCAAATATGCAACTTACCAAATTGACCTGTATGCCCGTTGTCGCAAATTTGCAACATACCATCATTATTATTATAACATTATAACATAGTCATTACCAGAATACCCAATATTACTATCTAGTTTTTGTGTAAAAGTGAAATTAATAATCTCAACATTATTTACCATCTACTTAAAGGCAAAAACACACACAAAACATTTTTTTATATACAGCTATATAAATTCAGGCATTAAGGGGTTAATGGTCTCACACTTACATTTGATGAATTCTTTTAATGCTACAGCAGGAGACGACGGGGTTTTTTGTTGAACTCTCTTATCACGTCATCATAGTCCAACAATTCGGTCAGTTCTCTTTCAAGGGAAAGCACGGAGAGTGCATTCAGTCTGTGAGTCAACATGGATGTTCTGGTGGACGTTTTTATCCGATTAACAGTAGAAAACAGCTGTTCGACAGTGCATGTTGTTATTGGCATTGTGATGAGGGCCCGCAAAAGACTATTTATTTGAGGAAAAATGTGGTCCCTCGTTTATCGCGGGAGTTACGTTCAAAAATAACCCGCGATAAACAAAATCCACAAAGTAGTCAGCGTTATTTTTTGTTAATTATTATAGATGTTTTATGGCTGTAAAACCCCTCACTACACACTTTTCTCAAACAGGCATTAACATTTTCTCACTTTTCTCTCCTGTGTAAACTCTCTCTTTTTTCTTCTGTGTGAGAAGATTAGAAACCGACACACGCAGAACACAATTTGCGGCTCTCCCTTCGCTCACTGCCTCCGGAGGTACGGATGCGGGACCCGCAAAGAATCCAAGTCCTCTCTCTGTGGTCACGGAGCTCTGTGGCTGCGATCAACATCCGAATCAAAACAGCGGGCGTAGTCTCTGGATCTGTTCCCAGATTTGGCGCAATTCCGCACAGCAGACAGGAGGGTGGCTGTGTGATTGGCCCGCTGCGGCATTTAATGAGCCCACAGAAAGCGCATCGGAGGCAGTGAGAGCAATCGTGGTGATGCCGACCGGTGCAGCGAACGGCCCGCCTGATAAGGACGCAGAACACAATGCGCTGTTAAAAAAAAAGCATGCAAAATTGCTCTAAAAAAATCCGTGAAACTGCGAGGCCGTGAAAGGTGAACCGTGTTATAGCGAGGGACCACTGTACTCTGAAAATGAATTAATAAAAATCACAGAAGATGAACCAGATGTTTTTTCCAAAATTTATTGTTGCTCAGTGCTAATGCAATACCATATCATAGGAATACAATGAGGCAACAACAGGTGACTGTTGAGTGTCGACTCAGCCTTCTCATTGGATGGGGCAGGCCTGGCTGACAAGTGGGCGGGCCCAGGCCCATCCAGGCCCACCCTTGGCTACGCATAAGACATATATTCCTTTGACTGCACTTACTTCCTTGTCAAAACCAAATCTAAAGCTTAACTTAATGCACAAGTTCGTTACTGAGATTCAGCTACTGCTGGAAACATGGACAAATTCATTTTGCCATCACATTGTGAGTACTGCAATCTTAGTCCCTTCAATCAAAAGATCAGTATATGTTTTTATATGTGAATCCAAATGCAGACACACCCTCTTCCAGGTGTTAGCCAGCTGTAGAGAGAGCAGTTCTGCTACATTACTGGATGCTATTTGGCAATGTGAGATTTTTATGTGTTAGCACATGGCAACCTTTTTACTCAAAATGCTTTGCAGGAGCTGTCATAACAGTGATGACTGGTATGAATTGCTATTATAATGTCTCCCTTATCAGAGATACTGAATTCTGAGTTTGCTTTTTCTCTACCTGTTTGTCAGTATCACATTAAAGACCAAACAAATGTACTAAAATCACTAAAGTCATCTCTCCTTTCGTGACTGTTTATCTTCTTATGTGCCTCTTGTTAAAATACAATTTATGACTGTCTGACTGGCTTTGATGTGAATTCACAGAGACCGCATGAGGAAAAGATGGATATCAGCAGTTTGTATTCATCAGCTGGCGTACTGGGAAAATGAGAGGTAGAAGCGAGGAGTGGGGCAGGTTCAGGAGAAACAAAATGAGACTCTCTAAATGGTTATCAATCTGTTCAGATAAAGACAATAAGATTCATGGAAATTCAACTCTACTGTTGTAGAATGAGAAAGGGCATCACAAGAGACGGCCTGTGTGACACTAATAATCTCCATCCTGTCTGGCAGGGCTCCACATGACACTTTGATGACACTTACATCTTCTTTATCATGATTTATAACTGGATTGCCTTGGTTATCATAAAGAATATTATTTGAGGTAAATATGACATTATATAAGTCAGCATCAAAAGTTAAAATGTTGGCACCCAGTTATAAGTTGCTTCAGTACAATCCTGTCTCTATTATATGTGGGCAAATTCATTGACCTCAAGGCTTGATTTTTGCTCTGATACAAATTGTTACCTATTATATCTTACATTGACAGGTCTGTGCTTTAACTTGTCATGTCCAATCAGGCTCTGATCGGGCGTGACAGTCAAGCCGAGTAAAGCAGCACCGTGACATCAGTGGCTGGTCTAGCTAGCTGCAAACTCTGTTTCATTTGTGTCTAAATATAACCTCTTTGTCATATATTCTGTAAAAGCTAGCGAGAAATAAACACTTCTAAAACTGAAAGCACTGCTTTGAAATGATTTACAAGACATTTCACAGATGTTAGGATGATGTTGTAACAGGCTGGTCTAGAACAAAACACTTCATCTGGGACCATAAAGACCATAAAACTGAAAACGCTGTTTTTGTAACCTGATAACACCTCTAAATTGATTTACAAGACATTACACGGACGCCATCGTGCACACGAAGTTCCACTAACTCAAAGCTAACTTCTGGTGTTACAGTATGCCCCACCCCCTCGGATATCTTCCCCTAACCCTAGAAATCTAGCCCCCACCACTGAAAGGCAACATTCCTACAGGCAGCACTGATTAACCCAAACCTTGTTAAGGCCCAGTCAGGATAGAGCAACCTTTAAACTTTATGGTCCCAGATGAAACACGTGGACATACCCCAAATATTTATTACAAATATTTCAAGGCAGGAATACAGACATACAGTTTCAATGTTGTTTTTGACTGTTTCATCTGTGTATTAATCTGGGTAGCATGAAATGGGTGGTAATGCTACAGCAGACTTGTTTTGTAGGGGTGAGGGGAAGATATCCAGGTCAGGATATCTTACCCTCTAATCAATCATCAGTGGGAAGATCAAATAATACATGAGCAGGGAAGAAATTATAGAGGTGAATTGAGAGAATTTACACAAAAAAGGAGTCAGTCACTTCAGAATACAAAGAGGAAGATATACTGTTACACCGGTCTTGTCAAAAACTCATGTATGCACACACGCACACCCTCCTGCAGACACTGTTAAAAGGTAAATATTGTTTAGGATTGATTGACTAAGGAGCTTTATTGAACATGTACAAATTGTACATAAGAAAATAGAATCTTAATCATTAATTCTAAATAAAAATAAATGGATAATTCTATATATGTATGTATACACAAATACTTTGCACTGGGATACCAATTAAACAACTGCAAATTATAAAGAAGACAATGCTTATACAGTGAGGAAAATAAGTATTTGAACACCCTGCGATTTTGCAAGTTCTCCCACTTAGAAATCATGGAGGGGTCTGAAATTTTCATCTTAGGTGCATGTCCACTGTGAGAGACATAATCTAAAAAAGAAAATCCAGAAATCACAATGTATGATGTTTTTAATAATTTATTTGTATGTTACTGCTGCAAATGAGTATTTGAACACCTACCAACCAACAAGAATTCTGGCTCACACAGACCTGTTAATTTTTCTTTAAGAAGCCCTCTTATTCTGCACTCTTTACCTGTATTAATTGCACCTGTTTGATCTTGTTACCTGTATAAAAAACACCTGTTCACACACACAATCAATCACACTCCAACCTGTCCACCATAGCCAAGACTAAAGAGCTGTCTAAGGACACCAGGGACAAAACTGTAGACCTGCACAAGGCTGGGGTGGACTACAGGACAACAGGCAAGCAGCCTGGTAGAAGACAACAACTGTTATGATTATTAGAAAGTGAAAGAAACGCAAGATGACTGTCAATCTCCCTCGGTCTGGGATTCCATGCAAGATCTCACTTTGTGGGTTAAGGATGATTCTGAGAAAGCTCAGAACTACACAGGAGGACCTGGTCAATGATCTGAAGATAACTGGGACCACAGTCACAAAGATTACATTAGTAACACATGATGCTGTCATGGTTTTAAATCCTGCAGGGCAGCAAGGTCCCAAGCCAGCACATGTCCAGGCCTTTTTGAAGTTCACCAGTGACCATCTGGATGATCCAGAAGAGACATGGGAGAAGGTCATTGGTCAGATAAGACCAGAATAGAGCTTTTTGGAATCAACTCCACTTGACATGTTTAGAGGATGAGAACAACCCCAAGAAAACCATCCCAACCGTGATGCATGGGGGTGGAAACATCTTACTCTGGGGGTGCTCTTCTGCAAAGGGGACAGGACGATTGCACCGTATTGAAGGGAGGATGGATGGGGTCATGTATTGCGAGATTTTGGCAAACAACCTCCTTCCCTCAGTAAGAGCATTGAAGATGGGTCATGGCTGGGTCTTCCAGCATGACAATCACCACAAACACACAGCCAGGGTAACTAAGGAGGGGCTCCGTAAGAAGCGTTTCAAGGTCCTGGAGTGGCCTGGCCAGTCTCCAGACCTGAACTCAATAGAAAATCTTTGGAGGGAAACTCCAAACCTGAAAGATTTGGAGAAGATCTGTATGGAGGAGTGGACCAAAATCCCTGCTGCAGTGTGTGCAAACCTGGTGAAAAACTACAGGAAACGTTTGACCTCTGTAATTGCAAACAAAGGCTACTGTACCAAATATTAACATTGATTTTCACAGGTGTTGAAATACTTATTTGCAGCAGTAACATACAAATAAATTATAAAAAATCATACATTATTTCCAGATTTATTTATTTATTTATTTTTAGATTATGTTTCTCACCTAAGGAAAATTTCAGACCCCTCCATGATTTCTAAGTGGGAGAATTGCAGGGTTTTCAAACACTTATTTTCCTCACTGTATGTGCGAGGGTATTTTAGCATTGCATTATTTTTAAAGTTCTTATTTTATAAATACAAAAAGCCAGCTATTTACCTTAACTTTTATTATGTAAATGCTCATAAAAAGAAGCATAGAAGCTGAAAAAAATTAATGGCACAATTATTGATCCCAGGTTTTGCACTATATATATATATATATATATGTGTGTGTGTGTGTGTGTGTATTTTACACCAAGCTTCACAAAAGTATTTTAGTGTCAAAACAATGGAGGCTGCACACAGTAAAGATGTTTCTGATGCTGCATTTAATAAAAGTTTGTCTCACTGACATCACTCAAATGTCACATCATTGTTTGGTGGTTTTGTTGAGTTTAATGAGCATATTAATTTGTGTAGTTTCCAGTAGAGGGCATGTAAATGTGGTAGAGAAAAGAAACACCAAAACAATGAGATTACAGAAAAGAGTGGATGAAGACAATATTACCATACAGAATGGGACTGTACAGTCAGGTGTACTGGGCTTAAGGCCACAAATATAGAAAGGTCACAGACCAATATTTCTGTATGAAACACAGGTGTATACCTGCAAAAGCACCCAAAGGTAATGGCCATGTTCTCCTTTCAGAGTGTAATAAATTGCACTATTCTGAGTATGATTTTTGATTTTTTTTTTTTTTTGGCCATTTCTCCTAATGTTCCTGGTGCATCAGTCCATGATAGTGCTGAGGTCACAAATGGCGCAGTGTTTACAGTTTTTCTGCCTACATTAAAAATTATTTCATTGGTCAATTTGTGTAAATGGGAGTAACAATATGCTATGTGTACCGGTATTGATAAAAAATACAAATGATGCCTCTGATGTTTAGGGTCTGTCTGAAACTTACCTTTTCAGTGTTGTTAGAGCTTGAGATGGTGTCACAGATGTTGGAGAACAGCTAGCCTTATTGATATGATATAGAATTGATATGATTTTATTCATCAATGCCACTAATACGCAGAATTGATTTAGCTTATTACAACCCCAATTCCAATGAAGTTGGGACGTTATGTAAAATGTGAATAAAAACAGAATACACTCACTCACTCTCACTCATCTTCAACCGCTTTTCCGGGTTCGGGTCGCAGGGGCAACAGCTCCAGCAGGGGACCCCAGACTTCCCTTTCCCGTGCCACATTGACCACCCCTGTCTGGTGGATCCTGAGGCATTCCCAGGCCAGTGTGTAGATATAATCTCTCCACGTAGTCCTGGGTCTTCCCTGAGGCTCCTTCCAGATGGTCGTGCCTGGAACACCTCCCTTGGGAGGCGCCCAGGAGGCATCCTTACCAGATGCCCGTACTACCTCAGCTGGCTCCTTTCAACGCGAAGGAGCAGCGACTCTACTCCGCGCCTTCATGGATGACCGAACTTCTCACCCTATCTCTGAGGAAGACACCAGCCACCCTCCTGAGGAAGCCCATTTTGGCTGCTTGTACCCGCGATCTAGTTCTTTCGGTCTTTTGACCAGTAGTTCGAGAGCTTCGCCTTTTAGGTCAGCTCCCTTTTCGTCACAACAGTATGGCAGAGCGAATGCAATACTGCCCCTACTGCGCCGATTCTCTGACCAATCTCACGCTCCATTGTCCCCTCACTCATGAACAAGACCCCGAGGTACTTGAACTCCTTCACTTGGGGCAAGGCCATATTCCCTACCCAGAGTAGGCAATCCATCGGTTTCCTGCTGAGAACCATGGCTTCAGATTTAGAGGTGCTGATCCTCATCCCAGCCGCTTCAGACTCGGCTGCGAACTGCTCCAGTGAGTCTTGGAGGTCACCGGCCGATGAAGCCAACAGGACCACATCATCTGCAAAAAGCAGTGATGAGAGCCTGAGCCCACAAACCAGAAACCCTATTCCCCCGACTACGCCTCGATATCCTGTCCATGAATATCACAAACAGGATTGGTTACAAGGCACAGTCCTAGCGGAGGCCAGCCTCCACCAGAAACGAGTCCGACTTACTACCGAGCACCCGGACACAGCTCTCGCTTTGCGAGTACAGAGATTGGATGGCCCTGAGAAGGGACCCCCTCGCTCCATACTCCCGCAGCACCTCCCACAGTATCTCCTGGGGTACCTGATCATACACCCTCTCCAAGTCCACAAAACACATGTAGACTGGGTGGGCATACTCCCAGGTACCCTGCAGAATCCTTGTGAGAATAAAGAGCTGGTTGGTTGTTCCACAGAGAGGACGGAACCCGCATTGTTCCTCTTCAATCAGACGTTCGACTATCGGCCGAACCCTCCTTTCCAGCACCCTGGAGTAGACTTTACCAGGGAGGCTGAGTAGTGTGATGCTCCTGTAGTTGGCACACACTCTCTGGTCCCCCTTTTTAAATATGGGGACCACCACCCCAGTTTGCCACTCCTTAGGCACTGTCCCAGACCTCAACACAATGTCTCATCCAAGACAATCTCTCCACACCGAGAGCATTCAGCATTTCTGGATGGATCTCTTCAACTCCCGGGGCCTTGCCACTCCGGAGTTTTTTGACTACCTCAGTGACTTCCACCATAGAAATTGATGAATATCCTCCATCAGCTTCCAGTTCTGCCCCTACTATAGAGGGCGCTCTGGTCTGATGCAGGAGTTCCTCAAAGTGTTCCTTCCAATGCTGGATTACATCCTCAGTTGAGGTCAACAGAGTCCCATCCTTACTGTATACTGCTTGGACGGTTCCCTGTTTTCCACTCCTGAGGTGCCTCTCGGTCCGCCAGAGGTACCTTGGTGCCGACTGAAAGTCCTCCGTGGTTTCTCAAACTCCTCCCACACCCACTGCTTTGCCTCCCCCACAGCTGTGGCTGCTGCCCTTCGGGCCTGTCGGTGCCTTGCAACTGCCTCTGGAGTCCTCCGAGATAACATATCCCGGAAGGACTCCTTCTTCAGTTGGATGGCTTCCCTGACCACTGGTGTCCACCATGGTGTTCGAGTTGCCGCACGCTTTATCCCCTGTTTACAATGTGGTACTCAGGTCAAAGCAGTTTCAGTCTTTTGTTCATGGTAATGAGTCATTCACGTCATCAGGAGAGAGTCGTCAAGGGAGCCATCAGGGGAGGCTTCCGTCCTGTCATTAGGAGAGTGCTAACTAGAGCACAATAGGTGCTAATTAGAGCTGTTGTTTAGTCACTAGCCTATAGCAGTCAGCCTCTCGGTAGGTGGGGTCTGATTAGGTTAAAAAACTCCAGCTTTTGTTGGCTTCTGGTTTATTCTTCTCTAAAAGAGTCAAGACAGAAGTCAGACTACCAGAGCAAGAATTTTAGCTGAGGAAGCTTCTGTGATTTGAAGCGAAACGTCCTCACGTCAAGCAACTCAGTCCAGTCGAAGATTCAAGCTTCTCTACTATCCACCAGATCTGGTATCGGTCCCGCACAAACTCCGGCTCCTTCCCCCACAGCGAGGTGACATTCCACACCCCCATAGCTAGCCCCTGCCACCTGGGTCTGGTCCTTCGAGGCCCTCGACTTTCACTGCCACCCAAGAGACAGCGCACCTGACACCTGCGTTTTTCATTGTAGGTGGTGAGCCCACAGGGTGGAGATGGAAAGTCCACATTGCTTTATCTGGCTGTGCACGACTGGGCTCCGTGGCAAGCCCAGCTACCAGGCGCTCACTGACGGGCCCTACATCCAGGCCTGGCTCCAGATGAGGGTCCTGGGCTTCCTCCGGGCCGGGTCATGTTTCCTCTGCCTCGTTCTTTCGTGGTGTCTTGTGAACCATTCTTAGTCTGGTCTCTCAGCTGAGACTAATTTGCCATGGGAGACCCTACCAGGAGTACAAGGCTCCAGACAACACAGCTCTCAGGTTAATAGCGGCACACAAACCTCTCCACCACGACAAGGTGATGGTTCCTGGAGAGGAAAAAAAAAACAGAATACAGCGATTTACAGATCCTCTTCAACCTATATTCAATTGAATACACCACAAAGACAAGATATTTAATGTTCAAACTGATCAACTTTATTGTTTTTGTGCAAATATTTGCTCATTTTGAAATGGATGCCTGTAACACGTTTCAAAAAAGCTGGGACAATGGTATGCTTACCACTGTGTTACATCACCTTTCCTGCTAACAACACTCAGTAAGTGTTTGGGAACTAAGGACACTCACGATTGGGTATAAAAGGCTCAGCCGCTCACAAGGAAAGATAGGGTGAGGATCACCACTTTGTGAACAACTGCATGAAAAATAGTCCAACAGTTTAAGAACAATGTTTCTCAACATTCAATTGCAAGGAATTTAGGGATTCCATCATTTGCAGTCCATAATATATTCAGAAAATTCAGAGAATCTGGAGAACTTTGGTTTTCGACAAGGCCGAAAACCAACATTGAATGCCCGTGACCTTCGATCCCTCAGGCAGCACTGCATTAAAAATCGTTGTGTAAAAGATCTTACCACGTGGGCTCAGGAACTCTTCAGAAAACCATTGTCAGTTAACACAGTTCGTCGCTACATCTAGAAGTGCAAGTTAAAACTTTGCCATGCAAAGTGAAAGTCATACATCAACAACATCCAGAAACGCTGCCGCATCCTCTTGGCCCGAGCTCATTTGAAATGGACAGACGCAAAGTGGAAATGTGTGCTGTGGTCTGATGAGTCCACATTTCATATTGTTTTTGGAAATCATGGACATCGTGTCCTCTGGACAAAAAAGGAAAAATACCATCCAGATTGTTACCAGCACACTGTACATTTTTGAAATGCATAAATGTGAGAATAACATGAAAGTACTGATAAGGTGAACTGTTAATGTTTGGAGCATATGAATCCATTGGACTGAAACATTTGGAACCAGTTCTCACCTGGAGTCAGTTCTCTCTTCCCATCCAGAGTTTCTAAAAATCATAGTTGGTCATCTCTGTTTCAACTCTTGTGCTACAACAACTGGAAAATCTTTGCTTGGGAGCAAAAACAAAAAAATACATTGGTCAAAAAAGTAGTTAAATCTGACATGGTGTCAGAAAATACTGCCTGTGGCGTAAGTCAGAGGGAGCCGGAGGCTGAGGCGGATGTATCTCCACATCTTCCTGACTCACTGTTTTAATATATTGGACTATATTTCATATTTAATGATCCAAGAAAATTATTTATCTTTTTTCCCCCAGTTTGTTTTACTGTTTGACTACTGTCCTTAACTTTTTGTTTTGTTTTTTGTTGTTGGTTTTTTCAGGATGAATGTTTTCAAAAATCATCAAATAATCAAGCGTGTACTTGCAATGACCCTATCTGATTTGAGGGAATAAACAAGAGCAAAGACAAAAAGTGGAGGTGAAAGAAGGGTGAGAGTGAAGAGAGGTATTCACATTATGCTGGGTTATGTAATCTTCAGAGTGCCTCTTTTGTATGTGTTTGGTTTTGCAGCCATGCAGTGTAATGGATCAAACAGACACACAGAGCCTAATTGGGTTTGGAAAAGGTGTGTGTGTGTGTGTGTGTGTGTGTGTGTGTGTGTGTGTGTGTGTGTGTGTGTGTGTGTGTGTGTGTGTGTGTGTGTGTGTGTGTGTGTGTGTGTGTGTGTGTGTGTGTGTGTGTGTGTGTGTGTGCGAGCGCATGTATTTTGGGGTGCTTGTTGTGTATCTCCCTCTCTTTTCTTATTCGTCTTTTGCATAATTCATAGCTGTACTTTTCACAGCATAGCACAAGGTATGATTTTTCTCCAATGCACATACAAACGTTTTGATTTTAAAAAACGATCTTGTCAAAATAGTATCTGTAATTTAGAAAAAGGGAATAGGTAGTGCCTACATCATACTAATTCAATGACATCCAGACCCCAAATGATTGGAGCAATTGCCATGCAAGTTTAATGAGTAATTAATGTAGAAGAATATTTTCATTTGTAGTGCAGCATTAAAATTCTTTTATCTTTAAAATACCCCTGTCCTTTACATTATTTCTGAGTTCATATGTAGTTGCAAGTGTTTTTTTTTATCTTACCCTCAGAGGAAGCCATTTGCAGCTATAAATTTTTTTACATCATCAAAACAACTTCCACAGATTTCCTGTGTTGCACAGTCCATCAGAGTAAACATGAAGCCATAAATGAATCCCCCCCTTTTCCCCTGTACAATTTAACTGGTTATTGAATGAATGAATGAATTTCTTCAGCACACAATTCAACAATAACAAAAAACTCACAACAAAACAACTCTACAATGAACCCGTGTGACCGAAAGGGTGAGGGCAGAAGCAAAGCTTATACGAGGGCTGTCAATAAAGTATAGGTCCTTTTTATTTTTTTCAAAAACTATATGGATTTCATTCATATGTTTTTACGTCAGACATGCTTGAACCCTCGTGCGCATGCGTGAGTTTTTCCACGCCTGTCGGTGACGTCATTCGCCTGTGAGCACTCCTTGTGGGAGGAGTCGTCCAGCCCCTCGTCGGAATTCCTTTGTCTGAGAAGTTGCTGAGAGACTGGCGCTTTGTTTGATCAAAATTTTTTCTAAACCTGTGAGGCACATCGAAGTGGACACGGTTCGAAAAATTAAGCTGGTTTTCGGTGAAAATTTTAACGGCTGATGAGAGATTTTGAGGTGATACTGTCGCTTTAAGGACTTCCCACAGTGCGAGACGTCGCGCAGTGGTCCCAGGCGCCGTCGTCATCCTGTTTCAAGCTGAAAACCTCCACATTTCAGGCTCTATTGATCCAGGACGTCGTGAGAGAACAGAGAAGTTTCAGAAGAAGTCGGTTTCAGCATTTTATCCGGATATTCCACTGTTAAAGGAGATTTTTTTAATGAAAGACGTGCGGACGGGTCCGCGCGTCGGGACACACCTGGCGCGGTGCAGCGGCACAGGAAAAACACCTCCGTGTTGATAACCATTTGTAAAATCCGGCGGCTTTTGATGGCTTTCAGTGGAGTGAGTATATGAGAAATTGTTTAACAGCTGGACATGTTCCAACTTGTCCTTAAGGCTTCCAACAGAGGTGTTTTTCCAGTGGCGGAGCGTCGCAGCGGCTGCGAGCCGACGCTGCAATCCGTCCGCACGTCTTTCATTAAAAAATCTCCTTTAACAGTGGAATATCCAGATAAAATGCTGAAACCGACTTCTTCTGAAACTTCTCTGTTCTCTCACGACGTCCTGGATCAATAGAGCCTGAAATGTGGAGGTTTTCAGCTTGAAACAAGCTGACGACGGCACCTGAGAGCGCTGCACGACGTCTCGCACCGTGGGAAGTCCTTAAAGCGACAGTATCACCTCAAAATGTCTCATCAGCCGTTAAAATTTTCACCGAAACCCAGCTTAATTTTTCGAACCATGTCCACTTCGATGTGTCTCACAGGTTTAGAAAAAATTTTGATCAAACAAAGCACCAGTCTCTCAGCAACTTCTCAAAGGAATTCCGACGAGGGGCTGGACGACTCCTCCCACAAGGAGTGCTCACAGGCGAATGACGTCACCGACAGGCGTGGAAAAACTCACGCATGCGCACGAGGGTTCAAGCATGTCTGACGTAAAAACATATGAATGAAATCCATATAGTTTTTGAAAAAAATAAAAAGGACCTATACTTTGACAGACCTCGTAAATACCCACACCTTATACTATAAAAATAAGAAATGTATACACACATATATACATGCATGCACACATAAACACAATTTCATGAATACATATCTACACATAAACATATACACACACATGCACACACACACACACACATATATATATATATATATATATATATATATATATATATATATATATATATATATATATATATATATATACAGTATACAGTATACACACATACACATACATAGGTATATACAACCCCTGGCAAAAATTATGGAATCACCGGCCTCGGAGGATGTTCATTCAGTTGTTTAATTTTGTAGAAAAAAGCAGATCACAGACATGACACAAAACTAAAGTAATTTCAAATGGCAACCTTCTGGCTTTAAGAAACACTATAAGAAATCAAGAAAAAAAGATTGTGGCAGTCAGTAATGGTTACTTTTTTAGACCAAGCAGAGGAAAAAAATATGGAATCACTCAATTCTGAGGAAAAAATTATGGAATCACCCTGTAAATTTTCATCCCCCAAATTAACACCTGCATCAAATCATCAAATCAAACCTAAGTCTTCAAACTATAGCAAGCAATCTTATTATTCTTGTAATGCCTTTTAAAGCCTACCAAATACCAAGTACTTTCATATTGTCAGGACAGTTATTCCAGATGTTAATACCTTTAACAGAAACACAATGACTTTTTGAAGGAGTTCAGATGCTTAATTTCCCCAAAAATAAAATTCCTCAGTTTAAACAGATCCTGGACATGTTGTAGCAATACTTTATTTTTTAACTTTATACATGTGATGTACTCAACCAAGTCCCAGAACTTTAGAATATGTAAACAGGCATACAGTGGATCCATCGGCTCACGAATTGGACTGCTTAATTCTAAAAAAAAATTAAAGGGGCTATTCCATAGCGCCATTCCTTCCCGTTTCATTCCGAACAACAAGTTGGGGCATGTTTTGAAGCATCATAGTAACTTCTTTGTCTTTGTCAATCTTGAACAAACTTGATATACGTAGCAATCACGGCCATCATCAGCACCAGTTTTCTAATCTGGGCAAATTTTCGAACTGTTCAAAAATTTAATCCCGATTTGCAACATCGTTGTGCGGTAACATCCAGGTGGTCATAGTCTTATCCGATTCAGTCACATTTGCACATTTCTAAATGGGGTATTTGTAATGAATACAGTTTGAAACTTGATTGTGCTCCATTGGGGTAAAAATTTCAAGCAGAAGCAGTTTTTGCTGTGGTTCTGGCTGAGCATGCAGCCAGGTCTAACTCCTTACTTTTATTTTCTGGCAGGTTGCCAAGTCTGCACTTTATAAGATAGCCTGTTAGCCTCATCCCGTATTTGCATTTTTTTGGATTGTAGGAAATCATAATAGAATGGCACCCTGTGGAAATGGGGTTGAAGACCCTTACAGTACACAGTTTAAGACTGGAACAGCTTCCATGTTTGACACAGAATCAATTGATTTTTTTTGTGATTCAGTGATACCATAATATAGATATGCTTGACATTTGATCAGTCATTTCCAACACTGATCCACTTTGTCCTAGACTAACGCCCAACCCTTGCACCATGTTTAATTCATATTGTCTTTAAGTAATGTGGGTTAGTTCTGACCTTGAAGCCCCATCACACATAGCAAGAATGTGCAGGAATGAGCCCGGCATGGCAAAAATGGCCATAATCTGGACACAGTCGGGAGGGAAAGAGGCGTGTAAACTGTGGGTGGATCCTATCTAGACTACCTTGTCCACACCTGCACGATCGCATCCAAAGCATATTTAGGCAACAGTTAGAAGACACAGACTGCTGTCAGACAGCCATAAGGGCCCCTTCACACATAGTGCGAATTGGGTTGATTTGTGCATAAAGTGCGCATGAAGCAGGAATCGTGTGCAAAACGTGTAAAATCGCAGCTGCCTCGTACACCTGTTACTACAACTATTTGCGGACACCAGCAGCTGAAAGACAGAGTGTGCGCTGTGCGAGCTCATCAAACCCTCTCGCTGCAGGTGTCGGCCAAATTCCAACTGACATGCACGAATGTCTAACACCGCTCTCATGGCGCTTATAAAATGTGTGGCCATTTGTACTATTATTACGAAAACAGTCTGCAGACAATCACTGTCAAGCTGGATGTGAAATTTGTCTAAGTGCCCCACGACTGTGAAGTTGCTGAGTGCGCATGTGGCATGCCAGAGTGTCGGCCAGAGTGTCGGCTCCCCCCACAACACATGCGCGTGTGTTTCGCACGCTCCCCCAACACCTCTGTGTGTGTGTGCTGTCGTCCCCCCCCCCCCCCCCCCTGCAGGCAAGGCATCTCTCATCTGTGAGCTGATAGGACAGAGGGCATGGCTGGCTGCCCACAGCCCTAAAAGATGCTGAAGTTTGCTCAATTTCCAAATGTCTGGATGGCAAGCACGGGACCAGAGTGGGAGCCAGCTCCATGTCCTTCCTTTGCACTGGACCTGCCGGTATTGGACATCGGAGTACAACCAACGTATGGACCGGTCTCACGCCATATGCGTCCATGCCGGCATCGGTGCGGTCACTCACTCACTCACTCATGCAGTCACATCTGAGCACGTCTTCCCCTTCCCATGCTTCTATCCATGCTTTTATTAACACACATTTGGATTACTGTAACTCATTGTATTTTGGCCTGGACCACTCACTTTTGCACCGCCTGCAGCTGGTACAAAATACGGCTGCCCGTCTCCTTACTGGCAAATGCAAGCGGGACCATGTATCTCCTGTCCTGGCCTCGCTGCACTGGCTTCCAGTTACTTTTAGAATTGATTTTAAAATTGTATTCTTTGTTTTTAAAGCTCTTAATGGCCTAGCCCCCCAGTATTTATCTGAGCTCCTCCATGTCTACGCCCCTGCCAGAGCAATGAGATCTGAAAATCAACTTGCTACTGGTCACCCCAAAAATGGTTCTTGAAATGAGAAAAACATTATTTCCCAGTAAAACCATTTCCTGGTATTCATACTTTTGATTAAATTTTTTGAGACATCCTATATACAGTTGTGCTCAAAAGTTTACATGCCCTGGCAAAATGTTCGCATTTTTGGCCATTTTTAAGAGAATATGAATGACAACACAAAAACTTTTTTGTGACTCATGGTTAGTGGTTGGGTGAAGCCATTTATTGTCGAACTGTGTTTCCTCTTTTTAAATCAAAATGACAAGAGAACTACCCAAATGACCCTGATCCAAAGTTTGCCTACCCCTGTTCTTAATACTGTGTATTGCCCCTTTAACATCAGTGACAGCTTGGAGTCTTTTGTGGTAGTTTTGTACGAGGCTCTCTGATGGTAAAACTGCCACTGAATATGTCTTGGACTTTATTTACATTAATTGCAAAGAAATACAAAGAGTATGGCCCTTTATGGTAAATCCGCATGGAGTAGACAGTTCTCAAAAACTGAGTGACTGTGCAAGAAAGAGAAGTGTGAGGAAAGCCACCAAGACACCCAGACAACCCAGGAGACGTTATGGGCTTATGTGGCTGTGATTGGAGAAATTGTGCACATAACTTCTCCTGGGTTGCCATGTGCCACATGTGTGGCGGAGGTGGAGGGTGGGGCAGCGGGAAGCACGAAACACACGCATGCCACATGTTAGGGAGTTTGCAACACACGGGTGATTCACATGCACGCCATGTATTGCGGAGAGAGCCGACACACTGGCATGCCACATGTGTGTTGCTTTCCAGTGCCACACTCGTGAAGGCACTTAGACACATTTCATAACCAGTTCAAAAGTGGTCGTCTGCTCGCTATTTTTGTGCTAACAAGCACGACTGGCACCACATTTTCTAAGTGTGCAGTGAGCAGTGTTGGATGTTTGCGTGTGTCACCTAGAATTTGGCCAACACCAGCTGTGAGAGGGATCAAATGGGCTCTTACAGGACACTCTCTGTCTTTCAGCCACTGGTGTGCGCGAATAATTGTAGCGACAGGTGTATGAAGCGTTAGAGGTGAGTCCGCTTTTTCACAAAACACATGCAATTCCTCCTTCCTGCGCTAGTCGGCTTCAACTGTGTTATGTGTAAAGGGGCCCTTATTGAGTGTCAAAGTTTGAGTGTCTGTTTGGTATGCTTATGTATTTTGGGTCAAGGATGAACGCTGCAAACATGGAATGTCGATCGGACAAATATTTTTTGAGACATTAGCGATTTTAGCGAACCAGTAAACAATTGGTATTGTGCTGCATGGCACCATGGGAGTTGGACATTTTGGGGTTTTAAATGTTGTGGATCATGTTATTTTAACAGTTTTGTTAGTGTTATTGATTTATTGTTTTTGTAGTTCAGTAGTTTAGTCAGTTTAGTTAAGTGTCATGTTGCTGTTGCCATGAGTGACTTAAGTGTTATGCTGCCATGCCAGTACCATGAGTGAAATGTGTATTGCGTTTGATGTATTCCGTCACTGTCTCTGTTTGTGTCTAAAAAATAGAAGCACCTGCTCGCGACAGAATGCGGAAAAGACATAAACCTCTTATTTACTTATTTATTTATTTATTTATTTATTTATTTATTTATTCAGTTGTGTGTTTTGCATTTTGAGAAACTGAGCCATAGCTTCTAGATTGTGTTTTTTTATGCTTGGCAAAACTTTAATACTTTAAATGTGTAACTAACTATAACTTAGCGAGAATAAATGAGTTTTAAGTCTTGGTTTTACAGATTCTGTGGAATGTGGCAGTCTGTTCTCAGCAAGCAAATTATTCCATAAAATGGAGCATGAAAAGAGAAATCCCTGCAGCCTGTTGAATTTTTCTCCACCTTTGGAACAGAGTAATAAGCCTGCAGCCCGGGAGTGTAAAATACAGGGAGATGCATGCTGTTCCACGAGTTCTTGAAAAAAGAGTGTGCCATACCATTCTATATTTTATATGATAATAACAAAACCTTGAAGTTTCATCTCATGCATACAGATGCACACAGAGCCAGTGATGCCAGGCCAATCCAAAGGTGATTTGGTCAAATGGCTTTGTTTTGGTTAAAACTGAAGCAGCTGCATTTGGACCATTTGAAGACATCTAATAATATGTGACACATCAGAAAATAAAACATTGCATTGAGCACTTCTCAATGAAATAAACACACAGCTCAGTGTGTGTACATCTGTCATAATATAGGCCAAGAAACACATTCTTGGTAAGTTCTCAAATGTGCAACTCAAAGAATACTTTACCCATCCAAAGAGTCTTTAGACTTCATAGTCCTCAAAAACAGTAGAATAATGACATGGCCCCATTCCTCACCTGTCTTTGAACAGCATTGAGAATTTGTGGTACCTTCTTAAACATGTGATTTACTGTGAGGGAAAACAGTACACCTCTATGAACATTTGTGAGACTGTGGTTGCTGCTGTCCAAAAAGATGATCATCAACAGATCAAGAAAGTGCCTGTTAGACTCCATGGCTGGAAGGCTCATGACGGCACTTGAAAGAAGGGTGGCTACATTGATCACTGGACGCTGTGTTTTCATTTAGTAGAGTACGTATCACAAATACACTATATATGTATATACAGTATAGTGCCTTGCAAAAGTCTTCGGCCCCTTGGTATTTCAAACATAATAATTTGTTTATTCAAATTTCAAATACAAAAAATAAATCAGGCTTCTGAATATAAAAATTTCTAAAATGATCTAACGCTAAGAAAATCTATAAAACATGATATGAATTAATTAAAAATATAAAAGCCAAGATGATATATATAAGAGGTGCCCAAGTTCGGTCCTCGAGATCTACCTTCCTGACACTCTTAGTTGTCTCCCTGCTCCAACGCACCTAAATCCAATGAAAGGCTCATTAAAAGCCTGCTAATGAGTACATCTGAGATTAACGCCTAGATTTGATGTCTTGGTCAAAGAGAATATATGTATATATAATATGAATTAAAATTGAATTACTTGGTTCCGCCTTTGGTCAGGACAGAAAATTGAGATGCAATAGAGATATATTTTTACAAATTTAAAAAAGCGTGGATTAAAAATACCTGAAATTCTTAAAGTAACTTCAGCAATAAACACAAATCTTCAACAAATATTAGCATTCTCCTTGAATAAAAATGTTTATAAAGAAAAAGTGACATATTTTACCCTCATGACATCCTTCACATCCTCATTTTGCAATCTCCCACATCTTTATGAAAAGAAGTGTCCTTGATAGGACACTGAAAAGACACAGTTGGATAGGAAGTGATTTGATAAGATAACATGTTTGCTCACACTAGACGTGCATGCTGTCAGTACGCGCTTGCATGCGCACCTCTCTTTAGTTCTTTTCACGCAAGTCAAGGTCATATATCTCTGCTCTCTATTATCTTGTTAGTGCAGTTTGAAGACACAAAGAGAATGAGGAAGAATAGCAGGAAGGACTGGATTTTTGCTTTGAGAAATGCAGACAAAGAGCACTGAGATGCCATGTGGGATGGCGAGAACAGAACTGTGTGTGCCCACAGGCACTTACCCCTCACGGGGCAGGATGAGTGGAGAATGAAGGCAAGGAGGCAGCGGTGTCTGGAGGAGAGATAAATGCATTATTAAGCAAGGAGTTGACAGCAGTATGGGTTGTGAGGAATGTGACAAACATCTTGGCGTGCTTCGAATTCACACAGTTGTGATTTATCTTCACAATACAAGTGTTTGTCAAAGTCCTTTACATCATCTGGTGTATTCACAAGGATGAACAGATGGCTTGAAAAAAAGCTTAAACCAGAAAAACTTTCATCCCAGCAAGATCAGAAATAGCCTGAAGCATTTTTTTTGAACTGGCTATATTGTCTTAATTATTCTGCCAAACTAGTCCCATTGGGGTCAAAGGTCAATGCAGATGTTTCTTGCCACTTAACAAAAAATATTAGTAGCATTAAATGGAAAAATGATTTTGTTGCTTTTGGCTATTGTTGTGATAATGCTTTATTTTCTGACAGTGTTCTATTAGAGCTTATCAAAACTTCAGTCTTGGACATAATTTAATATAAATGTGACAGGATGTCAGCAGTTCCTTAAAGACATACATAGAAGCACACATGGACAGAGAGGTGGAATATGATGAACTGTACTTGTGTTGTTTATTTATTTTCCATTAATCTGTGGTTTAGTCACATTGGTGAATTATTTGAGTCAGGTGCGAGGTGTGAAATATTTATCATCATAAGCAATGGGGCAATCACATATTGGCAATGTGTGGCAGACTGTAAACTGGATGTTTCATTGTTTTCAATGAGGAGATGACAGAAAAGTGAACAGTAAAATTTTTGTGCGGACACTCCCAGTTTTGTATGAGTTAAAAGTCCTCTACAGGCCCTGAGCCCCTCAGGCCAGTTCTTATAACCAGATACCGAAGCATGAAATGGATAAGAGTCTATGATCCACTCTGGATGGGCCACTAGTCCATTGGAGGTTCCTTCCCCAGCCAAGGCTGGTACACATTTATAGCTGGGTGCACTGGGACAATGCAGAGGAAGTTTCTTTTCCAAGCACTCAGACTGTCGCCTGAAGTACAAGCTTGGAATCGAACCCCAGTCTATAGATTCGTGGTGAGACATAGCTCTGCATAGTAGGGGTGTGGTTGAGTCTGGTTTTCTTTAAATACAGCAAGAAATGAAGCTGAAATATGACAAAATGTTTATTTTTCAACAATTACAACCACAACAAAAATACTAAAATACTGTTTTATCATTTATTTAAGTCCAGTAATCGTCCATTCAATTTCAGTTTATTTTACGAGGTATGTCCATAAAGTATAGGTCCTTTTTATTTTTTTCAAAAACTATATGGATTTCATTCATATATTTTTACGTCAGACATGCTTGAACCCTCGTGCGCATGCGTGAGTTTTTCCACGCCTGTCGGTGACGTCATTCGCCTGTGAGCACTCCTTGTGGGAGGAGTCGTCCAGCCCCTCGTCGGAATTCCTTTGTCTGAGAAGTTGCTGAGAGACTGGCGCTTTGTTTGATCAAAATTTTTTCTAAACCTGTGAGACACATCGAAGTGGACATGGTTCGAAAAATTAAGCTGGTTTTCAGTGAAAATTTTAACGGCTGATGAGAGATTTTGAGGTGACACTGTCGCTTTAAGGACTTCCCACAGTGCGAGACGTCGCACAGCGCTCTCAGGCGGCGTCATCAGCCTGTTTCAAGCTGAAAACCTCCACATTTCAGGCTCTATTGATCCAGGACGTCGTGAGAGAACAGAGAAGTTTCAGAAGAAGTCGGTTTCAGCATTTTATCCGGATATTCCACTGTTAAAGGATATTTTTTTAATGAAAGACGTGCGGACGGGTCCGCGCGTCGGCTCGCAGCCGCCGCGACGCTCCGCCACAGGAAAAACACCTCTGTTGGAAGCCTTAAGTGTTGTGTGGGCCGCCAGAAGAGGAGGTACTGCTGGCCCACCACCAGAGGGCGCCCTGTCTGGAGTGCGGGCTCCAGGCACCAGAGGGCGCAGCCGCCTCACAGGAGCAGCCAGGGTGACAGCTGTCACGCATCACCCGCAACAGCTGTTACCAATCATCTGATCGGCAGGAGTACATCAGCAGGACGACGTCTCCACCTCTTTGCTGAGATATCGTTTCTACCGAGAAGGTAACGTACTCTGCTAGCTGATTAACAGTGATCTTTGTAACTTGTGCATTACTCTGAGAGAACTTCCCAACGAGAGGTGGAGGTAGCTTACCTGTCGTTCGGATTCCTGGGTGCGAACGCGCCCTCTTTTAACTGTTCTTTATTCCTCGCCAGCAGTACCAGGTCCGACACGCGGAGGCAGTGGCCACCTGGGAGTTCGGGACTTGGCGGCTCCAGTATTCCCGGGGTCTGGTGGCGGAGGAAACCGTGTGGTTCCGGTTCTACTTTGGAGAGGTATCTCCTATCTTCGAGCCTGCCCACACGACACCTGTGTGAATTTGACTTTGTCCCTTTATTGTGATCTGTTGCCCTTGTTGTGCGTATTCACAACAGTAAAGTGTGTTATTTGACCTATTCCATTGTCCATTCATTTGCGCCCCCTGTTGTGGGTCCGTGTACTTACACTTTCCCAACAGGATATCTCGGCCAACGTCATGGATCCCGAGGGGCGTCAGCCGGCTGTTGAACGGCCAATGGAAGAGCAGGGCGCACAGGCGTCTGCAGGAGGAATGGTCGGTGAGTTGCAGCGAATCCTCACCGCTTTTACGGCTCGGTTGGATCTAATGACCGAGCAGAACGTCCTCCTTAACCGCAGGGTGGAGGCTCTCGCCGCGCAGGTGGAGGTGCGCCCTCAGGGCGCTGCTGCGGCTCTCCCTCTTGTTGATCCTGTGCGCAACAGTGACGTTCCACAGGTCGTTCAACGACCCCTCCCACCTTCCCCTGAAGCATACATAAGCCCTCCAGAGCCGTACGGGGGTTGTGTGGAGACGTGCGCAGACTTTCTTATGCAGTGTTCGCTCGTCTTCGCACAACGTCCCGTCATGTACGCGACTGATGCTAGTAAGATAGCTTATGTAATTAATCTGCTTCGCGGCAAGGCACGCGCTTGGGCTACAGCGCTCTGGGAGCAAAATTCACGGCTTCTTCTGACATATGATGGGTTTGTGAGGGAGTTCAGAACAGTGTTCGATCATCCAAATAGAGGAGAGACCGCTTCAGCCGTGCTGCTGTCAATGAGACAGGGGCGCCGGAGCGCAGCTGTTTATGCAGCCGACTTCCGCATCGCGGCTGCGAGGTCCGGCTGGAATAACACTGCCCTCTGCGCCGCCTTCGTAAATGGACTGTCGTTGGTCCTGAAGGAGCTCCTGGTGGCCAAGGACGAACCGCGGGATTTAGACGGGCTTACTGATCTCGTTATACGATTAGACAATCGGTTAGAAGAACGCCGTCGGGAACGAGACGAAGGGCGTGGCCGGGCACGCGCCGTCCCTCTCCCTTCCGGTTCCGACCGAGTTCCGCCCTTCCCACGCTCCACGGCCTCTACGCTCCGTGTGGTGACAGCTCCCCCTGCTGATGAAGCTATGGACACGAGCAGGGCCAAATTTAGGGCACCAGATAGACAGAGGAGGCTGGCCCGCGGAGCGTGCTTTGTTTGTGGCTCAATAGAGCATCAAGTAAGGGACTGCCCCGAGCGGTTAAAACACCAACACCCGCCCCTAGACACTGGGTTAGGGGTGGGCCAAAACATTCACGTGGGACATACCCATATTGCCACACGACTCCCAGTGACAATCCTTTATGAGGATTTAACCCTGAAGGCCCCAGCACTGGTGGACACGGGCTCTGAAGGGAATCTGTTAGACAGCAGATGGGCCAGGGAGATAGGGCTCCCTCTGGTGGCGCTTACCTCGCCTGTGCAGGTGCGGGCACTAGATGGCTCCCTACTCCCACCAATCACACATAAGACACCACCAGTAACTCTGGTGGTGTCAGGAAATCACCGGGAGGAGATCGAGTTTTTTGTAACTCCTACTACCTCCCGTGTGATTTTAGGGTTCCCCTGGATGTTAAAACACAATCCCCGGATCGATTGGCCGTCCGGGGTAGTGGTTCAGTGGAGCGAGACCTGCCATCGGGTATGTTTAGGTTCCTCAGTTCCTCCCGGTTCCCAGGCTAAGGAGGAGGTCAGACTCCCGCCCAATCTGGGGACGGTGCCGGTGGAGTGCCATGACCTTGTAGATGTGTTCAGTAAGGATCTGGCGCTCACCCTTCCCCCCCACCGTCCGTACGATTGTGCCATTGATTTGGTTCCAGGCGTTGAGTTCCCGTCCAGCAGGCTGTACAACCTCTCACGACCTGAGCGCGAATCAATGGAGACCTACATCCGGGACTCTTTAGCCGCCGGGTTGATCCGGAATTCCACCTCCCCGATGGGTGCAGGTTTCTTTTTTGTGGGTAAAAAAGACGGCGGACTTCGTCCATGCATTGATTATAGGGGACTGAACGAAATCACGGTTCGTAATCGATACCCGCTGCCCCTATTGGATTCAGTGTTCACGCCCCTGCATGGAGCCCGAATATTCACTAAGCTAGATCTTAGAAATGCGTATCACCTGGTTCGGATCCGGAAGGGAGACGAGTGGAAGATGGCATTTAACACCCCCTTAGGTCACTTTGAGTACCTGGTCATGCTGTTTGGCCTCACAAACGCCCCCGCGACGTTCCAAGCTTTGGTTAATGATGTCTTGCGGGATTTCCTGCACCGATTTGTCTTCGTATATCTAGACGATATACTCATCTTTTCTCCGTATCCTGAGACTCATGTCCGGCATGTACGTCAGGTCCTGCAGCGGTTGTTGGAGAACCGGCTGTTTGTGAAGGGCGAGAAGTGTGAATTCCACCGCACATCTTTGTCCTTCCTGGGGTTTATCATCTCCCCCAACTCCGTCGCTCCTGATCCGGCCAAGGTTGCGGCGGTGAGAGACTGGCCCCAACCCACTAGCCGTAGGAAGCTGCAACAGTTCCTCGGCTTTGCTAATTTCTACAGGAGGTTCATTAAGGGCTACAGTCAGGTAGTTAGCCCCCTGACAGCCCTGACCTCACCAAAAGTCCCCTTCACCTGGTCGGATCGTTGCGATGCCGCGTTCAAGGAGTTGAAACGGCGCTTCTCGTCGGCACCTGTTCTGGTGCAGCCCGATCCTAGTCGCCAGTTAGTGGTTGAAGTGGACGCCTCGGACTCAGGGATAGGAGCTGTGCTTTCCCAGAGCGGGAAGACCGATAAGGTCCTTCACCCGTGTGCCTATTTTTCCCGCAGGTTGACCCCGGCCGAACGGAATTATGACGTCGGCAATCGAGAACTCCTTGTGGTGAAAGAGGCTCTTGAAGAGTGGAGACATCTGTTGGAGGGAACGTCCGTGCCATTCACGGTTTTCACTGACCACCGGAACCTGGAGTATATCAGGACCGCCAAGTGGCTGAACCCCAGGCAAGCCCGCTGGTCACTGTTCTTCGGCCGTTTTGACTTCCGGATCACCTACCGTCCCGGGACCAACAACCAGAGATCGGATGCCTTGTCCCGGGTACATGAAGATGAAGTCAAAACGGAGTTGTCGGATCCACCGGAACCCATCATCCCGGAGTCCACTATCGTGGCCACCCTCACCTGGGACGTAGAGAGAACCGTCCGGGAGGCCCTGGCACGAAGCCCTTACCCCGGAACTGGGCCGAAGAACAGACTCTACGTCCCACCAGAAGCTAGGGCTGCAGTCCTGGACTTCTGTCACGGCTCTAAGCTCTCCTGTCATCCAGGGGTGCGAAGAACCGTGGCAGTTGTCCGGCAGCGCTTCTGGTGGGCGTCCCTAGAGGCCGACGTCCGGGATTATATCCAGGCCTGCACCACCTGCGCCAGGGGCAAGGCTGACCATCGCAGGGCTTCGGGACTGCTCCAGCCGCTGCCCGTGCCCCATCGCCCCTGGTTCACCACGTCGTCCGGCTGCATGGGATCCCAACAGACATCATCTCCGATCGCGGTCCCCACTTCTCCTCGCACGTCTGGAGGAGCTTCTGCCGGGAACTGGGGGCCACGGTGAGTCTCTCATCCGGGTATCATCCCCAGACCAACGGGCAAGCAGAACGGGCCAATCAGGAGATGGAGCAGGCCCTGCGTTGCGTGACAGCTGCGCACCCGGCGGCCTGGAGTACCCATCTGGCCTGGATCGAATATGCCCATAACAGCCAGGTGTCGTCAGCCACCGGCCTCTCCCCTTTCGAGGTATTTCTGGGGTACCAACCTCCTTTGTTTCCGGTGGTTGAGGGAGAGGTCGGTGTGCCCTCGGTCCAGGCCCACCTACGGAAGTGCCGTCGGGTGTGGCGCGCCGCCCGTTCTGCCTTGCTGAGGGCCCGGATGAGGACGAAGGCCCATGCAGACCGTCGGCGAACCCCGGCCCCTACGTACCGGCCAGGGCAGGCAGTGTGGTTGTCTACCAAGGACATACCCCTTCAAGTGGACTCCCCTAAACTGCAGGACCGGTATATCGGTCCGTTCAAAATCATCAAGGTCATCAGTCCAGCCGCAGTGAGGCTTCAGCTTCCAGCCTCACTGCGGATCCATCCCGTTTTTCACGTGTCCCGGATCAAGCCCCATCACACCTCACCCCTCTGTACTCCCGGTCCGGCACCACCTCCTGCCCGGATCATCGATGGCGAGCCGGCTTGGACTGTGCGCCGGCTCTTAGATGTCCGTCGGATGGGCCGGGGCTTCCAGTATTTGGTGGACTGGGAGGGGTACGGACCTGAAGAACGCTCCTGGGTGAAGAGGAGCTTCATCCTGGACCCGGCCCTCCTGGCCGATTTCTACCGCCGCCACCCGGACAAGCCTGGTCGGGCGCCAGGAGGCGCCCCTTTGAGGGGGGGGTCCTGTTGTGTGGGCCGCCAGAAGAGGAGGTACTGCTGGCCCACCACCAGAGGGCGCCCTGTCTGGAGTGCGGGCTCCAGGCACCAGAGGGCGCAGCCGCCTCACAGGAGCAGCCAGGGTGACAGCTGTCACGCATCACCCGCAACAGCTGTTACCAATCATCTGATCGGCAGGAGTACATCAGCAGGATGACGTCTCCACCTCTTTGCCGAGATATCGTTTCTACCGAGAAGGTAACGTACTCTGCTAGCTGATTAACAGTGACCTTGTAACTTGTGCATTACTCTGAGAGAACTTCCCAACGAGAGGTGGAGGTAGCTTACCTGTCGTTCAGATTCCTGGGTGCGAACTCGCCCTCTTTTAACTGTTCTTTATTCCTCGCCAGCAGTACCAGGTCCGACACGCGGAGGCAGTGGCCACCTGGGAGTTCGGGACTTTACGGCTCCAGTATTCCCGGGGTCTGGTGGCGGAGGAAACCGTGTGGTTCCGGTTCTACTTTGGAGAGGTGTCTCCTATCTTCGAGCCTGCCCACACGACACCTGTGTGAATTTGACTTTGTCCCTTTATTGTGATCTGTTGTCCTTGTTGTGCGTATTCACAACAGTAAAGTGTGTTATTTGACCTATTCCATTGTCCGTTCATTTGCGCCCCCTGTTGTGGGTCCGTGTACTTACACTTTCCCAACATTAAGGACAAGTTGGAACATGTCCAGCTGTTAAACAATTTCTCATATACTCACTCCACTGAAAGCCATCAAAAGCCGCCTGGATTTTACAAATGGTTATCAACACGGCTGCGTCCCGACGCGCGGACCCGTCCGCATGTCTTTCATTAAAAAAATCTCCTTTAACAGTGGAATATCTGGATAAAATGCTGAAACCGACTTCTTCTGAAACTTCTCTGTTGTCTCACGACGTCTTGGATCAATAGAGCCTGAAATGTGGAGGTTTTCAGCTTGAAACAGGCTGATGACGCCGCCTGAGAGCGCAGCGCGACGTCTCGCACCATGGGAAGTCCTTAAAGCGACAGTGTCACCTCAAAATCTCTCATCAGCCGTTAAAATTTTCACTGAAAACCAGCTTAATTTTTCGAACCATGTCCACTTCGATGTGTCTCACAGGTTTAGAAAAAATTTTGATCAAACAAAGCGCCAGTCTCTCAGCAACTTCTCAGACAAAGGAATTCCGATGAGGGGCTGGACGACTCCTCCCACAAGGAGTGCTCACAGGTGAATGACGTCACCGACAGGCGTGGAAAAACTCACGCATGCGCACGAGGGTTCATGCATGCCTGACGTAAAAACATATGAATGAAATCCATATAGTTTTTGAAAAAAATAAAAAGGACCTATACTTTATGGACAGCCCTCGTATTTATATAATGCCAGATCACAACAACGTTGCTTCAAGGTCCTTCACATGAGGAAGATCTGAAGTTTCCAATCCACCTGAGCAAGCACACATATGTTAGAAATAATTACATTTGAGACAAGATTCCAAACGCGTTCACCACATGATGCGTACGAGACAACCTGTAGCTGTAGATTATTTCGCTGTGATTATGGGAGTGATGCAGGAATGGTTTTATCAGCCAAGTTCTGATAGCAAATGCATCATCAGCTATGAAATAATTATGTCATATAATGTGATGTCAAGCGGGACAAAGTGCGGTGTCCGGCGGGACAAAGCAGGATGCTTTGGCACTGTGGATGGGGCTGATCCGATCCAGTATCGGAATCGGCTTACGATACCAACATAATTAAAATATCAGAAATTTCTGATGCAACATGCACTTTCTGATACTGGAGAGGAGTCATGTCTGTAAAACCTCTCAAGTGTTGCTGGCTCTCTGCGGTTTGCTGCTGAGCGTGAGGAAGGGAGGGGGAGGTTTCTGAAGTGTTCTAGCCACGTGTGACGGCAAATTTTGTCCCAGCTCTCGGGTTCAAATTGGCTGTGCTGCCGGGGACAAATTTCCAAAAAATGAACTGAATTGTTGCAGAAAATGTGTGCTGAAAAGTCAGGCATTTTAGCTTCCTGAAGCTGTGAAATGGTATGAAATCACAGCTCAGGGCATAGTAGAGCACAGCTGAACAGAGTTTCCATCCGCTAAATGGGAATAAAAACTCCATCAAAATCCTTAAGTATTAATCCAGAGTTCCTAGTGTGCGCGTAGCTGATGATACATTTAGAAATTTACAGTCTATTTTACATTTGAAAGGCTTTGTGTTTCCAAAAAGTTCAAAGTTTGCTTTTAGCAGGAAAACAGCGAGCGAGTGAGTGAGAGAGAGACAGAGGGAGAGAGAGGACTTAATTAGGGCTGAAACGATTAGTCGAGTAATTTGAATAATTCGATTCCAAAAAATGTTTGAGGCAAATTCTGTGCCTCAAAGCTTCGTTTAATGTTGTAGTACATAGGCCAGGCCTGTGTGTGGCACTGTAATGTCCCCAGAAAAATAAACAGAAGACTAGAGCAGGGGTGGGCAACGAGGGCCAAGACAGTGCAGGTTTTCATTGCAACCAGTCACCTCAGCAGGTGGGTTGCTGATGAGCTTCTCCTCTGAACATAAACACCTAATCCTTGGTTGGATCCTCTTGCTTGCCTCTACTGGTGGTTGGCTGTCACTGCGGTATTGTATCACTTCCTGTTCCGGAGCACAGCGGTGTTTTTCTGTATCTGTTAGCTGTTTAATCTGCGCAGTTAGATTGATCTAGTTATCTAGATTACGATTTGTTTCCCAGTGTAATCTTTACGTGCCTTAACTAAAGCACTAGGCACTAAAGATTAGGCTTAAAACTTTCCTTTTTGCTAAAGCTTATAGTTAGGGCTGGATCAGGTGACCCTGAACCATCCCTTAGTTATGCTGCTATAGACGTAGACTGCTGGGGGGTTCCCATGATGCACTGTTTCTTTCTCTTTTTGCTCTGTATGCACCACTCTGCATTTAATCATTAGTGATTGATCTCTGCTCCCCTCCACAGCATGTCTTTTTCCTGGTTCTCTCCCTCAGCCCCAACCAGTCCCAGCAGAAGACTGCCCCTCCCTGAGCCTGGTTCTGCTGGAGGTTTCTTCCAGTTAAAAGGGAGTTTTTCCTTCCCACTGTAGCCAAGTGCTTGCTCACAGGGGGTCGTTTTGACCGTTGGGGTTTTACATAATTATTGTATGGCCTTGCCTTACAATATAAAGCGCCTTGGGGCAACTGTTTGTTGTGATTTGGCGCTATATAAAAAAATTGATTGAATTGACTGATTGATAGTCAATGAAATCACCTGCTGAGACACCTGATCTTTAATGAAATCACCTGCTGAGGTGATTGGTAGAAAGGAAAACCTGCAGTGTTTCGGCTCTTCATGGCACATGATTGCCCACTCCTGGACTAGAGCAAGCGCTAATCAAATTAGCACAAAAGCTACACCTTTCCAATGCGACAAACAGAGTGAAATAAAGCATTTTAGGAAAAAGACGGTCCACACTGATCATCTGAAATATCTTACTGTGCATTTAAAGCAAAGCAGTGTTTTTTTTTTTTTAAACACAGTTTCGTCCGCTGGCCGCTCTACGTGCGGGGCTGGTGGTTGCCTCTGTCTGCCCGTTGTGAGGTGCTCAGCACTGCCCTCGCACAGCTCCGTCCTGGCCACACTGACAAACAGTCTCTGGAAGAAGTCCACTCTTTCTTCTGTGTTTTGCTTAGACTCGCAGTGAGTGTTTCGCTTTAATTTCCGCTTTTTGGGCAACACACAATACTTCACAAACACAGTAACTCAAATAAAATAATAATAATAATAAAAAAAACAGTGACTGCGAGGCTTACATGTTCAAACTCCAGCTGAAAATGAAATGCATTGGCTGAATCGCAGAGAAAGAACATTAACAAGAAATTCAAGCAGGGACCCAGTCCACCAACCTTAAATAAATAAATAAAATGATTAATTTTTACAAGTTGGGGATAGCAAAAAAACAGAAAGCCACATCCCATTGCCATTTCAGCAAAATGTCAAGACTTTGGCCCGACTTTAGCTGAGCTTCTGATGCCAGGAAAGATCCAAAACTTATAAAAATGTGAAAAAATAAATAATTACCCTGGAAAACAGAAAGGGATACACTAAATTTGCCAGTCTCCGTGATGACGCAGCGACACTGTGCCATTGCTTAGGAAGAGCCCTGGACTGTTAATGTTTTAAAATGCAAAAGTAGTTTTTATCTGATTACTCAATTAATCTCCAGAATAATCGATAGAATGCTCGATTACTAAAATAATCGACAGCTGCAGCCCTAGACTTCATTTTTAATTTTTACTCTAACACTTGCTTTTACGATGTAGGCATGTTTCTCATGTCAATAAAGCTCCATTAAAATTGAATTGAGAGACAGACAGAGAGGGAGATAGATAGATAGATAGATAGAGAGAGAGCTGTCTTTTATCTCTAAAGTCTAGAAAAATAAATAAAAGAACTTAATTCTTTCATCAAAACATCAAATCTAGGCTTGCATCTTAAATGTACATTCTAGCAAATTGTAGCTGAACCTTCAGGTCTTCTTTTTAAGAAAACCCTCCTCTAAACACTTCATCACCCGCCGAGGAACAACCTCTGGTTATTGACGACTCTCTTTTGAGAAATGTGAAGTTAGCGACACCAGCAACCATAGTCAAATGTCTTCCGGGGGCCAGAGCAGGCGACATTGAAGGAAATTTGAAACTGCTGGCTAAGGCTAAGCGTAAATTTGGTAATATTGTAATTCACGTCGGCAGTAATGACACCCGGTTACGCCAATCGGAGGTCACTAAAATTAACATTGAATCGGTGTGTAACTTTGCAAAAACAATGTCAGACTCTGTAGTTTTCTCTGGGCCCCTCCCCAATCGGACCGGGAGTGACATGTTTAGCCGCATGTTCTCCTTGAATTGCTGGCTGTCTGAGTGGTGTCTAAAAAATGAGTTGGGCTTCATAGATAATTGGCAAAGCTTCTGGGGAAAACCTGGTCTTGTTAGGAGAGACGGCATCCATCCCACTTTGGATGGAGCAGCTCTCATTTCTAGAAATCTGGCCAATTTTATTAAACCCTCCTAACCGTGACTATCCAGGGTTGGGACCAGGAAGCAGAGTTATAGTGTTACACATCTCTCTGCAGCTTCTCTCCCCCTGCCATCCCCCCAATACCCCATTCCCGTAGAGACGGTGCCTGTTCCCAGACCACCAACAACCAGTAAAAATCTATTTAAACATAAAAATTCAAAAAGAAAAAAATAATATAGCACCTTCAACTGCACCACAGACTAAAACAGTTAAATGTGGTTTATTAAACATTAGCTCTCTCTCTTGGTTGGTCTCTGCCTCTACTGGTGGTTGGCTCTCACTGCGGTATTGTATCACTTCCTGTTCCGGAGCACAGCAGTGTTTTGCTGTATCTGTTAGCTGTTTAATCTGCGCAGTTAGATTGATCTAGTTAACTAGATAACGATTTGTTTCACAGTGTAATCTTCCCGTGCCTTAACTAAAGCACTCACTCTGCTGAATCACCTCTAAATTATTTACACATTTTTCACTTTGTGTGTTTTTAGGAATCCGCTAGCTTAGCACAGCTACTGGCTCTTAGCCGGTTTAGCATGGCGGCTTCTCCTGTCTCTCCTGCACTTTTCTGCTCTGGGTGTGAGATGTTTAGTTATTCCTCGGCCTCCTTTAGCAGTAATGGTACTTGTAATAAGTGTAGCTTATTCGTAGCCTTGGAGGCCAGGCTGGGCGAATTGGAGACTCAGCTCCGCACCTTGGAAAATCCTACAGCTAGCCAGGTGCGGACCAAGGTAGCTTAGCCGCCATTAGTTCCCCGTGTACACCGCCAACCCGTTCACATCTCTAACCGTTTTTCCCCACTCGGCGACACACCCGACAAGGAACAAACTCTGGTTATTGGCGACTCTGTTTTGAGAAATGTGAAGTTAGCATCACCAGCAACCATAGTCAGTTGTCTTCTGTGGGCCAGAGCAGGCAACATTGAAGGAAATTTGAAACAACTGGCTAAGGCTAAGTGTAAATTTGGTAAGATTGTAATTCACGTCGGCAGTAATGACACCCGGTTACGCCAATCGGAGGTCACTAAAATTAATATTTAATCGGTGTGTAACTTTGCAAAAACAATGTCGGACTCTGTAGTTTTCTCTGGGCCCCTCCCCAATCGGACCGGGAGTGACATGTTTAGCCGCATGTTCTCCTTGAATTACTGGCTATCTGAGTGGTGTCCAAAAAATGAGGTGGGCTTCATAGATAATTGGCAAAGATTCTGGGGAAAACCTGGTCTTGTTAGGAGAGACGGCATCCATCCCACTTTGGATGGAGCAGCTCTCATTTCTAGAAATCTGGCCAATTTTCTTAAATCCTCCAAACCGTGACTATCCAGGGTTGGGACCAGGAAGCAGAGTTGTAGTCTTACACACCTCTCTGCAGCTTCTCTTCCCCTGCCATCCCCTCATTACCCCATCCCCGTAGAGACGGTGCCTGCTCCCAGACCACCAATAACCAGCAAAAATCTATTTAAGCATAAAAATTCAAAAAGAAAAAAATAATATAGCACCTTCAACTGCACCACATACCAGAACGGTTAAATGTGGTCTATTAAACATTAGATCTCTCTCTTCTAAGTCCCTGTTAGTAAATGATATAATAATTGATCAACATATTGATTTATTCTGCCTTACAGAAACCTGGTTACAGCAGGATGAATATGTTAGTTTAAATGAGTCAACACCCCTGAGTCACACTAACTGCCAGAACGCTCGTAGCACGGGCCGAGGCGGAGGATTAGCAGCAATCTTCCACTCCAGCTTATTAATTAACCAAAAAACCCAGACAGAGCTTTAATTCATTTGAAAGATTGACTCTTAGTCTTGTCCATCCAAATTGGAAGTCCCAAAAACCAGTTTTATTTGTTGGTATCTATCGTCCACCTGGTCGTTACTGTGAGTTTCTCTGTGAATTTTCGGACCTTTTGTCTGACTTAGTGCTTAGCTCAGATAAGATAATTATACTGGGCGATTTTAACATCCACACAGATGCTGAGAATGACAGTCTCAACACTGCATTTAATCTATTGTTAGACTCAATTGGCTTTGCTGAAAATGTAAATGAGTCCACCCACCACTTTAATCATACCTTAGATCTTGTTCTGACTTATGGTATGGAAATAGAAGACTTAACAGTCTTCGCTGAAAACCCCCTTCTGTCTGATCATTTCTTAATAACATTTACATTTACTCTGATGGACTACCCAGTAGTGGGGATTAAGTTTCATTACAGTAGAAGTCTTTCAGAAAGCGCTGTAACTAGGTTTAAGGATATGATTCCTTCTTTATGTTCTCCAATGCCATATACCAACACAGGGCAGAGTAGCTACCTAAACTCTGTGAGTGAGATAGATTATCTCGTCAATAGTGTTACATCCTCATTGAGGACAACTTTGGATGCTGTAGCTCCTCTGAAAAGAGAGCCTTAAATCAGAAGTGCTGACTCCGTGTATAACTCACAAACTCTCAGCTTAAAGCAGATAACCCGTACGTGGAGAGGAAATGGCGTCTCACTAATTTAGAAGATCTTCACTTAGCCTGGAGAGGGAGTCTGTTGCTCTATAAAAAGCCCTCTGTAAGCTAGGACATCTTACTACTCATCACTAATTGAAGAAAATAAGAACAACCCAGGTTTCTTTTCAGCACTGTAGCCAGGCTGAGAAAGAGTCAGAGCTCTATTGAGCCGAGTATTCCTTTAACTTTAACTAGTAATGACTTCATGACTTTCTTTGCTAATAAAATTTTAACTATTAGAGAAAAAATTACTCATAACCATCCCAAAGACATATCGTTATCTTTGGCTGCTTTCAGTGATGCCGGTATTTGGTTAGACTCTTTCTCTCCGATTGCTCTGTCTGAGTTATTTTCATTAGTTACTTCCTCCAAACCCTCAACATGTCTATTAGACCCCATTCCTACCAGGCTGCTCAAGGAAGCCCTACCTTAATTAATGCTTCGATCTTAATATGATCAATCTATCTTTATTAGTTGGCTATGTACCACAGGTTTTTAAGGTGGCAGTAATTAAACCATTACTTAAAAAGCCATCACTTGACCCAGCTATCTTAGCTAATTATAGGCCAATCTCCAACCTTCCTTTTCTCTCAAAAAATTCTTGAAAGGGTAGTTGTAAAACAGCTAACTGATCATCTGCAGAGGAATGGTCTATTTGAAGGGTTTCAGTCAGGCTTTAGAATTCATCATAGTACAGAAACAGCATTAGTGAAGGTTACAAATGATCTTCTTATGGCTTCAGACAGTGGACTCATCTCTGTGCTTGTTCTGTTAGACCTCAGTGCTGCTTTTGATACTGTTGACCATAACATTTTATTACAGAGATTAGAGCATGCCATAGGTATTAAAGGCACTGTGCTGCGGTGGTTTGAATAATATTTATCTAATAGATTACAATTTGTTCATGTAAATGGGAATCTTCTTCACAGACTAAAGTTAATTATGGAGTTCCACAAGGTTCTGTGCTAGGACCAATTTTATTCACTTTATACATGCTTCCCTTAGGCAGTATTATTAGACGGTATTGCTTAAATTTTCATTGTTACGCAGATGATACCCAGCTTTATCTATCCATGAAGCCAGAGGACACACACCAATTAGCTAAACTGCAGGATTGTCTTACAGACATAAAGACATGGATGACCTCTAATTTCCTGCTTTTAAACTCAGATAAAACTGAAGTTATTGTACTTGGCTCCACAAATCTTAGAAACATGGTGTCTAACCAGATCCTTACTGTTGATGGCATTACCCTGACCTCTAGTAATACTGTGAGAAATCTTGGAGTCATTTTTGATCAGGATATGTCATTCAAAGCGCATATTAAACAAATATGTAGGACTGCTTTTTTGCATTTACGCAATATCTCTAAAATCAGAAAGGTCTTGTCTCAGAGTGATGCTGAAAAACTAATTCATGCATTTATTTCCTCTAGGCTGGACTATTGTAATTCATTATTATCAGGTTGTCCTAAAAGTTCCCTAAAAAGCCTTCAGTTAATTCAAAATGCTGCAGCTAGAGTACTGACAGGGACTAGAAGGAGAGAGCATATCTCACCCATATTGGCCTCTCTTCATTGGCTTCCTGTTAATTCTAGAATAGAATTTAAAATTCTTCTTCTTACTTATAAGGTTTAGAATAATCAGGTCCCATCTTATGTTAGGGACCTCATAGTACCATATCACCCCAATAGAGCGCTTCGCTCTGACTGCAGGCTTACTTGTAGTTCCTAGGGTTTGTAAGAGTAGAATGGGAGGCAGAGCCTTCAGCTTTCAGGCTCCTCTCCTGTGGAACCAGCTCCCAATTTGGATCAGGGAGACAGACACCCTCTATACTTTTAAGATTAGGCTTAAAACTTTCCTTTTTGCTAAAGCTTATAGTTAGGGCTGGATCAGGTGACCCTGAACCATCCCATAGTTATGCTGCTATAGACTTAGACTGCTGGGGGGTTCCCATGATGCACTGAGTGTTTCTTTCTCTTTTTGCTCTGTATGCACCACTCTGCATTTAATCATTAGTCATTGATCTCTGCTCCCCTCCACAGCATGTCTTTTTCCTGGTTCTCTCCCTCAGCCCCAACCAGTCCCAGCAGAAGACTGCCCCTCCCTGAGCCTGGTTCTGCTGGAGGTTTCTTCCTGTTAAAAAAGGAGTTTTTCCGTCCCACTGTCTCCAAGTGCTTGCTCACAGGGGGTCGTTTTGACCGTTGGGGTTTTTCCGTAATTATTGTATGGCTTTGCCTTACAATGTAAAGCGCCTTGGGGCAACTGTTTGTTGTGATTTTGCGCTATATAAATAAAATTGATTTGATTTGATTTGATCATGAAGCTGTATAACTGGGAATACAAAATATCCTCATGTAACAACAACAATAATAGTAATAATAATATTAAAGCAAACAGGTCAAACAAACTGGTATCAGAATTGCATCGGTATCGGCAGATCCAAATTCAGGTATTGGGATCGGATCAGAAGTGAATAAATGAAAAAGTGAGAGAGTGAAAAATTGTGCAGCAGTGCAGGGATCAAATTCGTGCCAAGGTGTCTTAACTTTCACAGCTCATGCATGTAAATTCATGAATATGCATGCTTGCAAAGCATTGTGTACTCAGGGCACAGGTGTCCCATTGGAAACATATTCTTTGTGAGATATGAGGGCGTTGTGGGTTAACTATCTGATAATGAAAGGCTATAAATAGCTCCCTGCACAGGAGTGACTCCTCAGGTCTTAAAAGAGGTCAGTATGTTAGCACCTCTCCTGGTGTGAACATCATGTCTGCAAAGGTGTGATTTGGCCTATTATCTGCTTGTGTTGTTCTTCCTGTGCATATTCTGCTTGCTCCCGTGTCTGTTGTTATGTTTTTGTCTGCAGAATCCAATCCACTTTGCAATATGGATGTCATATCTGACATTGCTGTCTGCTTGTCCCGATCTTTCCTTCCACACCCATACATGGCAAAACTTATAAAAGAAAGACTTCCTTACTTTCAGTTTCAACCCTAACTATACTTTAAATTGAGAGAAGAGCAAGAAACTGATGAGTTATGAATCATGATCACTACTTTTTCTTGGGAAGCACAAGTTGAAAAAGCATAGGTGATTAAAGGGTGTTCTGTTTAGGGGAACAACTAAAGGAAGTGAGAATGAGAAAAGAAAAGCAGAGAGAAATGCATCAGTAGTGAGAGCAAAAATTCTCTTTGTTCTTACTTCAAAGGCCACGTGTAGGCATCTTTGGGTCTGGTCTCATTTCAGGTATCATGCATGAACATAAAAGACTGACGGTGTCCTATATATGTGATATATTGAAGCTATGTTTTGACAGTGCATTGACACAGTAGAAGTACAGGTGATTATGCACAGTAACAAAGGGATAACTGAGGGATGCTGTCTCTGCAGCAACTAGTTTTCAGGCAACACACTTTTATGCCATACTACTGAAGTTAGAAGCAAGCCTCTGTTTGTGGCTTATAGTCCCAAATAGTCTTGAAACACAATGCTGTTCGAAGACGTACAGCTCCAGGTAAAGGAATGTCCCTGTAGTGTTTTCAGGGGTCGAAATAGTACGTGCATGTGCTAGTTTGTGCACGTATTATTCGAGCGGTGCACATAATTTTATACTGCACTAGCATTGGTGCAAGTAACTTTATCCAAGTTTTATCAACTATAAGCACCAGTAGTATGAACCAGTAAAGGAATAAATAAGTAAAAAACAATTTCCAGTGTGATGTCTTCATCTTCCCTGTGTTTTATGACTCTCACACACGGAGCGAGTTGCTGTGCTCTATTTGTTGTGGAAAGCTGACAAATGTCACCAGCGGCGCCGTCCCTGGGTTCACAACATCCTCATGAGACGTTACCAATTCGGGAAGTTTCATTATTTGCTGCTGCAGCAAATAAACTGCAGTTGCAGGAGCTCCAGTTTGAGGACTTCCTGTCCCGTTCGCGCGCATACATGTAAACTGTGGAACCCTGGAAGTGTCATTGCAAAATGTTTTGCATGTGGAGAGAATGTGCACGTTTTATTATATTGTGTACTCATTTTATTATATTGTGCGCACGTTTTATTATATTGTGTGCAAGTTTATTAGAAATGGATGTCGTCAGGGTATATCATCCTGGTTTGGATGCACAAGGACATATAGAGAACTCTGGCTACCCAGCGTGGCATCATCTGCAGTTTAAGCACATTACAAAGGATGCTGAGGGTGAAGCGTCTACCCCGTCGGAGGATGACAGTTTTAGGTCATATCATTTTGAACGAAAGGAAAACGTGCGCACATTTTGTTATAATTTGAGGGCTCAATTAAAGGAAAACGTGCGCACGTTTTATTCATTCGAGGGCTCAATTAAAGGAAAACGTGCGCACGTTTTATTCATTCGAGGGCTCAATTAAAGGAAAACGTGCGCACGTTTTATTAATTCAAGGGCTCAATTAAAGGAAAACGTGTGCATGTTTTATTAGAATTCGAGGGCTCAATTAAAGGAAAACGTGCGCATGTTTTATTAGAATTCGAGGGCTCAATTAAAGGAAAACGTGCGCATGTTTATTAGAATTCGAGGGCTCAATTAAAGGAAAACGTGCGCACGTTTTATTAGAATTCGAGGGCTCAGTTAAAGGAAAACGTGCGCACATTTTATTAATTCAGTGGCTGAATTAAAGGAAAACGTGTGCACGAATTATCACGGCCACTAACGTCCGCACGAATTATCATGGCCAGAAAAACGTGCGCACGTTTATACAAAAAAAATATCACTTTAAGTGACCTCTCCCGGGTTTGGTACGTTTGCTGCTGATGCTGCTCTCCCCTCAAACTCTCCCCAGAGAGGAAGAGTCTGACACATCAGAGGAGGAGTTTTAAGGTTGATATAAGACTGACTTTTGGTTGTGCAGGTAACTTTTTTTTGGTGCAAGTAATTTTTTTGTTACTAGCACCGGTTCAAGTAGGTTAAAAATGTATTTCGACCCCTGGTTTTGGGTTATTATTATTATTTTGTTATTTTTAGTGCTACATTTCCTAGTTGCCAGTGATCATATGAGGAGATGTTTCATTTGGCACTCTGAGTATCTTCCCGAGGAGTCGTAACTGCAAGATTTGGTAGAAATTCACAGGCTGCATAAGGAGCTGAGAAGGGGGAGTGTCATGCCCATTAATTCTGCATTCCATGTTGGCTGTAAACGGCAGTTGGAAAACTAGATGTTCCATTATGTTTCATTGACAGGTTGTAATGGAAAATTGCGCCTCCCTCTGGCTGTCAGGCAAATATTTACTTATTGCCACTTCCCACAGTGACAGACAAAGGCAAACCACATGTTGTTAGTGTAGTGTAAAGCAGTGATTTTCAACCTTTTTTGAGCCGCGGCACCCTTTTTATATTTACAAAATCCTGCGGCACACCACTGTCATGTGTCACGTGTCACGCACCACTAACTCGACTGTCTCTACACGGTGCGTTAGCACGTTAGCAACATGTGCGGTACAGATATGACGTAACATAGTATACTATAGTCATGGAGCTGTATATGAGAACTAGAGAGCGCAGTCCCAATGCTGCACACTAAACGAAAACGTCCCTTCATGGACAGCGACATGACGTCTCCTAACCGGGCAAAATATTGACGAAGTACCCGGGTGTTAATGCATTTTCAATGGAGATTCGCGACTGAACACACTCAGAAAAATGCTCGCAAAATACGTGTTAAAATGCCATTTTGTCCTGGATATCGAGCCAGTAAAATTAAATTACATTAAATTATGTCAGGAAAGTATTAAACTTACTCTGACACCCACACATTCACAAATATTAGTGTTGAAAGTTACATGGATCTGCGCTGTCAAGCTACGCTGCTCGGCTGAGCTGCTGCTGCTGTGTTCAACGCAGCGCAGCTCCTAAAACCATTACAATACATTTATATATATTATATTTTTACACAATTATCCTTTATTGACCGAGTTTCATTCATGAAGTCAGCGGTGTGTGTGTGCGCACATCTCTGTGTGTGTGGCAGCACAGCGCGGGTCATTAATCTCATTATTTTAAGGTGCAAAAAAAAAAAAACTCCCCAGTCTTGCCGAACAATTTTTAGCCACCAACGACAAGAATTTTAACTAGACATTGGTCTAGCAGTGGAAAATATCAACTAGATATAAGTGAAATTAATGATCCGTGTCATCAGGCGACACAGGTACGGCAGGAGACATACAGCTGTTTATCATCCAAATATCACGGACAAAGTGACAAGAAGAACCAAAACCACTTACTTATGGAAGGAAATATTGTCTCCCTTGTTTCTCCGTTTGTGACTTTGCCAACATGCGCAGCTTTCCGGCATATTCCAGCTGTTTCTTGACGAGACTAAGTGAACTTCTATGCACACTAACTTGCCTGGAATTAAAATGGCGATCATGCCTCCTTGTCGGCACACGGCTCAGCGCTACCGCACGCTTTGCTGCCATCTACTGGAATAAAAGAGCATTACACCATCTGCCACACTATTACAGCACATACACCCGATAATGGTGATATTTGATAATTGCCCACGGCACCCCTGACGATCGATCACGGCACCCTAGGGTGCCGCGGCACCCCGGTTGAGAATCACTGGTGTAGAGTGTAGCGAGTCACCTGGTTTTAAACAGGTAAACATGAATAACTTGTGTGATATTACAGAAAGTATCCTTACAAACTGTTACTAAGTCGTAAGCACATCCGTAAATTGTCAGAGCAAACTTTGTGGAAATGGTTTCTGAATTGTTTTCACACATGACATCAATAATTAAAATGCTACTACTTGATCCGTGCCTATGGATCAAGTCTTGGATATATGCTGTACACAGCATACGAGGGCTGTCCATAAAGTATAGGTCCTTTTATTTTTTTCAAAAACTATATGGATTTCATTCATATGTTTTTACGTCAGACATGCATGAACCCTCGTGCGCATGCGTGAGTTTTTCCACGCCTGTCGGTGACGTCATTCGCCTGTGAAATGAAAGACGTGCGGACGGGTCCGCGCGTCAGGACGCAGCCGGCACGGAGCGGCGGCACAGGAAAAACACCTCCGTGTTGATAACCATTTGTAAAATCCAGGCGGCTTTTGATGGCTTTCAGTGGAGTGAGTATATGAGAAATTGTTTAACAGCTGGACATGTTCCAACTTGTCCTTAAGGCTTCCAACAGAGGTGTTTTTCCTGTGGCGGAGCGTCGCGGCGGCTGCGAGCCGACGCGCGGACCCGTCCGCACGTCTTTCATTAAAAAAATCTCCTTTAACAGTGGAATATCCGGATAAAATGCTGAAACGACTTCTTCTGAAACTTCTCTGTTCTCTCACGACGTCCTGGATCAATAGAGCCTGAAATGTGGAGGTTTTCAGCTTGAAACAGGCTGATGACGCCGCCTGAGAGCGCTGTGAGACGTCTCGCACTGTGGGAAGTCCTTAAAGCGACAGTGTCACCTCAAAATCTCTCATCAGCCGTTAAAATTTTCACTGAAAACCAGCTTAATTTTTCGAACCATGTCCACTTCGATGTGTCTCACAGGTTTAGAAAAAATTTTGATCAAACAAAGCGCCAGTCTCTCAGCAACTTCTCAGACAAAGGAATTCCGACGAGGGGCTGGACGACTCCTCCCACAAGGAGTGCTCACAGGCGAATGACGTCACCGACAGGCGTGGAAAAACTCACGCATGCGCACGAGGGTTCAAGCATGTCTGACGTAAAAACATATGAATGAAATCCATATAGTTTTTGAAAAAAATAAAAAGGACCTATACTTTATGGACAGACCTCGTATATCCAAGATAGTCAAAAACACAGCTCTGCTAACACTTTTGAAGCCTTTCTTGCATTTCTTCCTAAGATTAAGGAATAAGGGATCAAATCCCTGTTACATTAAGGGCTGCAGCTTCAAGATAAGGTGAAGTCCTCGGAAATGAGAGGCTTTGTGAGACTTAGCCTGGAAGTTATGGTGTGTCAACACACGGCCTCTCCTGTTTGAATGTAAACCACAATCCTGAGCCATTGGAATAATATTAATCGTACCCTCCCATCTGAAGCTGCCTTAAAAAATAGAAAAGGGTTTTTCCAATTTTCACCATTATTGATCTTTTTCCTCTTATTGTTATTATTACTATATTTTGCTTGTTTTTTTTTATATTTGAGCTTAGTATTTGAGCTTTAACAGGACTAAGTGAGTTGAGAAAATGAATGGATGGATGGATTTTCCATTTGAGCCTGAGCATCTCTACCACTGCTTCCTTCCTTTTCCGAACCTGCTTAGTCCTGTTAAGTGTCATGGGGGCTGGAGCCTATCTCAGCAGTCATTGGACAACACACACAGACAAACACATTCACACCTACAGACTATTTAAAGTCACTAATTAACCGAACCTGTATGTCTTCGGAGTTGGGAGAACGCCTGGAGGGGGAGAACATGCAAATTCCCCACAGAAAGGAGCAGATGAACCAGAGATCTACTTGCTATAACGCAACCATCCACTCTGCTATAGATATGGACATATTCAACATGATGTGCACACAGTCATGCCTCTGTACAAATTCCCATATTTCTGTCTTTGTATTTCATGTAATATTTATGTTGCGTCAAAATGGTTGTAAGGCATTACACAGAACTTTATCTGTAGAAAAACTGGAAAAGGCCCCAAGCCATGAAGTGGAGCTGAACCACACTCAGTGTGGCCAAGTAAAAAAATGAGGATGAATTATTTACTGCATTTCATCTTTTTTCTGGCTTTAGGGGCTACAAATTGCGCTGTAAATGTTTAAGGGCCCCTTCACACTTAGTGCGCATGACGCAGGAATCGTGTGCAAACCATGTAATGTCATCCCTGCCTCCAACACCTTGTACACCTGTTGCTACAACTACAACCCCTGGCAAAAATTATGGAATCACCGGCCTTGGAGGATGTTCATTCAGTTGTTTAATTTTGTAGAAAAAAAGCAGATCACAGACATGACACAAAACTAAAGTCATTTCAAATGGCAACTTTCTGGCTTTAAGAAACACTATAAGAAATCAGGAAAAAAATTGTGGCAGTCAGTAACGGTTACTTTTTTATACCAAGCAGAGGGAAGAAAATATGGAATCACTCAATTCTGATGAAAAAATTATGGAATCATGAAAAACAAAAACGCTCCAACACATCACTAGTATTTTGTTGCACCACCTCTGGCTTTTATAACAGCTTGCAGTCTCTGAGGCATGGACTTAATGAGTGACAAACAGTACTCTTCATCAATCTGGCTCCAACTTTCTCTGATTGCTGTTGCCAGATCAGCTTTGCAGGTTGGAGCCTTGTCATGGACCATTTTCTTCAACTTCCACCAAAGATTTTCAACTGGATTAAGATCCGGACTATTTGCAGGCCATGACATTGACCCTATGTGTCTTTTTGCAAGGAATGTTTTCACAGTTTTTTCTCTATGGCAAGATACATTATCATCTTGAAAAATGATTTCATCATCCCCAAACATCCTTTCAATTGATGGGATAAGAAAAGTGTCCAAAATGTCAACGTAAACTTGTGCATTTATTGATGATGTAATGACAGCCATCTCCCCAGTGCCTTTATCTGACATGTAGCCCCATATCATCAATGACTGTAGAAATTTACATGTTCTCTTCAGGCAGTCATCTTTATGAATCTCATTGGAACAGCACCAAATAAAAGTTCCAGCATCATCACCTTGCCCAATGCAGATTCGAGATTCATCACTGAATATGACTTTCATCCAGTCATCCACAGTCCACGATTGCTTTTCCTTAGCCCATTGTAACCTTGTTTTTTTTTCTGTTTAGGTGTTAATGATGGCTTTCGTTTAGCTTTTCTGTATGTAAATCCCATTTCCTTTAGGCGGTTTCTTACAATTTGGTCACAGACGTTGACTCCAGTTTCCTCCCATTCGTTCCTCATTTGTTTTTCAATTTTTGAGACATATTGCTTTACGTTTTCTGTCTTGACGCTTTGATGTCTTCCTTGGTCTACCAGTATGTTTGCCTTTAACAACCTTCTCATGTTGTTTGTATTTGGTCCAGAGTTTAGACACAGCTGACTGTGAACAACCAACATCTTTTGCAACATTGCGTGATGATTTACCCTCTTTTAAGAGTTTGATAATCCTCTCCTTTGTTTCAATTGACATCTCTCGTGTTGGAGCCATGATTCATGTCAGTCCACTTGGTGCAACAGCTCTCCAAGGTGTGATCACTCCTTTTTAGATGCAGACTAACGAGCAGATCTGATTTGATGCAGGTGTTAGTTTTGGGGATGAAAATTTACAGGGTGATTCCATAATTTATTCCTCAGAATTGAGAGAGTCCATATTTTTTTTCCCTCTGCTTGGTCTAAAAAGTAACCGTTACTGACTGCCACAATTTTTTTTCTTGATTTCTTATAGTGTTTCTTAAAGCCGCAAAGTTGCCATTTGAAATGACTTTAGTTTTGCGTCATGTCTGTGATCTGCTTTTTTCTACAAAATTAAACAACTGAATGAACATCCTCTGAGGCCGGTGATTCCATAATTATTGCCAGGGTTGTATTTGCACAAACAAGTGCCTGAAAGACAAAATGTGCGCTGTGCGAACCCATCGCACCCTCTCAGGGCAGGTGCCGGCCAAATTCCAGGTGACATGCACGAACATCTAACACCGCTCGCATGGCACTTGGAAAATGTGTGGCCAGTCGCACTCTTGGCATGATAACAGACTGCAGACAATCATTTTCGTACTCACAGAGAAATTTGTCAAAGTCCCACACGAGTGTGGCTTTGGTCTGTGCGCTGAGATGACAGGAGGTGTGTCCTCCCACTGAAGCGGCTGTGGAAATCTGTGGATCTGGACATCCCAGCAGGACACCATGTACTGTGTTTGGACAGACATGGACAAACAAATGCCCACTGTGACGCATGTGTGTCTGTTTGCTGTTATCAAGTGGACATAAATAAAAACATATATCACTATGGCGACGTGCTGCAGTGAACGAGCGTACGGCGCACACATGGACAGGCAGCTTCCCAGGTTGAAACAGGCCATCAGATCAGAACACGCAGCACGCAATCTCACTGTAACGTCACCCACGTGAGCTCTGTTCCACATGACGCGGTGTCCTGCGGCACGTCGTTCATAATACACGCGCGCGGGACCGGTTGGAGACACGCCAGCAGATGTGGACATGAATGAGACGAGTGAACTGCTTCTCATTCATGTCATTTCATGACTGCATGTCAGTGACCATGGGTCATTTACAGAGGAACAGAACAGATCATACTTGTATTGCTCGCTTGATAAATGCGGTGTTTTTACATGGTGTGTGATTTTAATTTATTTTTATAATACTCCTTGTCCTTCCTGATATGAGGCAGATTCCCGTAGCTTTCAAAGAACAGCTCCTATCTCAGTGGTGAAGTCTCTCACTGACAATCAAAGCTTTTGGACGGCGGAGGTTCGCGCCCCGTGGGTCGTATGTTTTTGTTGTTTTTTTTTCTTCCACATCAGCAACATGATGTGGTCCCACAGGTACCGACTGGTTTTATTTTTTTTTTATATTCCACACAAGTGGCACAATGTGGTCCCACAGGTCTCACCGGATGTTTTTTTTATATTTCCTCTACATAAGCGGCGCAATGTGTCGCACCTGGCACTGTGTGTCCCTGCCTGAAAGACACCTGCGTGTGCACGAACTCTCGCACCGGGTTCATACACGCCTGCCCATCGGCGCAATGTTTTGTGGTGCGGTAATTTCGAACTGTTTCACACTGTTTTGCCGTTTTCGTCCAAACACCATCCAAACTTCACACTATGTGTGAAGGGGCCCTAAGCCAAGGAAAATGCATCATGTTTGATGCAGTGTGATGACATATGGAGCAGATAAATGGAGGAAAGAATAATGATGTTGTGACTCTGAAAACCATGCAGAAGTAATAGTTCCTTTTTTGTGTAGTTCATCACAGACAGGTGGTCATTTTAAAAATCACTCTTCTACAAACAGCTTCGATTTTACAATTATAATATGTTTTTGGTATCACTAATTCAGTAATGACAGCAAAATAACTTTCTTCAGCTTCTCCCTTTTTCACTCTGGGTCATGTTTTAGGGCCTCTTCACACATAGTATGAATATGTACAACTCAGGGCTACTCAGGGTGTAACAGCTCAGCATATGAGCGAACCACAAAAACATCGCACCAACTGTCTCTGCGACAGTTCGTGCATGCGGGAACACAGTGCGAGCAGCTGCGTGAAGAAAAAGTAAATACAAAATAAAAAATACCTGCTGCAACAGTTTTGTGCACACGGGGACGCGAACCCGCACTGAACGGGATCCCGTGCCATCCAAAAGCTTTGATTGTCAGTCAGAGACTTTACTACTGAGCTACAGAGCTATTCTTTCAAAGCTACGGGAATCTGCCTCATATCAGGAAGGACATGGAAGTATTACAAAAATAAATTAAACTCACACACCATATAAAAACACCGCATTTATCAAGCGAGCAATACAAGTATGATCCATTCTGTTCCTCCGTAAATGACCCATGGCCACTGTGCTACTATCGCTGGCCCATAATTGGTGCAGAAAAATGCCTGAAATCAACAAGGGCATGGAGGAGGTGCGCTGTGTCCAGCCACTGCATCTGGGCACAAAGGCGAAAGATGTTTTATATATTTCCACGTGAGGACATGCCTTACCTCTACCAAAATCACTTCGCCTGTAGCACGATTGAGCCATCCTCCTTCTTATTACCCTGTTCTGTTTGATTCTGCTCATTCTGCCACTAGCCTGCCTACACCCCACACACCTCCTATCAGTTCCTGTAGCTCCACATGTAGCACCACATTTCTGGCTGCTTTAGAGTCCGAGCAGCACGCTGACAGTCAACAAAGCCTTACATGGCTATTCTCAGCTGCTGTTGCTGTTGCTTGTGATGACCCACTGGACCTGTTCTGCTGTGTACTGATGCAGTTCGATATGCAGCGTGGGTCGCGTAGGAGTCACAACACTTGTTTAAACACTCATTTGCTCTGGCTCACTGGAGCTCACCCTGCATGCTGGATTTAGCTCCCCAGTTCTCTATTATTGCTTTCTTGCTGCACAACTGCTCCATTTCTTGCTGTGTTGCTTATATTCAGTCTTGCTTTGTCATTTTGCTTTGGGTTTTTTTTTTACTCATCCTGTTATATATTACTTTCTGCTTCGTCTTTGTCTGCCAAAGAGGTTGCGTTTGTTTGCGGGAGTACTCAAAAACTAATTAACCATTTCCCAGACATCTTTGTGGAAAGGCTTGGTCTAGCACAGAATAGAAACTGTATAATTTGGGGGCAGATGAGGAGCAGAGACAGGAATATATGGCTGAGTTTGGAGTTGATGCACACCTTTCTTTTTGCACTCAGTCAGGCAGTGTCCCTTAATTTCATCATAATAAAACTCTTAAATACTTGCACTGAAACAATTTTTTTTCTCTTGCAAACTATCTTCTGGTGTTCTGTGTTCTGATAAGGTGGTGACTTTTATACAGAAAAGTTGTTCTTTGTATCTCCACACTCCCGAGGTAAGTGCATGGATATATTGATATTTTCTTACAAAGCATAAAATAGACAGTTACTTTCATGAGGTGGAGATGAACCAGTTGTCTGCCTGGATAGCTGCCATCCAGGATTCAAGATGGTTTTGTTTTCATTTGTCAATTTGTATTTCATTGTTGTGTTATCTTCTCTTGGAAAGCCTGAGAATTCATAGGATCCCCTAGAACCTACTGGACATCATATCCAGCTTTTACACAGATACTGAGTGCTGTGCAGAGTGGAGGCGGAGGTTCTTTGTTTTCTTCAGAGAAAACATTTTCATCAGTGATGTGTTCTGGCTCGCTGTTCAGTGTTTGCATGGACTGGGTGTTACGTAGGGTTATGGAAACCAGTGACTGGTGCTATTGCTGGTGAGGAAAAGTTTACTGACCTTGACTTCGCAGACGGTACTGGGGTCTTTTTGGATTATGATTGCAGCAGCTGAGTGAGGAATCAGATTGTCTGGTTTTGAGATTGTCTTGGATCAAAATTAAGAGTCAGACTTTTAATGACTTCCTGGACTTAGCAATCAGAAGTGTATTTGTATGGAGGGAAAGTGTTGAACTTGTAGAGACATTCGCCTACTTTGGCAGTGACAAAGTACATGTGACTGGGTGGTTCCTGGGAAGAGCTTATGGAGTCATGAGTAGGGATGTGTATTGAGAACCCGTTCCTTTCGGGTATCGTTAAGAAATGATTCGATCCACCGACATCAATAAGATTTGTGCTTAACGATTCTGTTATCGGTCCTTCAGAGTGGCCGTTGTTTTGGCGGGTGTTTGTCAGGAAAATGATAATTTCTCTACATTGATTACAGACCCTGCAGCGGGTCCTTAATCAACTTTTCTGCAGCACGGCTTTGCTTTGAACCTTGAACCAATCAAAGCAGTGGTTCGCAGATTGAAGCAATGCTTTGATCGATTGCTTCGTTTATTTCTTTCTTTCGCTTAATTTTCCCCCGCTAAAACCCTAAAGAGCATACGTCTGTGAGTATTATTTACCTTTTCTATGTTAAACCGACCTGTTATGGTCTTCTGAAAAGTTGATAGATGTATTTTATAACTTAAAAACGAGAGCGATGCTAACGCGTTAGCATGTCTATGGCATTTTAAATGTTAAATGTTAGCATTTAGCAATTGCAGCCGTCATCA